>NC_080541.1:193384770-193984770 GCF_028640845.1 Ahaetulla prasina | reverse complement strand
GCAAATCAGCAAGGATGTATGGAAAACCATGATGACCCTATGTTGAGAAGGCTGGGAAAACTAAGAAAAAAATAAGAAAGACCCCACTGTGAACTAGAGCCAACTCATTAGACAATATTCTAGTGTTGATTGATCTTTATTCTTGGCATTTAATCAACCACAAACCAAAGATTCTTCAGGAAAGACTTCAAGTGCTAGCGCTATTTTGTATGCAGAAGATCCCAGGAAGTTCATGACAACTTCACGTTAGATTGAGAAGAATGCCTGCCATAGGCATGAATAAGCCTGTCAGTCAGATAGAATGGAGGCAGATGAGTCGCTACACTTAACCAGTCATAAAGCTTTTAAATACACCTGTCAATGAGGTTGAATGAACTCAATGGAGCATATGAATCAATGTGCATAGGATGAGGTATGAAAGATTAACTTAAAGTGAACACCAAATCCATTACTCTAAAGTAATCAAAAATATCTGGCAATAATCACCACCATCAAAGTACAAAAAAACTTGGTAAGAGATTCAAAAGCAATAAATTCTTTTTGACAAAGTTCATAGTTAAAACTATGGAATGCAAGCTGCAGTAATTGATTCAAACAAATATTCTCACTTCAAGTGGCTTTCTTTGCTTTGCTAGCTTTCTCTAGTTCCTTTTGAACTTGGAAAAGCTACAGCAGCTTTTGTGCATATATCCCACTGCAGCTCTGCAGGGTTTTGTTTTGTTTTTTGCATATTTCCAATTCCTGATTATATTACCATTTGTTATTGTGCTTTTTATGGATAGTAAATGAAGTAATTCTTCAGTCATGCTTAGGTTTTGGGCAATTCCTCATACAAATATCACACAATAAGCAGGTGATCTTACCCTAGTAGACTAGTCAAGTACAATTGAAAACGCTTTGAAATTTATTGTTGCAGATTGTCAAATCGGTAATCCTGTTGGAAAAAAATATTTTCTTATTGGGGCAAAGCATTTCATTTGCATTTAAAGCAATCTTTTGTAAACTGACCTTAAGTTAATGGTCCTTGTGATTTTGTAATCATTTCATGATGAAACTTGCTCTTAACAGAATCTTTGCTTGATTTGTTGATATTTGTGAAAAAGTTTTGTTGTTTTGCAAGAACTGCCTTGAATTGCTAAACTGTTTTTTTTTTTGCATTTTGCCTGTTATTGCTGCATACTTCTCTTGGTACATCATCTTTAGAACTAAAAAACGTTGCAAATAAATGAGACACTGGCTATAATCTTTCATCTCTATAACCTAAATATAATTTTCCCCACTCACCTTGACAATGGATTTCGTCTGCAATCATTCTTTTTCTCAATGATGTTATTTTTTTGTTAATGTTAATGATCTGCTTGGATCGTATAAAAAACAAAAACAAAACAAACACCAATCCTCAGGAGACCAAAAATAGCCTGTGTGCTGTGTATTTGAGAGCCCTAATTTAGTCTATATTTTACCCATTTATGGAGAAGAATATCAAGATACACTCCGTCTTAAGGCTTGGCTGACATCCAGGAATGTTATATCTATCACATCCTTTTATGTTCTATGCTAGTAACTCTATGGAAGAAGATAAAATTAGTACAATCTGTCTGTGATAAACCTATCCTGGAACTTGTTAATTGTAGCATGCTTCATTAACATACTGCTTGACAATCCTTTCAAAGGCCTTTCCAAGGGTAGATGTTAAACTGATCTGTAGTTTTTTGAAGTTTCATTCTTACCCTTGTTAAAGATAGAGATAAAATATGCTCACTTCTGGTCCCCTGAGATATACAGTAGCAATAACACTTTGGTTTACATATGGCCCCACAGTACTTTATAGCACTTTCTGGGCAGTTTACAATGTCATCATATTGCCTCCAAAAATCTGAGTCCCCATATATCAGTATTCCTGGAGTTCTTAAAGATTAGCTTAAGGGTAGTTTTGGTATCACTGCTAGTTCCTTTAGTATGTACTGTAACCCATCTGGCCCCAGAAATTTATTTAAATTAGCTAAGCTTACTTTTTCTTTTCTATCATATATTGTAGTTCCTTTATTCTGTCAGTGATATACTGTTAACCAGCTAGAGTTCCATATTCCCTCTGAGAGAAGAAAATGCAAAATAGAATCAGCATCAAACATTACAAATTCACAATTTCTTTTTGTAACAGACCTACACTCTCTTTGACAATCCTTTTACTGTATTTCTATCAGATCCAAATGTCACTTTTTTGCTATTTTTATCTCTATACAAGCTAAATGTTTATACATTCTGAATATGAGCCTGTCTGACAGTTTTCATTTCTGGCAATTGCCAAGCATTTTTCTTCAGTTAGGGTCCTTTCCTTCCATTTCCTGTACATGACACTTTTCGTTTTCATCATCTTAGTGAACTCTGCATAAATCCATATTGACTCCTTTATATTTATCTAATTTTTCTTTCTTGCAGGGTTGCCTGGTAATTGTGTTTTTAATATGTAATGTTGTAAAGTTTTTTATCATTTCTGGATATTGAAATTCCTTTCTTCCAAGTGTAAAGCCACTGGAGGTACTTCCTCTCAGAATTCATCAAAAACTAATCTTCTGAATCCAGCATATAGGTCTGATTCTTGCCAATTATTTCTGGATAACAAAAAATCAGATTATTACTAGTTAGCTTCACTTTTTAATCAATTCCTCTCTGGTAGTGAACATTAGTTACAAGATAATAGACCCTCTTCTTTTTTCTACCTTTTGACAAATGAAATTGTCAACAAGAAAAAGCAAGATTTTTTGGACCTCTGACTTTTGAGTTTTTTAGCAGATGTTAGGTTACTGAAAAATCTCATTACTATCTAATATCTGTATGTAGATTAGCCATTTAATACAGAAAGGCTGATTTCTATATTTTCTTGTTGCTCAGGATGTTATAATAAACTCTGACAATGGTATGTCTTTCTTTTTATACTTTCTCTTAACAATTTCAAAAGAATTTACATGCTTTGATTCTTAAATTTCTGCAAAAGTGTGTGTGTATGTATTTGTGTGTGTGTGTGTGTGTGTGTGTGTGTGTGTGTATGTATATATATATTTACATATATGATGGAACTTTACAGAAAAATGTGTTCTTTCTGCTGGATCATTCAGGTACAATACTTTCAGTATCATTAACCATAGCATGCATATGAACCACTGAAAGGAAAAGAGTTTGCAACTACATGCTAGATTTCGCACAGCCATAAATCCTGGTTTACTATAACATCAGGTTTTACCTAATACATAATATAGAATCAAACAGATCATATTGTTGTTTACTGTATTAAATGAATAAAAATATGACAATTGCTATTCTGTACAAGTATGCTTAACAGCTATTATTTTGGTTCTATATTTTAATCTGTAAATAACTGATTTTAATTTGTTTTACGGCCTCTTAGAATAGCCTTAGTATGTAAATATTTTGTTCATGTAGGTTAATGTAATGGAAAAAGGGAGATACAGTGATGAAAAGTCATAGTATTATAGGAAGACTATTTAGACATTACTTGTACTTTTGGGTAGGTTTCTAATACAATAATTGTGCTGCTTCTTCCAGTAAGACCAATATTATCTGCAGTTTGATAAAACTTGTTAGGCATTTGAGAATAAGTAAAATAATCACATGATGAGCACCAATGAAAAAATACAAAACAATAAAGGCAAAGAAGATAAGATTGCCTTACAGAATTTTCTTCTATAAATTACGGCTCTAAGGTGCAACTCAGTATATAAACTTATGGTTTATGCTTTAATACATGTATTATTCTTTAAGGGGATTTCTTTCTGTTCATTTTGTTTTGCTAAAACAAATAACGTGACTACCCATTTCTAGAAACAGATACCTAAATATAGATGAGAACATTAATTTAAAATGTGAAGAAAGTAAATTGAAGAAAGTAAAAATAGAGTTGACTAGAGTTTCTTACCTAAGTATGATCCTTTGAACCAGCAGTACTCTTTTTATAAATAAGCAAATATTAAGTGAAAATGAATATTGTATTATAGTACAGATATGGAGAGTAGCTAATCCTATAGCATTTTAAAGATTCACAAGCATAGTATGACATATGTAAATTCAAGAGCTTTCACAATATACACATGACTTAATTCAGACATTGTTCTATTTCAATTAGTGATCAGTTGAAAAAAAACCTGTTATGGTATCTAATCTCAAAGGAACAAGGCAGAGGAGCTTCCAGGCAACCAATATACTACGAATCAAAATTCCATTGTTCTATTATTCCATTTTAACATATTTTCTGTGGTTAAAATGAAGAATCACTAAAAATGCATAGGAAGATTACAAATGGGAGATGGTAAGCCCACGTGTTACTCCAGAACTGAAACTCTCCATTTCCCAATGAAAGGAAAAGTGCTTTCAGATGATGGATTCCTAGTACCACCATTCCAAAAACATTCAGTACAATGGTAGTTTTTTCTGGTTCTAAAAAGAGACTCCTTCAAATTGAAGTTGGTAACCTCACAGACATATCCAACTTCCCCACTACTTTTTTCTTAGATGCTTTTTCAATTTCCCTAACCTCCATCCTAAGATTTCCCGATCCAGTGCTAACCAGGTGTGATCCTTCTTAGCTTTCTGAGATCAGCCAACTTAAGTGCTCCAATTCCAGAGAACAGCTATTTTGGAAAACAATTATGGAAGACCAAAAAGGACCAAGACGATTTGGCTTTCAAAGCATCATCTGGGAGCATTCCAATCCTCAAGAGCAGGGGTCTCCAACCTTGGCAGCTTTAAGACTTGTGGACTTCAACTCCTTTGCTGGCTGAGGAACTCTGGGAATTGAAGTCCACAAGTCTTAAAGTTGCCAAGGTTGGAGACCCCTGCTCAAGAGTACAGTAGGATTAACTCTTGAACTCAAACTCATGGTTAATTTCTTTCTTACTGTCCTCCCTAGCATCATACTGCAATCTCCTGGTCTCGTAATGTCACTACAGTACAGGTAATGGTGGTTTTACCTAAGAATAATGGCTGTGTAGAAACTTAAATGTAACTTGTAAGAATGGGGAAAAGGGGTCACTCCCCGATTGGATAAAAGCCCAAAGAATTTCAGCGGGAGGGAGGGAGGGAAGGAAGGAAGGAAGGAAGGAAGGAAGGAGGGAGGGAAGGAGGGACCTATGAGAGCAATATCTGGCCATTTTGAGGAGACACGGACTCTGGCGGGTGGGAGTGAAATCCCTCTTCAATGTCCCAAGCTACTCTGCAGACAGTTGTGGCGTGATAGGCGGGGGGGGGGGGGGCATCCTAAAGATCTCCAGCCGCCCAAGGCAAACTTGACTTGAACGTGTGAACGCGGGAACTGTCTCAATGCGGGACCAAGAGCGTTCTTTCGCCACGAGAGGTATCACATTTTTAATGACAACACTGGAAAGGGAGGAACTGTGGACTTCCGATCCGTTTCCACGAGGAAGAAAAGCGAGGGAAGGAAGACGAAAGCCACCGCCGCGGAAGCCCGGCCATGAACGCGCCGCCGTTGCTTCCCCAACCGGCGGCGCGCGGCCGGTCACAGGCGACGCGCGCAGCCGGGCCTGTCACGTGGCCTTTCCGAAGAGAAGGAGGAGGAGCCTGGGCCGGGCTTTGAGGGTCGGTGTCCTGGAGGTCCGGGTCCGCGCCGACCGCCTCCCCGCCCCGTTCTCCACCGCTCTCCTCCTGGCCTTCCTCGCCTGGGCGTCCGGTGGCGGGGAGGGCTGCCCGCACAGGCGCTCTGCAGGCGCGTTGGGCGCGAGCAGCAGCAGCGCCACCAGGTGAGCGCGCGGCTCTGGGCTCGGGGTGGTTGTGTTGTGCGAGGCGGGGCCGAACGGGTGGGCTGCGGAGCGGGGGGGAGGGAACGAGAAAGCGAGAACGAGCGGGGGCGCCTTGAGCGGCAGCCCCGCCGGGCGAGCGGCGAGCAGGCCGGCTGTGGGAGGGGCTGCTCTGACAGCCGTTGCAAGGGACGGGCAGCGGGAACACGGGCCTGGTCAGGGGCTCCCCGAGACCGGCGGGGGGGGGGGGAAGCAGTCGGACGGATGGGCCTGCCAGGCTGCCTGGGGAAGGGCGAGGAGGCAGGGAGGGGAAGTTGCAAATCCTTCCTGGGGAGACCCCGCATCTGGAGTTGGGGGCGGACGGGTGACCGAGTCTGCCTGGCCCAGGTTAGAGAGAAGAGGGGAAGCTGCTCTATAGAAAGGAGAGGAAGGTTTAGGCCAGGCTGGGAGATCCTCGCATTGGGCCTGGCTGCCTCCCTCCCTCCCTCCCCCCTTTTGTTAGGCACCCTGGACTGTAAGAGAGGGGAGATCTGGGGATGAAACGGGGGCTTCAAAATAAAGCACAATGGCTGTCCTTTTTTTCCCCTCCCAACGCCCAGTAGCTTAGGCAATCTAGATTTGATTGCTTGACTGCACTGTGCAAAGGACTGTTGTTGCCTCGTTTGATTTCCCTTGAGGGACGTGGTGGTAGTATCAAAATGAGCACGTGAGCTGTGGTGGCTTACACCCGGAGTCCAAAAGGGTGGACTTCCATCCCAGTGAAGCTAATCTACCTTGCTGTGTTCCACCTTTGGTTGTTAAATCACACAGCAATTATTAGCCATCTATTTTGAAATCTGATCAGTCTCTCCACGGGATATCCAAGTGATATATGGAAAATGGTTTTATACCATTTTTACAGAGAAATGTAATGCTTTGACTTTTCCCCCATTAAATAATTCACACAAATTCACTTGACATCAGATGCATAAAGGATTGCATTCTCAGGCAATAATTGGAACGTTCGTTCATATGGACTTCACATCAATTGCTTATTGTTTTGTCCATTGATATTAGAAAATGACCCTTGATCTGACAACTAGGTGGCTTAGGTTATTTTGCTGGTGTCATACTAGATATACCAGTGTAGTTTAGTTATTTCAATAATAAAGTAACCTGATATTCTATTGTTGCGATTTATACTTATTTGGTATTTGAATAACATAGTCTCCCTCAATTTAATTCAGTTTCTGATTATGATATGTACATATTTATACTGTGTTGTTATTCTTTCTGGAGAGGTTTTGTTTGTTTGCTCTGGGAATTTTGGTGATGTTCCATTTGATTACTGTAATAGCCAGGTCTAATCCTTCTTAAATTTTTAAAAATCAAAATAGGTTAGGTGACACAGCTTTTCTTTTAAAACATGTTTTGAAATCTGATAGGACAAGTAATACAAGAAAATGTGTGAAGTTTGACATAGCTTATAATGCTTATATTAAAATATGTTTACATAACCACATTTTTGTATCAACTTCAGGACATACACTGTCCTGAGATGACCCCTTAATCTAAGATAGGGAAACTAAGACCCTAAGAGCTCTAGTGCTTTTTTTATTGTTTGTTTATTCCATATATTTTAATAGTGCATTTTAATGCCTTGTTTTCTTAAAAAACCCAAACTCTTAACCACAATAAGAATTTTAAAGATATGGTTGAAGTATAAAGCAATCTATATTATTTTTAATTGCAAGTCATAACATTACTGTTTATTTTTATATTATGAGCTTTCAAATCATAAATGTCTCATTTCTTAATATACAGCCAAATTCTGGAAATGGTCTATTCCAAATTAGAATTTGGGAGGAATTGTATACATATACTTCTATCTTTGCTAGTGTAGTTTTAATTTTGATTTGCTTGCAGTAATTGCCTAGTTTCACATAACAGAGATTGTTTTGAACTGGAGTGGGAGGCTATATTAAATTTAAATAATATATTAAATAATAACAATCCCAAATGTAATTCTGCTAAAGAGGAAGGTGCAAATTCAATCCATTAAATAAGAGTGATTTAAAAGGCCTATGGAAAGCATTCAAAAGAAATGTTTCCCAAAGCTTCTTAGTGTAAACGAAACACTTTTCAACAAAACATTGAAACGTGTCTCTTTGAAGACTCTATCTGGCTGAGACCACATGCATACAAAGAGATCCCCGCAGAACTGTTGTTTGTTCATGAACACAACTTGGAACAGCTTTTGAAATAATACTGCAAGCCTTGCAAAAGATGGGATATTTGAATGCTAAGAAGGGAACGCTTTGTTCACCTTGTTCAAATGTTTTGCACAATCGTATGTTTGAGTATCTAAGCACTCTAAAAAAATTAGTATCAATAAATTTGTTGCTCTCTACAGAGTTTTTGTATAAATCACTATATATAATCTAAGTATTGACTAGTTTTTCTCAGAATTCAATCTATTAGAGAACCTTTGTTTTACCTAATTATGGGGAGAATGTTTTGAGTAATAGATTTTATATTTTTAAAAGCAGTTCAGTCAATGCATGCTTTTTCATCTCAAAAATTAGCGGTATGATCTAAAAGTTTCATGCTTATAGAAATTTCACTTGATGGAAGGCTCTTTACTTAGCAGCTGCTTCTGTGAGTAAAAGGGCAAGAAAGCAGATTTAATAAACTTTGACTCCTATATCATTCTAGAAGTTCTTCCCAAATATCTAACGTATCTAATACGCAAGAATAAAATTATTTTCTCCATCCTTAACTTTCTACATAAACAAGAATCCGTAGTTCTTCCTTTCTTTTTTTCTCCTGCCCACCCTCATTTTGTATTATCTTCATATTCCCCCCCCCAGACTTCCTTGAGTTGGCTGCCCTCCACATCTCAAGAATTTTCTGTTCATTTCTCTTCATACATCCAAAGGCTGCCTAGTTTTGTACAATTGCCCATAATCAAAAGATAGTACAGTATAGAAGAAGACCCACCAATAGAATAGAATAGTTAGTCTTTGTGCTAGTCTATACATGTTAAGCCTGCTAGTCTATGGTGGCAAAAAATCTAAAGTCTGGTAGCACCTGTCTTCTGAGACAGATTGCAAATGCCTATCAAATAACGATTGTAATGTATTAAAAATCCATTGTGTTTGTTCAGGCTTATGAATGCGTGTTCAACAATTTCTTACTCAAAGTTGGTATTAAAGTCCTGCTCTTCCAAAATAGTCAATTTTAAGTGTGCTGTGACATATCTTGGCAGGTTGAAGTGTTCTGATATTAATTTGACTTTGTTTTGAGTGCTGATGTCAAACTTGTATTCATTGATTATTTTGCACAAAGTTTATCCCACTTGTTTTTCATAGAATCCAGAAGGGCATTGTTGGCAGATGATGGCATATATCTCATTAGGGGTGCCTTTACACCCTCTTCCTCCAATCTTGTGAGTATTTGTTGGACCCTGTGATGATGCTGTTTTGTAGATGTGGAGGCAAAGTAATCCATCTGGTTTTGTTGCACGGTTTGATTCCCATGCTGCTATCCTTTTCTGTTCTTGTTGCTTGTGGAGAATATACTTCAGGTTTTGTTTTGCTTTTTGCATTTATATCCCACCCTTCTCCGAAGACTCAGGGCGGCTTACACTATGTTAAGCAATAGTCTTCATCCATTTGTATATTATATACAAAGTCAACTTATTGCCCCCAACAATCTGGGTCCTCATTTTACCTACCTTATAAAGGATGGAAGGTTGGGTGGTGGTTTGTAGCCAAGTATGAACCTGAGAAACTACAGTGTCATTTCTGTTATGGGCTGTAGATTATTAATATCTGAGCGATTTGAGCTCTTTGTGGCAACCAGTGGTGCTCTGTTTCTGTTATCTGTTTTTTTTTTAATGTGTCCTTCCTGGGAATTGATCCGCACTACTGCTTTGTCTATGGCTCTCACTGAGTGGTAGTTATCTCCTGAATGTCTAGTTTAACTCTGCATTTGATGAAATGAGCTGCAGCTCACAAAAGCTTATGCCTTTTAAGAAAATGTGTTAGTTGGAAAAGATACTGTCAGACTCCTGATTTTTTGCCAAATTGGGAAGGCTATTCTAATCTGTTAAAAGATTAGAGTAGCCTTCTCAATTTGGCAAAAAATTGGGAGTTTGACAATACTTTTTCCAACTAACACATTTTCTTCAAAATTTTTGCAACCAAGTAAATATCTTAAAACAAAAAAAGCAAACAAAATAATGCTTAAGCTATTCACTAAGGTTCCATTCACTTTCACAAATGTCTTATTTCCATTGTACACTTCTCTTATGACATTCAACAACTAGGTGTGAGCCTATTTAGACTTGCCCAAGCTATGGTAACTCATACCCTTATCTCACTTTAAGTCACTACAATGTGCTTTATATGGGTCTGCCTTTGAAGATTAAGGTACTTGGAAATTATAGTTACTGCAGTATGCAGCTATCCATGCTTGGCAAATAAAAGTCACGTAACACCCATATTGTAGTCTTTGTGTTCTCTGCAGGTTTCTGGGTACAATTCAGAGTGCTGTTTTTGATATTTAAAGACCCTCATGACTTAGTTTCCATCTCCTCCAGGGACAAACAGACCATTCCATTTATTCATTCCAATTGAGTACATTTATTTCTCCCCATATAAAAGAGAACCAAATTGTGAAGACCCAGAGAAAGTATTTTTCTCTGGGCATTACCACTTTAAGGAATAATTTTTCCCCAAGAAGTCCAGTTGTCATCGATCTTTGCTGCATAAATATTAAGACAGAACTTTCTTGGGGTTTTAAAAATATGATGTCATATTGATATGATTCACTTTGGCACTTATGATAGTTACTTTAGTACTTTCACTGTTTTTATTTTGTGCTTTATTATTTTTTTGTACCTTTTGTTATCTATGTAATACATTGTGAGTTGCTTCAACACTGGCAGAATACAAATTCAATAAATAATTTTCAGTGGATTGATAGAAACCAAAATTCTCATCTGGACACCTTCTGCCTTAACATAAAGCCACATTCTAAATTTTTGCTCATGTAGACCTCTTGTATCTTTTCAATCAGATTTTTACCAACTTCCTCAAGGGAATTTTTAATAAACTAAATCCCACTTAATTTTTCATTCATTTTTGCTATCTTCCTTTTGCATAAAAAAAATTTAAGGTCATTCTTGTAATCAAGCAGAGATGTGATCTTCAGACAAATTAAACAAGTCACACAGCAAATCTATAAGCATGTCACATCCATGTTAATATTTCTCAAGTTTACTATGTATGTACATGTGTGGCCCTTTCTTCGGTGCTACCATTTTAAACAATTATTTTAGTTTCTTTAACATACGATTCTTACATAACTCTCTAAGATACATTCCCTCACTTCAGTTTCATCTTCATTTCATCCCATTTATTTATTTATAAATAATACCACCACACCAGAGGGAATTGTTTAGCTCTCTTCACTAACAAACTAATTCTATCAAAATAATTGCATTTTCTCTGACTCTTTTAATGTTTACTGTTTCTTGTTCTCTGGGGTCATTTGCAACTATCTTTTTCAAGAACTGATCTTGGGAGAAAATGGATCAGGAAGAAAACAAAAGAAGTAAACAGAATGAAAGTAAAACATTGCAGGAAGAGAAAGTACAAATGGAAACTATGTTACAATGCCATGATTTACATGAATTTTTATACACATATATTGCTGTGTTTTAAAAAGTATAAACATATCTATATAGTTTTCTAGATATAATTTGCAGCTTGGCATTGTTTGTTTTTTCCCCTTTTTTCATAATCTTTGCTGCTGAGGATTCAGAGGATTTATCCTTTTTTTTCATTTGTGGCTTAATATTTGTGCATTTCTTCTTGATAATCATCTTCTGAGTTTTAGGTTTTATTTTTTTAATTGTATGTTTATTTTAGGGCATATGATATAGTTTTATCTCTTTCCCATTTCAACATGTGGGAAATGCTGATTGAAGAAACCAGTTAACCTGTATCCTGTGAGACAGGAATTTTAATGGGAGTAAAAAACAAGAATTTTCTAGATCAAGATATAGAATGAAAAAACAGTGACTGAATTAATAATTAATAATTCATTCTGCTTCTTAATAGGATAGAGCAAGATATTAGAATAACTAAGCATGCCGGTGCCATTTTGAAAGCCGGTTTCAGACAGAAGTCTTTAAAATCAGGACCCTTTGGGAGCAGCCACAATTTTCTCTATCATCTCAGAAGGATGCAATTTTGCAGACTACAGCTACTTTCAAAATTTCATTCCTATAATATCTGGTACCTGATGTTTAACAAATCATAAAGGGCCTCTGGTGGCTCAACAGGCTAATGCAGCCTGTTATTAACAGCAACTGCCTGCAATATTGCAGGTTCAAGTCCCACCAGGCCCAAGGTTGACTCAGCCTTCCATCCTTTATAAGGTAGGTAAAATGAGGACCCAGATTGTTGGGGGGCAATAAGTTGACTTTGTATATAGTATACAAATGGATGAAGACGATTGCCTGACATAGTGTAAGCCGCCCTGAGTCTTCGGAGAAGGGCGGGATATAAATGCAAATAAATAAAATAAATAAATAAATAAATAAATAAAACTATGAAACAATAAAAACAATACAGCAATAACAGAAGAAACTAAGAAAGCAGATACTAGTGAAGAGAGGCAGTCCCTGAGGTAGCTGAGCTATATGCCATGTAGGGCTTTATAGGTAATGACCAGCATCTTGAATTGTACCCAGAAATAAAACTGAACCAGTGTAACTTATGAAGCAGCCTACTAAAGCATGTCCAGCCACCAGATTCTGGATCAGTTGAAATTTTGAGGGGTTTTTCCTGATAGTTAGCTAATTGTTAGTGATGCACACTGTTGTTTATTTGTGGATTTGGCATAATAAAATCCTGAAATATTTATTTCAGTATTTATAGCCTGAAATAGAGAAATTGCAGGGAGTTGTGATAGCTTTCTTTGGGTGTCTGAAGATTTGATGTTAGCAGGTAAACTTATTCAGTTGTTAGTTGTGAAGTCGTGTCTGACACATCACGACCCCAAGGACAACGTTTCTCCAGGCCTTCCTGTCCTCTACCATCTTCTGGAGTCCATTTAACCTCATCTTATTCAGTATTGTTCCATAAAAGAACAAAAAGCAGTAAGCTTAAAATTATAGGGAAGCAGATTTCAACTAAACAGGAAGAATGTCCTATCCATAAAAAATGTTCAATAATGAAACAAATTGCCTCAGATGGTAGTAGATATTTCTTCCAGTGGAAGTATTTAGGTGGAGGTTGGATGGCGATCTGTGTGTGCGTGCGGAGGCAGTAATACTAGCTTTTTGATTTCCAGTGTCTCTTCACAGCTTTATCTTACAGGTGGTCCACATTTTGTGATTGCAATTGGGATTGGCAACTCAATCATTAAGCAAAGCAGTTGCTAAGTGAAAATCATATGAACATAACTGTGCTTATTATTTTAGTTCAACTTTCCTTGGTTTTAAAGTGTCTGAAGGACACAACTCCAAACAGCCATGTGAGCCTAAATGGTGGGGAAGGTTTCTGGAACTCAACTCAAAAGGAAGCTGGGGTAAAAGAGCAAATCTTATCACCCTTATTCCCCACTCCTTTGCCATTTGGAATGCTCACCCAATGCTGGAATAATTAGCAAGAAGGGAATATTTGTATTTACATACATTGGAGAGGAAAGAATTTCAAGAGAGTAAGCAGGAAAACAAGGGAGAATACTCAACAAAAGTAATGCATTAGTGCTTGCTGTGTGCCTAGCACTTGTGAACTACTTAGAAAGGCAGGACAGGGCGGTAAGGGAGATGGAGTACAGGTGGCTAAAAGGACCAAGATGAAGGGAGATGGATGGAGTGAGTTAAAACGCAACCTGTGGTTATAAATCTGGATGGGCTGCCAAGTGCCTGAATTTTGATTACAAGACCATGGAGATGCTACCACAGCTGTAACTTTGGGAACCAATCATAAATACTATTCATTCAGCATTGTTGTAATTTTGAATGATTGCTGAATGAATAGTAATTAAACGAAGACTACCTGTAATACATTCAGAAAAATCTTCTAAATATTTTAATATATGCTATCATAGTAGGTCATAGAATGAAGCAAAGTGATTCTACATTGATCAAGATCAAAAATGTTAAATATGAATGTAGAAGGGCAATCTTTCTTTGTACAGCAATTTCATACATGCTTGTTTGTTGGGATTTCTCTGATTAAGGGAAAGCTGATACAATCCTTACTTTTTCTCTTAAGATAGCTAAAACCTGGCATCTCTGGATAAAAGAAAGTTAGACTGAACTTCAGGCAGTTGGAAACCACCTGGGATTGATTTGTACATCTATTGGAAAATGAAATGAACCCTTTTTATTTATTTTGTGCCTGTGTGGAAATGTTTTGTAGTGCTAACACAAAAAGCTTGATACAAGAAATATTCTATAAATAGCTTGTGTCAGCCCTTAGCTTAGATGGAGAAAACATGGAACAGTCTTAATGAAACGTGCAATTGAACATTCCATGCTTAATATATGGCCTTTTTTATTCAGTTTTAGACAAATAATTTGATAATTTTGAGTTCCTGTTGTTTGGTTTCAATGTCCAATTTAAAACTGCTTCTGGTATTATTATTTCTGCTCTTGTAGCTAGTGACACCCAGAGGGTGTAATACTGGCTTAGATGACAAAATTTTATAACTCATGAAAAGTTATAAAAAGTTACACTCTAAGAGAAACTTTTGTTTGAAAGCATAATACTTGGGGAAGAAAGATTGTAACACATATTCTGTGTCTGTACATGTACATATTTTTTGTGGTAAAACTTTGAGCTTTGTAAACCATTACAACTTTGTAAACTATTATTATCTAAAATGTTAGCTAGGCCAAAATTGATCAATATTATTTTACAAATATCATACTTTTTGAAGTATTAGACACACTTCCCCACCACCACAGGGTGGAAATGTTGGTGCGTCTTATACACCAAATATAGGCATTTTTGGCCTCCCGAAACCGTGCCCCGCACATCCCGTTTTTGCCAAAAACAGGCCTGTTTTTCGCAAAAATGGGGCCTGCAGAGGGTTTGGGAGGCCTGCAGAGGGTTTGGGAGGCCTGCAGAGTGCTCCTGGGGGCTGTGGAGGGCAAAAATGTAACAGATGGGGGGTTCGAGAGGCCAAAAACAGGCCCATTTTTGCAAAAATGGGGCCTGCAGAGGTTTTGGGGGGCCTGCAGAGCGTTCCTGGGGGCTAGGGAGAGCAAAATGCGATGCATGGGAGGTTTGGGAGGCCAAAAACTGGCCCGTTTTTCACACGAATGGGGGAGTACTCTGGAGGCCTCTCAAACCCTCTGCATATATATCTATGTGTTTTCACAAAAACAGGGTGCGCAGAGGGTTTAGTAGGCCTGCAGAGTGCTCCTGGGGGCCGGGGAGGGCAAACCCTTTTTTTTTTCTTGTTTACCTCTTTGAAAACTTGGTGCATCTTATACTATATATATATATATATATATATATATATATATATATATATATATATATATATATATATATATATATATATATATATATATATATATATATATATATATATATATATATATATATATATATATATATATATATATATATATATATATATATATATTTGTTTTCTGAGGTTTTCACGGGTGTTTGTATATAGGTCTTTGGTTGTTCGGGTTTTCTCCCGTGTAAAATTGGAAGTGTCTTGGCGACGTTTCGACGAAGTCTCATTCGTCATCTTCAGGCTTCAGCTTCGTGCTTCTGGCAGCAATGTGTGATCGCAGCTGTTTCTTCCTTTTAACTGCTAGTGGGGGTTTGAACTGATTGGGTGGGAGCTTGGCTGTGCTCTGATAGGATGGGGGTTTTTCTGTGCTCTGATTGGCTGGGGGTGTGTCCTGTGTTGGTGGGGGCTTGGTTGGGGCTTGGTTGGCCCCACCACATACATTGGACAAACCAACAGAAGAATAAGTGCACGCATTGAAGAACACAAGAACTCATTCAAAAAAGAGGAACCAACTTCTTCCCTGGTCCAACACTTTAAAGTCACAGGACACGATATTGACTTTAAAAAGACCAGAACTATCGCCAAAACTGAACACTTTAACAACAGAATAATCAGAGAAGCCATTGAGATAGAAAAACGCCCACACAGCATGAACAAACGAGATGACACCTCCCGCCTACCAGCCATTTGGAAACCCGCCCTTATTGACAAACGAGTCCCTAACACGAGGAATGACACCAGACCCACACTCACAAGGTCCACACAGGATGTCACCACCACACCCACCCAGAAACCAGACCCAAACCCACACTGATCATGAAGCACGACCAAGGACCAGAAGCCAGACCGCAGCTGCAACATTAGCCATTTCAAACCCCTCCAATCCATTCATGCAGCAGACTGACACCCACTATGAAGATGTAGCACGACCACAAAGCCAAACAACAGCTATGCAGCTCACCAGCTCAAATCCCCCTGCAGCACAGACTAGACTGAGCACAACCAAGCCCCCACCAACACAGGACACACCCCCAGCCAATCAGAGCACAGAAAAAACCCCATCCTATCAGAGCACAGCCAAGCTCCCACCCAATCAGTTCAAACCCCCACTAGCAGTTAAAAGGAAGAAACAGCTGCGATCACACATTGCTGCCAGAAGCACGAAGCTGAAGCCTGAAGATGACGAATGAGACTTCGTCGAAACGTCGCCAAGAGTTCTCTTTTTTGGTGACCATTATATTGGTATAGTATCTATGTTGGAGGTCTTTGTTCCAATAATATTAAAATCTATTACCTGTTCAGCAAGTCAGAATTGCTAATAGCATAGAATCGTTTTTGCTTTGTTACCAAATATGTAGTAGGACATATAGCTTGTGGATGCATTAGTAATAGCAGTAATTTGCAGGCTTCTGAATGCCGTTTATCATTCATTCATTGAAATGGTAGGGATTATCTCATTATTCTCTTCTTAAAATATGTGGCATTTTGTATTATGTCAGGACAATAGTTTGATACCTTATGAAAAGATAAGGAAATTTGAAGTTAGAGAAAGATTTAAATATTTTTCCCTTTTCTGTGGTTTTACCTAGATAATTTGGATTTGTCTTCTTTAAAAAGCTTTAGGCATTTATTTGTTAGTATTATTGTCAGAAATAATAGGAAGTGGCTTGGAACATGAATTCATATTTCACAAGTTTTCTACAATTCTTTAGTCAGTCAACAATACTAATAGTCCTCGACCTACAACCATTCAGTCAGTGACCATTCCAAGTTACTATGGTGCTGAACTAATGGCGGTTACGACCAATCCTAGAATTCTGATCATTCCAGCGCCCTTCTGTTATCTGTGTGCTTGGCACCATTTGTAGCCTTCCTTGCCAACTTCCCCAAATCCCCAAAAACTTCCCTGGGGAACTTGGCAGGGAAGATCACAATTCATAAGTGTAAGTCACCCCTATCCACACACCCTCCCGCAGCCTTTCTCCACTCACAATGTGCACCCTTGCACACCTCCCTCAACCTGTACAATGTCTTTCATGTGTCTTTCTGAATCCTCCCTGGTCCACATGGCATCTCATGCATCTTCCTCATATCTTCATTCCATGCCTCTCTTGCACCTTCCCTGTGCCTCTTGCACATGCTGTCCCTCCCTTGCACCCTTGCAAACCCTCTCATTCCCTGTCCCACCCGGCAGCAGCCACTTACCTGCCTGCAGGTTTGGGACTTGTATTTTGCCTCACCTAACAATCACAGGATTCAATTCACAATAACACTTGGGACTGCTTTACCATTGCATCGCTTAACAATGGAAATTTTAGATCAAATTGCTGTCATAAATCAAGGACCACCTGTAACTGTAATATAATAACTGTAATGTGATAACCTATAAGAAACAGCCTAGAAATCATTTAGTTTACTATTTTTTTGTTTTTAAATGGGTTTGTGGAAAATTAATTGTTTCCTTTTCTTGTTAATAAAGGTCTGTTCTTATACAAGAAGAATAACAGGATCTAATCCAGAATCTAATCCAGCTCTAAACTATGTTGAGTGGTTTTGTGGATAATGTGATGGCTACTCAATTTAAGATGATTGTGGATTTATGACTAACAGGTATCTAACCTCATGTAAAGAAAATTTGTTTATTTTATTTAAACAATTTATATGGCATCCCATGTCCCAAAATTACCCTAAGATGTCTACAAGAGTTTTAAAAAATCAACAATTTAACAAATATTAAAATTTAATAATATTAAACAATTAGCAAACCATTGATATTTACAATGTGAGATTTTATTGTCTTATATAACAATATTCTTTATTAATGAAGTTATTGCAATGATTCAAGAAGCTGACATGTTAATATATAATATTTGGACTGCTTTTCTTTGTACAGTGCATTCATTTCATTGGGACTTAAGCTCCTGTGTTTTGGAAATTACAATTTAGAAGGGAGATTTGTGTGTACCTTGCTCACCTAGAATAAGTATCATAAATGTGAGTGAAACTTACTCCGGAGCATTTTAGATAAGATTGCACTTTAAGTTAGTCATTATTAATGTCAAGGTGGGAGACCTGAATTGTCATTGGCCTAAAAAAGTGATGAAATGTAGGATTTTTGTTACATAGTAGAACAGAGCTTTAAGTTTATAAAACTTAAAATGTATTAATTAAAGCTTCATATAAAAGGGTAATTTTTAAAATGAATAAAGCCTGATCCCAAACCTCAGACCAAAATAGATTTTACCATCCTATCATATTAGAGAACTCTTATTATTTTATATAACATGCATTCCAATCTCTAATAGGTTTGGGAAGAAAAAATATTTTTTTACTATTATTAAACAATTTAAAGATAGAAATCCTTGTCAAACTATAAATCATCCTGAAATATAACACTAGGACTATACATTTATTTTGCCGACCCAAAGGTTATAGTGTGTAATCTATTTATAAAAATATGCATAATGGGTTTAGAGAATCTTTGAATGGGAATTGGGAAATCTAGCTTTTATTATCAAGAAATGATTATGGTTAACTTTTAAAAAAAAACTCTTTTGTTTCTACCAAATCTTTTTTTAATGAAAATGGAGCTCCTAAAAGCATGCACCAAAATTATTTGAAAAAGGTTTTTTAAAAAAAATCTTACAAACAAAGAATAGGAATAACCACTGCTTTATTCATGTGAATTAGAAGTGGGGATCCTGTATCTTCCTGACATTGCTAAATTACAATCCAGTCCCCTTCAGTACAAAGGCAAGCTGTGATGGATGCTGGAAATAATATCTAAAAAGTCATAGATTACTTGATCCTGTCCTAAATTACTGGGATAATTAGTGGTGCTAATATTGTCAACTTTGTGAAATCCAGTGTGAATCATTAAAATTCCTCTGCCTGAAGCCATTCAAATTCAACAGATGATGTTACCTAGTTGGAAAATGAGCTATCTGCAAGCAAACAACCAAGCTCAGAGAGCACCTAGGACTCCATAGCTCAACCCTGCGCTATATGTATTCTCTTCTGTTGCCATTCAACATTTCTCAGGTCTAAATTTTTAATCAAAAAATCTTTGCTGGTTTAATAATCTTTGCCTCCTGGAATATCATCCCCTACCAAGAGAGTTTTCTCTGAATTTGAAGATTCAAGGAACTGTCTACATATAGGGTATCAATTAAATCTTAAAATGCCAATATAATTTAGGAACTGACATATATGCTCCTTCTAGAAACATATCTTTAATTCCATATTTGATTAACAATGAAATATTTTAAAAAATATGCATGTGTTTTACTGGGTATTACATTGATTCAAAATTGAGAAGATAATTTTAATGGGATACATTTATAGGTTTGCGGCAGGTAAAGAACAAAGAAGATTGGATTCCCATAGTATGTTCTGGCAAATCAGCAACCTATATGCTGCTATGGCTCAAATGTTATGGACCTCTTTAAGTTGTCATCAAACTTCTGACGCAAGATCTCCTGGTAGGCTATTTTTTTCTAATAACATGTTTAATATTATTATGAATAATATTCATCTCTGTGATTAATAAAAATACTTGGCTTCAATATTACAGAAGTGGGTTTTTTTGCAATCAAAAGCTGTTTTGCACTCAAATTTAAAACATTTCTCAAGATTCTTTTCCTATGTACTCAGTGGTTTATATGCTACACAATGATTGGATACAGCTACTTTTGCAAATTCAGCATTAGCAAATTTGGAGAACTTTTTAATTCAGTCTTTATAGATAAATAACATGAAAAAATAATTCCTTATATTTAAACATGTAAAAACAAAATATTAACCAAAATAACATGCATTTCTTTTTAATTATTAAATTTTTTATTTATAAAACAACACAACATAACAAACACAAAACACATAACATATATTCCCTTTTTACAACGGTTTCATAGTGGTAATCTTCTAATATTTATGTTTTCCCCTAACTTCTTATAATATATATATCCTCTTTGTCCCATTATCCCTTATTACACTATAATTTCTTTCATTCATAATATTGATTGTATACATTCTATACATTATCTTACAAATGTATATATAACATGGATTTCTATATACGTTGAATAATATATTTCTTGTTTTTCATAGATTCTCTGTAGTACCTGATAAATTTCCAGCGCAGGATATTATATTACCATGGTTTGGGGTGACATACCCAATTTAAAAGATAATTACATTTTATCGTGCTCCTCAGTCATGGAAGAATTGAAAGTAGATCTTGATTCTGTACAGAAAGAAGATATCAAACCTAGCAGCCCTTCTGAGGATTCTACAATATTCGTAGCTTTTAAGGGCAATATAGATGACGATGACTTCAAGCAGAAATTGGGAGTCATTTTGGACAATGTTCCTGGCCTTTTACGCATGGGTACTTCAATTTTTTATAATTTAAATTTTTATCTTGGCTTTTTATATGAAAAATTTAATATGTATATTTAGAGTTCAAATTGCTCTAGAAAATTAGACTTCACTGCAATATTTTTTGATAAAACAATACTCTATTGTAACCACAGGGAAGATCAGTAATATAGCTATTATTCTCCATTTAAGAAATGATACTGCCTGTTTACTAGCCTGTGTGTTTACTGCCGTGATAAGTAACTACACATTTTATTTCCTATGGGAGGCACAATTATTTGTGAGGTTTTTTCTTTTTTAGAGCTGAAAACACATAATGCTTCATTAATTGATTTCTCTTATTACATCCTCTGTCAGATGAAATAAGTTCTTGTAGTTGCTTCATTTTTAATTGCAATTTTATTTGAAACAACGTATGTTATATTTGAAGTATATACAAAATCCATTTATATGTAGGATTTTAAGCAGAATAACAACCATGTTAAGCAGTCAGTATTTCTGCTTCCAAATAGATGCACTTCATAAAGAAAACTCAAGCTATTAATTCTTGTTTTGAAGAAAACACTGTGTGGCATATTCAAAAATCATTTATGAAATGAAATTATAATTTTATATAAACTTCTTTGTTGATACCAGATCTTCTTTTTAGAAGTTAAATGTATTAAATGTATGTGTTATATATCATATGCAAGCTGTTAAGATTAATTAAATGTAATACTGGGGTGAATATCTTATGCCAATTAAATCCAAATCATAGAGTCAAGCTTCCATAATTTTCATGCTTCAAATAGAACAAGTTATTGTGACTGGTTCTACATACTTTTTTTTCTCATGATAGGTTCTTATGAAGATGGATAGGTTCTTATGAAGATGGATAGGTTCTTATGAAGATAACAGCTGGCCTTAGTTTGAGAGTTAACTACAGTAATTTTATGTTTAGTTGAATAGTTTCTTTTATAAACTAGCCTGGAGTTGCTAAGAGTTTCTCAGCATCTTGCTAATAATTGTTTTTAGAAAAAAAAATCTGCCTTGGTAACAAACAATGAATAAAAGTGAATGAAGCTTTCTAACTCTTAATCTCATGTATGTTGGGCTGCAAATCCTCTAGTTTGTTTTCTTTTTTATTCTGTAACAAGAATCTACCAAGTTAAAATTGAAGAAAGTGGAGCCCTGGAACAGTGTACGCGTTACTTTTAATATTCCTCGTGAAGCAGCTGAGAGGCTACGAATGCTAGCTCAGAATAACAACCAACAACTTCGTGATTTGGGAATTCTGTCTGTTCAAATCGAAGGTAATTAATTGCAGCTACTTTGTGGCTGGGGTTGAACCATATAAAGTAATGCAGCTAATTTTACTTTTAATGCATTTTGATTAGCTTTTTAATAGTTCGAATAAAACAGTAGGATTAAATAATCTTTTGGGATGAGCTACACAATCCGAAGTTCATTTCCCCCTCACATCCTCCTCACGTAATTAATGTCAATGCTAGGTATGAAACAGGATAGGATAGCTACAAGTCATTTGGGGGAGAAATCACCTAATAGGACTTGAGAACAGGAATAGGAAATGTAATGCTGTGATAATCTTGCTTTCTATGGCAGCTTCCTCTCCCTACGCTATATATCCTTTCCTACCTCAATCATCATTTGATTAGCTTCTGAGAATAAATGTTTAGCAGTTGTTTTTAGAAGTGATGAGTATCAGTGCTTAAGAATCCAGTGATTCATAGATCTTATATATAGCTTTTTGCACAATGTCATTGTTAATAAGATGAAATATATACAATTTGCTCTGCTTGAGTGATACATGAATGATTGGGCAGACCCATTCATTACTGAAAGGAAGGAAAAATGATGTTTTCTCTTCAATTAGTTGAATGGAGAAGCATCTCTAGAAAGTTTGCCTATGCAGCAGAATATCCACACATAACAATTGAATTACAGACCCAAAGTGTGTTTTCTCCAATGGTTTGTTGTTGTTTTTTGGTGTGGGGGGGAGGTGAGTTGCAAGAAGCCAAGCTACTTATTTCAAATTCATAATCTTTTAACCTATAAGACTTTTGAACTTCTAAAAAAGCTGCTTTTTAAACTTTCTGCCACATGAAAGCCACATTTATATTCTCTGACTATTGCTCCTAGGTGAAGGTGCCATCAATTTATCATTAACGCAAAACAAGAGTCAAGATTTAAGGATTAATGGGCCTGTTGGACAAGGCAACACAGTACGGATGGAGACAGGATTTCCTATGCCAGGAAGTCAAGGCAAGTTCAGTTTTTAAATTTTAGATAATCCAGGAAATTTTCAAATACCATAGCTTATTTTACAACTCCAGACTACTTCTGCTTGATATTTACTTTCAAATTCAAATTGGAAGCACAGTCACATGGATTTGAGTAAGTCAGATATGGATGTGAATTGTGAAATAAGCAATTGGTATAAATAAACTGATGCAAGTTTCTTTCATGCAGTAAAAATAAAGCACAGCTTGATTACAGAAAAATAATATAAGGAAGGAGTAAAAATCTGGATTTTAGCTTCTATAAAAGAAATACAGGAAAAAAATCGCTTCATAAAAATATAAGAGAGAGAGATGTTCTTTGAAATGTTTCAATCCTATAGGTCTTAAATTACATTAGGAAACATGGATCACTGGAACAGAAGCACATATATTGTTGATAATGTATTTTGTAATTCTGTTTGTAATAAGTGAAGAATATTCATAGATCACTACATAGGTGAAGATATATGCAGTATTATTGCTGGTGAAAATCCACTTACTACATTATGAATGAAAGAGAAATGGCCCTTTTCTTTCTTTGTTGACATTTAGCAGTTAAGTTGAAATATACTAAAAGTAGGAACATAATACATTAATGGTAGAATGTGGTATTTATGTTTGTGAGATACAGTATTTCTGGGTGTATAATCTAACAAATACATATACCGTATATACTCGAATATAAGCCGATCCGAGTATAAGCCGAGGTCCCCAATTTTACCCCAAAAACTGGGGTAAACTGGGGACTCGAGTATAAGCCGAGGGTGGGAAATGAGGCACCTACCGGTTGAAACCTCCTCCCTCAGCTGAGAAGGCTGGCGGCTCCCCGCCCGCCTCTCACTGCACCGGCAGGGCTTCAGTCCGGTAAAATGTGAAAAAGAAAAAAAACTCGAGTATAAGCCGATATACTGAGTATAAGCCGAGGGCTTAAAAAAAAAACTCGAGTATAAGCCGTATAGACCCGAGTATAAGCCGAGGGGACGTTTTTCAGCACAAAAAATGTGCTGAAAAACTCGGCTTATACTCGAGTATATACGGTAATTGTGGAACTGCTTGGGTGTTCTTTTTCTATTTTTGTTTACTTAGATCAGACATGTCCAACTCACAGACTGCATGTGGTCTTGGGCATCCAGTAGTACAACCCCACAAGATTAACCTTACTGTGATGTGATTTATATACATTAACTATAGTATATATTTTATATGTGGCCCAAATCAATTCCTCTTCACTTGTGTGGCCCAGGCAAGGTTGGACACCTATATTTAGATCCAGTAAGAAATGACTCTAAACTATACTTCAGTAACTTAATATTTGAGTGCTGAGTTTTAAGAGGTTTATAATTTGATATTTTAATGTGATATACAATAAAAATGTGCTCACATTTCTAGGTTTAATTCGAATAAATAATCCTGCATCGGTGATGATGCAACAGAGTGGGACTGCGGCATCCTCTGTGATGACAAATACAGCTAGCACAGAACTGCAGTCCAGAACACCTCATCCAGCTGCTCAGTCAGGTAATTAATTAATCCCAGCAAATTCTAAATGCCATTGTTTTCCATATTGCTGAATATCTCCAAAAAAACGTGTATTTAATCATTTTCCTGTTTGTATTAATTTAGAACTATTTTGCATGCACAGAGAAGCAATTTTGCTTGACCAATAGATCTCCAATGAATTTTTCCAATTGTGTTATCCCATTACAGCGAACTCATGCTATTCAGGCTACTACTTGATACTCAGAAGTGCCATGGTAGATGTTTTAGTATGATGGGTGGAAGAAAAGCTCATTTCCTGAGCAAAATTCCATTCTTGAACCAAGTTGCACCCTAAACTTCCACTAAGTTAGAAAAAGTACAGAAGTGGCAAAGTCAGTAATAAGAAGGCTCACAAACTTTCTCTGCAAAAAAAACAAGGGGATAGAACATCAGAGATTCTTAGCTTGGAAAAGAGTAACTGAGGAGGGATATGATCAAGATGTAAATCATGTAAGAATGGAGAAAATAAACATTTCTTCCCATGTCAAAACATTGATCAGAGGTTATAGAATGAATTGATTGGAATGGACAAAAGAAAGATTTCTTCAAACAGCATTCTTAGGATAGATTAATAGAAGGTATGTCTATGAAGATCATTAATTTTTAGATTCAGTATTAACTTCTGTGTTAAAAGTGATGTGTCTTCAAGTATTAGTTGCAATGGGGTAAAAGTAAAAAAAAAAAAGTCTCTCCCTGTTATTTGGGAACACCCCAGAGTATCTAATTGGCTATTGAGAGAAACAAAATTTGGACTAAAATTGGTCTTGGTTTAAGCGGGGCTGTTTTTATGTTCTTCCCAAATGCAGTGTTATACATCTGCTGTCATCCCTAAATAACACAGTTATAAATTATGGCTCTAACAATTTGGAAGAAACCAGATTGAGGAAGATAATTCCCAAAGCTGCTGTCTACTTTTATGAGTAGAGTGAGCATCTGCTTTTGAATTTTCAAATATTTGTATACATTTTTTATCATTGCTAGCCTCTGACCCCCTAAGATTTGAGTGAAAAAATACTGAAGAATGCTTCTGTAGAGGCAATTTATATAAAAGAAGATGGAATATGCTTGTTCCTCTGAGTAATCATTGGGGTATATATTTCTTCTGTTGTTACTTTTATGGAACTAGTTGCCAACATGTTTTCTTTTTCTTTTTCCCCCCATAGATCCAGCTGATCCACTTTTATCAAGCCTCACTATCCAACAGCAGAATCATCCATCTGGATCTATGGTGCCTCAGCTCCATTCTGTACAATCAGTTCCTGTTAATAGGCAAATAAATCCAGGTAACTTTCAGCAAATGCAAGCTCAGCAGCAGATTCAGCCACAGCAACAACTGCATCCACGCCCTCCTCAACAACAACAACAACAACAACAACAGGGCATTCGACCTTCATTTACAACCCTAGCTCAAGTTCCAGTTCCTCCTCCTGGTTGGAACCAGGTACCTTCTGGAACATCTCAACTTCCTCCATCCCAAGGAACAATGGGTGTATTGACAGTTAACCAGGCTTGGAAAAAGACCCCTTTGCCTGGGCAAATGCAGCAGCAAATCCAAACCAGACCCTCACTAGCAACAGTACAAACACCCTCTCACCCTCCGCCCCCATATCCCTTTGGAAGCCAACAAGCTTCTCAAGCACATACAAACTTTTCTCAGATGAGCAACTCTGCCCAATTTACTGCTCCTCAGATGAAGAGTCTTCAGGGAGGACCCTCACGGGTTCCTACTCCACTACAACAATCCCACCTGTCTAACAAGTCTCCCGCGTCCTCTCCCTCATCTTTTCAGCAGGGTTCTCCTGCCTCTTCACCAACAGTTAATCAAGCACAGCAGCAGATGGGACCAAGGCCCCCCCAAGCTAATACTCTCCCCCAGGGATTCCAACAGTCTGTAAATTCTCCTGGTCGTAACCCTATGGTACAACAGGGAAATGTACCTTCAAATTTCATGGTGATGCAGCAGCAAAACCAGGGTCCACAGGGTTTGCATCCTGGGCTTGGTGGTAAGTTGTCCTATTTAGGAAAAATGCTTGTTTATTTTTATAGTAAATTGATACGTTGTAACTTCATCTGAATTTACTTCTATCATAAGGCATTATATATGAATAAATGCCAGAAGTATACCTGTGGAAGATGTATTGCATCTGCACAACAGATAGATGATGGATTTAAAATGATCTTTACCTCAAAGGAAAATTACATAAATTGTGGTTGAGCTGTGCAGATGTTTAGTCTGGTGCTTGGAAAAAGGGTACTTTTGCTTTTAACTCCATGGTTTTATGGAGTGTTGTAAACCATCTAGAGTCATTATATGAAGCCATATAAACTGTAAACAAACTCTTGAATATTACGTAATGTCTAATTTCTATGCCTTATCAACTTAAGAGTTGCCAACTCCAGAGGAAAGCAGTCCTGGACTTGTTCCCTCTCTTAACTAATGTGCATGTGAGTTAAAGGAAAGCAAGATATATATGATACAATCCCACCTGTCCAGGGTCACGCAATTGTGCAAAAATTAAGAATGCTTTCAGAAATAGAAATGTTAATAGTTTATCAATTAACAAAATGGAACAGAAATGAACAGAAGAAATCCAAATCAAATTAATATTTGGTGTAACCACTCTTCATCTTCAAAACAGCATCAATTTTTACACTTGTACAAATTCCGGGATTTTGTAGGATTGAGGCAGGTGTATGATTAACCAATTATACCAAGCAGGTGCTAATGATCATCAATTTCATATGTAGGTTGCAACACACTCAATAACTGAAACAGAAACAGCTGTGTAGGAGGCTTGAAACTGGGTGAGGAACAACCAAACTCTGCTACCAAGGTGAAGTTGTGGAAGACCGTTTCATGTTAGAGGTCATACACCATGGCAAACTGAGCACAGGGCTAAAACACAAGGTAGTTACACTACATCAGCAAGGTCTCTCTTAGGCAAAACTTCAAAGCAGACTAGGGTTTCAAGATGTGCTGTTCAAGCACAAAGAAACGAGCAATGTTGAGGACCATAGATGTATGGTCCATAGTACTCAGCCAAAGAAATTTAGTGCAGCAGATTAAAGACACATCATGCTTACTTGCCTTTGACATCGGAAGATGTCCTGCAGTGCCATCAGCACAGAGGTGGCAGAAACCAGTGCGATCCAGGTACACCTATCTACTGTCCAGAGAAGTCTGGCCTGAAGTGGTCTTCATGGAAGAATTTCAGCCAAAAAGCCATACCTCTGATGTGAAAACAAGGCTAAGCGACTCAACTATGTGCGAAAACATAGGAACTGGGGTGCAGAAAAATAGCAGCAGGTGCTCTGGACTGATGAGTCAGAATTTGAAATATTTGGCTGTAGCAGGAGGCAATTTATTCACCAAAGAGCTGGAAAGTGGCCTTTTGTCCCAGCTGAGCTGGGAGCCTCACAGTCCTGGGTGGCCAGGGAAGTCTGAGTGTCACTTCTTGTCACCTGCCCAAGGCCCCCACCTGCACCACTTGCTGTCAGCCCGCGCACCTGGGCTGCTCCAGCTGCGCCAGCTGAAATGGGGGACCTGCGTGGAGCCAGGCTTCCTGACTAAGCTGCCTTCTGCACCTTCCAGGCAGATTGCGAGATGAGGCCGGGCTGGGCTAAGCTGCTACAGCTGTGATGGCATCACCTTTTGGGGGCAGCTGCCTCCCCAGGAGGACTTTGCTGTGCACTGTGAACATGCCAGATGTATCAGCTGAGAGTATATTTGATGTCCTCCATGACACCGAATACCGGAAGAAGTGGGACTTGAATGTATAGAAACCCATGAGATTGCCAGACTCTCTGACAACAATGATGTGGGATACTATTCCTGGAATTTATTTATTTATTTATTTATTTATTTAGATTTTTATACCGCCCTTCTCCTGAAGGACTCAGGGCGATGTACAGCCAAATTATAAAACAATACAATATACAATTAAAACAAAGACTTAAAACAAGCATATTCCATAAATGGCCGAAATTTAAAACAATCAAATTTAAAACCCTTAAAATTCATAAATAGTAGCCCCAATTAAAATTATTTAAGACTAAAAATTTAAGCCAGTCCCGCTTGAATAAATAAATGCGTTTTCAGCTCACGGCAAAAGGTCCGAAGGTCAGGTAATTGGCGCAAACCAGGGGGAAGTTCGTTCCAAAGGGTAGGAGCTCCGACAGAGAAGGCCCTTCCCCTGGGGGCCGCCAGCCGACATTGTTTGGCGGACGGCACCCTGAGAAGACCCTCTCTGTGTGAGCGTACGGGTCGGTGGGAGGCGTAAGGTAACAGCAGGTGGTCCCGTAAGTACCCGGGCCCTAAGCCATGGAGCGCTTTAAAGGTGGTAACCAAAACCTTAAAGCGCACCCGAAAGACCACAGGGAGCCAGTGCAGACTGCGCAGGAGTGGTGTTACGTGGGAGCAACGTGTGGCTCCCTCAATCACCCGCGCAGCTGCATTCTGAACTAGCTGAAGCCTCCGGGTGCACTTCAAGGGGAGCCCCATGTAGAGAGCATTGCAATAATCCAAACGAGAGGTGACGAGCGTGAGTGACCGTGCATAAGGCATCCCGGTCAAGGAAGGGGCGCAACTGGCGGACCAAGCGCACCTGGTAAAAAGCTCTCCTGGAGACGGCCGCCAAATGATCTTCAAACGACAGCCGTCCATCCAGGAGAGCACCCAAGTTGCACACCCTTTCCATTGGGGCCAATGACTCGCCCCCAACAATCAGCTGCGGTTGCAGCTGACTGTACCGGGGTGCCGGCATCCACAGCCACTCCGTCTTGGAGGGATTGAGTGAGCCTGTTTCTCCCCATCCAGACCCGTACGGCTTCCAGGCACCGGGACAACACTTTGACAGCTTCGTTGGGGTGGCCCGGGGTGGAAAAGTACAGCTGCCTGTCATCAGCGTACAGATGGTAACTCACCCCAAAGCCACTGATGACCTCGCCCAGCGGCTTCATATAGATGTTGAACAGGAGAGGCGAGAAAATCGACCCCTGAGGCACCCCACAAGTAAAGCGCCTCGCGGTTGATCTCTGCCCCCCTGTCAACACCGTCTGCGACCGGTCAGAGAGATAGGAGGAGAACCACCGATAAACGGTGCCTCCCACTCACAAACTCTCCAACCGGTGCAGCAAGATACCATGGTCGATGGTATCAAAAGCCGCTGAGAGATCTAATAGGACCAGGGCAGAGGAACAACCCCTATCCCTGGCCCTCCAGAGGTCATCCACCAACGCGACCAAAGCTGTCTCTGTACTATGTCCGGACCGGAAGCCGGACTGGAACGGGGATAGATAGAGAGCTTCATCCAGGTACCGGGGAAGCTGCCATGCCACCACACTCTCTACAACCTTCGCCAGGACCAGAAGTGCCCCAAACCTTTAAAGAACAGAGATGTGGTCAGCTTGAGGTCCTGGCAAGTCTTGGATAAGTTATATGTATCCTCAGATTCTCTGTCAAGGACCAGAAATACCCGCTCCCCCCCCAACTAGGACCTTGTCAGAGCTGTGTCACTCTTAGCTGGATACCTGGTGCAACCAACTGGACCTAGCAGTTGCTGCTTGATTTAGTTGACCCAGGTAGACTCAAAAGGATCCCTGCCTAAGTGGGTTGTGAATAAAGTTTCTCAGTACCTGGCGCCAAAGCTTATGTAGAAAATGGACAAAGCTTGTCTGAGGTATCCTTTGAAGGAGCACCACAACATAGTCAAAAAACCTTGGTTGCATCCTGAGCAGAGCCGCCTTCCCACAATGCCCTGTCCGAACTATCCCTCCAAAATGTCTCCTGGCCGGGGAACATTGATGAGAGTGGTTTAATGGAAGACAAGGAAGACAAGGGAGACATCAGCTGTTCAGAGAATGCCAATTTAACTTTTGCTCACTTTTGAGACTAGCACTCGCCGGCCAGCTGGCTTACCCAGTTAATTTTACAATAAAGAATTGGAGAGTGGTACAATAAGGTCTGCAGGCAACAGTGAAGCACGGTGGAGATTCCTTGCAAGTTTGGGACTGCATTTCTGCAAATGGAGTTGAAGATTTGGTCAGGATCAATGGTGTCCTCAATGCTGAGAAATACAAGCAGATACATCATGCCATACCATCAGGAAGGTGTATGATTGGCTCCAAATTTATTCTGCAGCAAGTCAATGGCCCAAACATGCAGCCAATGCCATTAAGAATTATCTTCAGCGTAAAGAAGAAGAAGAAGTCCTGGAAGTGATGGTTTGGCCTTCACAGAACCCTGATCTCAGCATTGAGTCTATTTGGTATTACATGAAGCAACAGAAGGATTTGAGGCAGTCTACATCCACAGAAGATCTGTGGCTAGTTCTCCAAGATGTTTGGAACAACCATGAAGGAACCTTGCCAGATTCCTTCAAAAACTGTGCACGTATACCTAGAAGAATTGTTGCTGTTTTTAGGGCGTGTCTGAAGGCGATCACGTGCTCCGGCCCCTCAGTTCCTACCCGTTCCTCAGGCGGCCATGATCCTCAGAGCTTGGATCTTCGGTTGATGTTATGTAATGCCCGGTCCGTGGCTAATAAAGCTCCCCTGATCTGCGATCTTATTCAGGGGGAGTCCGCGGACCTTATGGGCATTACGGAGACCTGGTTGGGCCCAGAGGGGGGGGTTCCCCTTGTTGAGCTTTGCCCTCCAGGTTTCCGAGCATTTCATCAGCCGAGGGTCCAAGGTAGGGGTGGGGGGGTGGCGGTTGTCATTAAGGAAGATCTAGAGCCGAGGGAGGTCACTGTTCCTCAGATTGCCGGCTGTGAATCCCTCTATGTGAGGTGGGGCCATAGGAATCAGTTGGGCTTGTTGATCGCGTACCTGGCTCCTTGCTGCGTGACCACAGCCCTGCCCGAGCTGTTGGAGGTACTTGCCGCGGTGGCGGTTGAGACCCCCAGACTTATAGTCATGGGGGATTTCAACCTACCATCAGCTGGCTTGTTATCGACTGCAGCTCGGGAGTTCCAGGCTTCCATGACGGCCTTGGAACTGATTCGAGTAAATGATGGCCCTACACACATGGGGGGAGGCACGCTGGATCTGATTTATATCTCTGGACAGTGGCTAAATGATCTGGAGTTAGGTGATTTAGTAACAGAACCTATGTCATGGTCTGATCATTTTCTCCTTCGCCTAGACTTCCGGACCGCCACTCACCACCGCAGGGAGACGGAGCCTACACGTTGGTTCTGTCCCAGGCGCCTGATGGACCCTGAGAGGTTCCTGACGGAGCTTGGGCCATTCCCTGAGGATCTGGCCCACAGCACGACTGAGGAACTAGTCGCGGCCTGGGAACAGGCCGCGGCTGGGGCCCTGGACCGTGTCGCGCCTTTGCGGCCTCTGACCCGGCGCAGATCTCGTCCGGCCCCTTGGTTCTCTGAGGGGCTGAGGGAGATGAAACGCCGGAGAAGACGCCTAGAGAGCACCTGGAGGTCCAGTCGTTCCGAAGCTGATCGGACACTAGTTAGGTCCTATTCTAGGACCTACCTGGTGGCAATGAGGGAGGCGAGGCATTCCTACGCCTCCACCCTCATTGCGTCGGCAGATAACCGCCCGGCCGCCCTGTTTGGTGACCCGCTCCTCCTTCATCAGGAGGTGCGGATGACCCTTGCAGGGGCGTGCCGAGGAGTTTAGTGGTTATCTATACGATAAAATCGCTCAGCTCCGGACGGTCTGGACCGAAATTGGGATGATCCAAGCGAGAGAGAGGAGACACGTCTTGTTGAACCGGTTTGGGATGAGTTTGACCCTGTGGCTCCGAGGGCGTGGACAGGTTGTTGGGGAGGCTTCACGCCACGACATGTTTACTGGACCCGTGTCCTTCCTGGCTGGTACTGGCCACTCAGGAGGTGACACGAGGCTGGCTCAGAGGATTATCAACGCTTCTTTGTTGGAAGGGTTTTCCTGCCGCCTTGAAAGAGGCGGTGGTGAGACCCTCCTCAAGAAGCCCTCCTGGACCCAGCTATTTTGGGTAACTATCGTCAGTCTCCAACCTTCGCTTCGTTGCGAAGGTTGTAGAGAGTGCTGTGGCGCGACAGCTACCCCAATACCTGGATGAAGCCGTCTGTCTAGACCCGTTCCAGTCCGGCTTTCGACCCGGATACAGCACGGAAACAGCTTTGGTCGCATTGGTGGATGATCTCTGGCGGGCCAGGGACAGGGGGTACTCCTCTGCCCTGGTCCTATTAGATCTCTCAGCGGCTTTTGATACCATCGACCATGGTATCTTGCTGCGCCGGTTGGGGGGATTGGGAGTGGGAGGCACCGTGTATCGGTGGTTCTCCTCCTATCTCTCCGACCGGTCGCAGACGGTGTTGACAGGGGGGCAGAGGTCGGCCGCGAGGTGCCTCACTTGTGGGGTCCCGCAGGGGTCGATTCTCTCGCCCCTGCTGTTCAACATCTATATGAAGCCGTTGGGTAAGATTATCAGTGGCTTCGGGGTGAGATACCAACAGTACGCTGATGACACCCAGCTGTACTTTTCCACCCCGGGCCACCCCAATGAAGTTGTCGAAGTGCTGTCCCGGTGTTTGGAAGCCGTACGGGTCTGGATGGGGAGAAACAGGCTCAAGCTTAATCCCTCCAAGACGGAGTGGCTGTGGATGCCGGCATCCCGATTCAGTCAACTGCAGCCGCGGTTGACTGTTGGAGGCGAGTTATTGGCCCCAAAGGATAGGGTGCGCAACTTAGGTGTCCTCCTGGACGACCGGCTGTCGTTTGAAGATCATTTGACGGCCGTCTCCAGGAGGGCCTTCCACCAGGTCCGCCTGGTTCGGCAGTTGCGCCCCTTCCTTGATCGGGATGCCTTGTGCACAGTCACTCACGCGCTCGTTACCTCTCGCTTGGATTATTGTAATGCTCTCTATATGGGGCTCCCCTTGAAGTGCACTCGGAGGCTTCAGTTAGTCCAGAATGCAGCTGCGCGGGTGATAGAGGGAGCTTCGCGTAGCTCCCACGTAACACCGCTCCTGCGCAGACTGCACTGGCTACCTGTGGCCTTCCGAGTGCACTTTAAGGTGCTGGTTACGACCTTTAAAGCGCTCCATGGCTTAGGGCCTGGGTACTTACGGGACCGCCTGCTGTTACCATATGCCTCCCACCGACCCGTACGCTCTCACAGAGAGGGACTTCTCAGGGTGCGGTCCGCCAAACAATGTCGGCTGGCGGCCCCCAGAGGAAGGGCCTTCTCTGTGGGGGCTCCCACACTTTGGAACGAGCTTCCCCCAGGCTTACATCAAATACCTGACCTTCGGACTTTCCACCGCGAACTGAAGACATACCTTTTTATTCGCGCGGGGCTGGCCTAAATTTTAAATTTTACATTTTAAATTTTAAATTTTAAACTAAATTTTAAATTTTATCGATTTTAAATTTTAAATTTTTTTTAAATTTTCTACTAATTTTAAATGGGGTTTGGTTTTATAAATTTTAAGGTTCTAGGCTAATTATAATAAGTTTTTTAACTCGTATTTTAAATTGTATATTGTGGTGTTTGTATTTTATTGTTGCCTGTACACCGCCCTGAGTCCTTCGGGAGAAGGGCGGTATAAAAATAAAATAAAATAAAATAAATAAATAAATAAATAAATAAATAAATAAATAAATAAATAGGGCAAAGAGTGGTCACACCAAATATTGATTTGATTTGGATTTCACTTCTGTCCGTTTAAATTAAAAATAAACTATAATACTTCTATTTCTGAAAGCATCCTTAATTTACAGAATTTTTGCACAACTGCCTAAAACTTTTGCAGTTCTGTGTGTGTGTATGAGTGTGTGTATAAGTATGTCTGTACCCACTATGCATATTAAACAGAAGATGTGCCAAAAAAGATGCAGGACTGGGACAAAAATTATATTAATCATATAAATTAATATTAATTGAATTAATAAATACTTATTAAAATTAATATCCTATAAAACAACAATCCATTGTGCAATTAATGGAATATCTATATACATGCATCCAATTTGTCTCACATTTGCATTTCACAATGGATTTTATATGCATTTTTAGAGCCTTTTATTTTTGAAGAGAAAAGAGCATCTGTTTGGTGAATGTGGGTCTTTGCTACTTTAAAGTAAATTATTTTGGGGCGGAAAAAACCCTAGTCTTCCTTAACAACTACTTGATTGTATGCCATCAAGTTGGTGTCAACTTTTACTGACCACGTAGATAGATTTTCTTCATAGCCATCTGTTATGTATATTCCACAGCTTGACCTGATTGACACAAAAGCTTTTCTATAATTAATGAAGCATATACTGACTTCTTTTTTATATTCTTTGGCTTTTTCAATTATCCAGTGTGCCTTAGTAATAACATCAGATGTTCTTTGGGTTTTTTTTAAAGCCAGCTTGAACGTCTGACATTTCCTTTTCCATTTAAGACTCCGATCTGTTTTGGATGATTTTAGGCATTTTGCTGGCATGTGAAATTTGGAATTTTGTATGATGATTTAGACACTGTTAAGTCTCCTCCTTGTTTTTGGAATTGGAATGTAATTTGAACTCTTTCAATCTATTGACCACTTCGTGCTTTGCTCGTTCGTTCCATCAGTTCCTGTAACCTTCTAACCAGAGTGCTGGTTTAATTATCTTCTAGTATTAGAAGTTGTTGTAAGTAGGGAATATCTTCTACATTTGAGATATGAATCCCCTTCTGTGTTCAGAGATCTTTTAGAAGAATTTCTTTATTTTCCATCATCTGATTTCATCTTCCTCTTTACACATGTTGTGTAGTACTACATATTGCTTTTTCTAATATCTCCCTGAAACACTTTTCTGTCTGAGATTTTGGTTTTTATGGGCTTTGGCTTATCTTCTCAGAGAAGCTATCCTATAACTAAGTACCATTGAAATCTGATTTTCATTCCTACCAGATCAGTGGCCACTTTTTATAATTTTCCAGGGTACAAAATCCCACATCTTTTTACATATATTATATGTAAGACACAATACTCTCTTCTTTACATATATAAATGTGTGTTATATTTTCTAATGGGATTGTGATAATTCACATTCTTTCTATATAATCTTAATATGTTGAACCTACTTTCTAGTTGCTCTTTCAATACTAAAAGCAATTATTGTTACTTGTTAAATTTTTGTCTCAACAGATACTATTTTTCATAGCTTACCTTCCAGATGCCTTTTCATTCTTTGTCTTCTCTTAGTATTAGAATATATTGGTTAATATTAATAAAAATCTTCAATTAAATATTTTTTTCTGTCCAGGAATGCCCAAACGTCTTCCAACTGGCTTTACTACAGGGCAACCAAATCAAAATTTCATGCAAAGTCAGGTGCCTTCTACAGCACCAGGCACGCCTGCAAATGGTGGCACAGCTCAACTGCAAGCAAGTCAAAATGTGCAGCATACAGGTCTGTTACATTTTGTTGGATTATTCATTTGTTTTCTAGAGAGTGACAGCTACTGTAATGAAGATGTAGTTTTAGCTATAATTGTCTGTGACTAAAAGCCATTTACAGTTTAAAGAAAACAACAGTTTGTAATACATAATGTATAACTGTCAACTTATTAAGTGAAGGAGATAAATGCAAAGAATTCATTGGTTTCATTGCATTCCGTTATTTGATTTTATATATACACATTTTAGTTTTCCCCAGTTGTCGAATCTGTTGCATTTTCAAGATGCATATTTTCATTTTGTGCTATTAGCATAAATAGTAGTAAATAAATATTAGAAATATATTTTATTTCAACCGTCCTACTATGTAGTTCAGATTTTGCTGTTTTAGCAGTATGATATTGAATGGATATTGTTTTTTTAAGTTATATGTATTAATATTAATTCAGTTTGAATATGATTTTTAAGGTGGTCAAGGAAATGGTCCTCCCCAGAATCAATTACAAGTTCAGCATGGCCCATCAAACATGATGCCGACCAACTTAATTGGACTTCATGGGAATGTAAACAGTCAACAGACAAATGCCAATGGAGTTCCACAAGTTAATATAAGCAACATGCAGGGACAACCTCCACAAGGACCACAATCTCAGTTAATGGGCATGCACCAACAAATAATATCCTCTCAAGGACAGATGGTTAACATACAGCCTCAGGGGTCTCTAAATCCTCAAAATCAGATGATACTTTCTAGAGCTCAACTCATGCCACAAGGACAGATGATGGTAGCTTCTCAAAATCAAAATCTTGGTCCATCACAGCAAAAGATGACTCCACCCAAACAAATGATTCCCCAACAAGGCCAACAAATGATGGGTGCACATAATCAGATTATGGGACCTCAAGGCCAGGTGCTGCTGCAGCAAAATTCAATAATGGAGCAGATGATGACCAATCAAATGCAAGGAAATAAACAGCCCTTCAATGCTCAAAGCCAGTCTAATGTTATGACGGGGCCAGCTCAGATGATGAGAGGACCAACTCCCAATTTGCAGGGAAATATGGTGCAGTTCACAGGGCAGATGATGACTCAGCAGAGCTCTGTAAATAGTAATCCTTCTCAGGTAATGGGGATTCAGGGACAAGTTTTGAGGCCTACAGGACCTGGCCCTCATATGTCTCAACAGCTGGGTGATACCACCACTACAGCCAACAGTGATGTGAACTTGACACAAATGCTACCTGAAGTTTCTATGCAACAAGGAAACATAGTACCTCCACACTTGCAAGGGATGCAGGGAAACAGCAACACACCAGGAAGCCAATTTGCTGGACATGGGATGCCTTTCAATGCCCCTTTTAGTGGAACCCAAAATGGGAATCAGATTTCCTGTGCACAAAATCCAGGTTTTCCTGTCAACAAAGATGTCACATTAACAAGTCCATTGTTGGTAAATTTGCTACAGAGTGATATATCTGCAGGACATTTTGGTGTGAACAACAAACAGAACAATCAAAATGCCAATAAACCGAAGAAGAAAAAGCCTCCTAGAAAGAAGAAAAATAATCAGCAAGCAGAACAAATTAAGTAGGTTTAAAATTTTTGTTTCCTACATAAAAGTTTATTTGTCAGTTGAACATAGTATTCAGTGTGGGCTGTTTTAAGCATTTTTAAATATCAAAACAATAACAGTTTTATGTGATAAACATATTTAAGGATTGAAGAAATAATAACTATTTGTACATTTATGTTACTTGATAAATTCAAGAATTTGTGCCATAAATGTTGCCTCATTCCAGAGGCGAATTTATTTTTATGATGTAAGAGTGATTCAGAAGCAATCACAGAAAGAAATGCTAAGGAAAGTTTTTAAGTTATCATCCAAAATTAATATATGTTTGTATTACAAACATCTTCATTACTCAGGATTTCAGCTTGGTATTTCAGACAATGAGAGAAGATAATTGAACCTAATAATGGAGATACTTGCTTTGTATAGGATAATAAGTATAAACATTTAAATCAAAATGCACTCACCAGTATTAGATCACACTTATCCAGTATTCTTTTTTAATTTTGCCCCTAATAAATCATTATCATTATTATGTCCATCATTAAAATATTTAAAAATTAAAGTCATTTACAAACTAAAGTAAAACTACAGAAAACAAAAGTAAAAATATTATGCAGTTATGCAAACAAATCAGCAGCAACTTCTGCAAGACTAGAATAAATATTTTCATTGATAAATAATATGTAGTTTTCTTTTTGATTTGAAAAAAGCTGATAGGCCAAGTCAAGCCAGCTAAAAACATCATTGTGGCTTATAGGCTAAATGCATAATAATACATGTAGGATTTTTGATGGGACAAGTAATAACTTGCTTGTTATTAGTGCTTTGGGATTATAGTAACAGAAATATGTAAACATTTTATTTTTTACATTTTCTGCAAATTTACATTGAGTAGTAGATTTATTCTTGATTAATAATTTACAGTGTTCATTTAGGATCTACCACACCAATAACAAAAATTGTTCTTATCCACATATATTCACTGTATCCAAAGTGTTAGTTTGGATGCTAGTTGGCACAGCAGTTGTATTATATTGTATATAATTTCCTCATGCAGTACAACATAAATTTCCAATTTATAGGTACAAATGGAATTAGGTTTAAGGCAGAGTTTAGACAAATTGGCTGATTTCCTACAGATTTAATTTTCTAACCAAGTTGGGGAAATGGGTATTAGGCAACTCATAGTTATACCTGTTAATAAGCTGACCACCCCAGTTTTATGTGTGCAAACTTTCTGCAGACTTTGTTACACCATTATCTATATGAAATTGCTGGGCTTCTTTGCTCTCTATTCTTTTTGAAGACTTAGTATGTCATACCATAATGATTCACTTCAAAGGTCTCTGCATGGAAAGATGTATTGACTATTATTGATTTAATCTGAAATTAAAACTTGCAGAAAAAATGGGAAAATGTTTGTTGAAAGAAGATAGAAAATAAAAATTGATAATATAATTAGAAAAAAGTTAGATTGCTGTATTAGAAGTTTTTTTTTAACAGAATCATTGGAAAAATTGATTATGCTATTTTGATATGAAAGGCTATTGTATTTTTTATAAGTACCATATTTTTTGGTGTATAAGACGCACCTTTCCCCCCCCCAAAAGAGGGTGAAAATCTGGGTGCGTCTTATACTACGAATGTAGCCCTGCCCACCCGCCGGCCCCCACCCTTTGGACATTTTTGGGCAGTTCCAGGCGGCGGGGATCTGGATCGGGGCACAGCCTGTCCTGAAGAGGAACAAACCTCTTCGGGACACTTGGGGGGGGGATCTGCCCGGCGACTTTGGTGAACAAGGCGGGCCCCACAGTTCGCGGCTGGTCACCCTTCTGGCTGCCCAGCGGGCGGCTCAGGCCAGACAATGGTCACAATGACTTCACTCCCCAGCAACGTGAGGAGCCACTGCTGCTGCCACTATCTGAGCCCTCTCTATGCCCAGGAGCCGAGCCGAGCCTAGTGGGAGCTGTGAAATGTCCCTCCTTTCCAGCCACCGCTGCCCACTGGCCCGATTCCCCAATGCAATTTTCAGAGCCGCGTTTCAGGCAGCAGCCAGTTCTCCTGCAATGTGCAGCAGGGAACCGGGAACCATTTTGGATTCGGGGAGGGGAGCTGCCTGAAAATGCTCCTTCCCGTTGCACATTGCAGAGCCGCACACCCTCGTCCTCCTACTCAGCAGACTCACCTCTTTCCTCCTGGCCAGATCTGCCACCTAAAATGCAAAGCACTTTTTTTGCCTCTGGCCACCCCACTTTTGGAATCAGGAAGGGGATTGTGGGTCTGCTGCCCGAAAACACTTTCCTTTGGAATCGGGAAATCCCCCCACTCCCCTACCATCCTGAAGAAGTTTGTTCCTCAGGCTGTGCTCCGACCCTCCCCCAGAGCTATAGGTAGGAAGACGGGGGCATCTCGGGAGCAGAGCCTTCGGTGCCAAGTCCCTCTTCTGCCCCCATGAAAATCATCCCCCACCCCACTCATTCCAGTTAAACGCATGAAGAGTTATAGGGTTTGTTTTAAACAGATAAAAAGATCTGTGCTGCTCGTTATCAAAATCAAGTGGAAGTCTGGACATGGCTGTTCTTGATGCTGGTAGGCAGAGGCAGAATTCTTTTTTTCTTGTTTTCCTCCCCCAAAAATAAGGTGTATCTTATACTCTGAAAAATACGGTAGTTTGTTGGTTGATCTTTTCAATGGGCAGAGTTGTAAAAAGCAGTCCTTAAAGGCAGCAATTCTTAATCTTTTTGTCCCATGGATGCGTTAGAAAATCTGATGAAACATACTGGACTCTTCTCAGAAAAATGTTTAAATCCATAAAAGAAACTACATAGATATAAATTGTTTTAGAAAAGAAACCAGTTATTCTTTGATAAAATCTTTTTCTTTGTTCCTCATTCCCTTCAGTTAATTTATGAAATATGGAGATGGGTTGGGAAGTTAGAGATAACAGACTGAGATTGAACCCTGACAAAACCAGTAGCCTCAGGATTCAAGTCTTTGTCATCCTTAGTTTTGAATGGGGTTGCACTAACCTGTTCTGACCCAATTCGCAACCTAGGAGTTTTCTGGATTCACGTCTTCTGCTCAAAGAGCAGGTGACAGGCATGACCAGGAGAGTTTTAGCACAACTCCAGTTTGTGTACCAGTTGCGCCTTTCCTGGATCATAACTCTCTGTGCTCAGTTACTCAAGCCATGGTCATCTCTCGCCTGGACTACTGCAGTGCACTCTACATGGGGCTACCCTTGAAGTCCTTTTGGAAGCTTCATCTGCTGCAAAGTGCAGCAATGAGAGCAGTCTTTGAGCCCTATGGAATGACCCTTATGACATCTTTTCTCCTGCAAACTTCACTGGCTACCGGGCTGCTTCCAAGTGCAGTTCAAGGTGTTGGTTATGGCAGTCCAGGCTATCTGATGAACTGCCTCATCCTGTTAGGACAAGACTGTCCTACTTATATCAGCAGAAAGGGCCTATTTTGGATCCAGAAGAAGAGCCTTCTCTGCTGTAGCACTTGCCCTTTGGAACATCTTACCTTCTAAGATAAGATCCTCCTATCTTTCCACAAGAGCCTGAAGACATGACTGTCCCAGTTGGCCTGGGGACCAAATGAGGAGATTTTCAATTCAAGGCACATTCCAATATACATTTATTCAAAAATTCCATTAAATTCAAGTGGTTTACTACATGGAATTGTAGATTTTAATCTAGTGTAATACACACAGAAGCATCAAGGTGGTTCTTCAGGTTCCTCAGTGAAATATCTACACTATACTTACCAATTTGTGCTGTTCAACGAACCTTTTTAAATGAGAGTTTTAGTGACTGAATGCTAAAATGATTCTAGGCAGGATTTAGCTGGTCACAGTTATTAACTTGATGGTTTTATTTTGGAGTAATTTAAATTTTAGAACATGCTTCACGATAGTCCCTCATATAATGCATTGCATAATCCATCCAATAACTCACAAAAAACCGAATAACTACTGTTAAATGACCTCTGTTCAAAAAAGATCACTGTTAGTATATTCTACTCACTAGCATTTCTTACATCTCCGGAAATTTTCATGAAAGCAAGAGCATGCCCAGACTCCATACCTGATTTTTAAAAGGAAATTTAATGCCATTTTAAGGTAAATACTATTCCAGGGCATTTTTCAACAAGAACGTCATCTTATCTGATTTCAAATAGCCTGGTAAGAAAGAAAGAAAGAAAGAAAGAAAGAAAGAAAGAAAGAAAGAAAGAAAGAAAGAAAGAAAGAAAGAAAGAAAGAAAGAAAGAATCCCCTGATACAATGATCATTTTATGTTTATAATATTATGATCAATCCATTTATTAGCTGCAGGTGATTTAACAAATGTGGGGCTGTATTGCCATTATAGTTCCACCATGGGATTATTAATTAGAAAATAATATTGTGATTTAAGATTTATCTTAGTTATAGAATTTCAGCATAAATTTATATATAGAATATGCATAAGCTGTTCTATTTAGTCAGAATTGAAAAAATAAACAGAAATGCATACAAGAGAGTACTAAGTTTGGTATGCAAGGAAGGAATGAATGGGTTATTGTCCTGAACTTTAAAGAAAAAGTTTGAAGAAGGGATGAAGTGTTAATGGTTCCTATTGTATTTTAATGATAGGATTCAAAACCCACTATATGTGGTCCTCAATTTACGACCAATCACTTAACGACTGTTCAGAGTTATGACAGACCTCCCCAGAGGTGCTTATGATCTGATTTCAAAGTTCTGACGGTTGTGCCTCCCCGTCCCACAGTCAGGTGATCACATTCTGGGCACTTGACAACTACCCTTCATTTACAGCTGTTTAGCCTCTATCAGCCACATAACTTGATTTTCAGTATTTATTTATTTTTTTATGGAAACTAGCCTTAACTTTTGGTTTCTGGCAAAAAAAAAACCCCAACAACTTGTCTACTTGCTAAAATGGGTTTATTTCATGATTGCTGCATTCACTTAAACAACTGCAAAAAATTGTAAAATTTGATGTGGTCAGATGGTGACCCACCTAATGACCTCTATGACTTACAACTGCAATTCCAGGCTCAATTATAGTTGTGAATTGACTTCCTGTAGAACTTTTTAGCAATATAATTATCTCATCAATGAAAGGACTACTGTCATTTTGCCATTACAAAATGCAGAATAACCAGACTGCTTGAAGCAGCCACCCTACAGACTCTAAGATGAACTAGGTCTCACTAGCACCTGGGCAACTGGGACCTCCAAGTATGCCTCTTGCAGAAAAAAAAAGGATGCAAATGCACTAAAACAAATAACAATTCTTCCTACATCATTTATTATTATGCTAAGCAAGACTACCAGGAGACAAGTCTGGTGTGTGTGTGTGTGCACGTGTGTGTGTGATTTGTATTTGCTCAGTAAACATTCTGACAGTAAAAAGGCAATTTTATAACACACAGATTACATACTTTTACTTAAAAAGCAAAAGATAGCAAAAGAAAAATCATCACATTTGAGACTTTACAAATGTCATCAAACCAAGTCCCTTGGTTAATAGAAATAATAAAAATATCGTATGTAATTTATTTATTTATTAAATTAATATGCTGCTCATCTCACTATCAAGTGACACGGCAGATTACATGATAGAAGCTACATAAAACATTAAAATGACAAATACTAACATTAAAATTAACAAACAAAATTAGGTAAGGAACCGTTACTACAGATCAAGTAGAAACTCTTGTTTTTCTAAAGTGGCAATAATTATTCCTCTTTCCAAAGTTATTTTTTAAATTATTAATTTGTTTATTATGGTCTTCCCACATTTTTTTACATCAGTAAAAAAAGAAACCAAAATCGTTTATGTACATATCATATTGAATATTTTTTTTATTTAGATTGCTTCCACTGAAGAAAATTGTATCAGTAGAGCTCTAAGGAAGAGAAAATTAAGTCTCCTACTGATACTTTCTGCATCCCCTGACATGCTAGCATTTACTTAGGACAGCTCTATCTCAGTTTTTCTTCTTTCTTTCAGAGACAGTGGCTCCCCAAAGGGCCACGTTTGGAAATCAAAGGCCTAAGAATAAACAACATGTACAGAGATTTTTTTTAACATCAAAAAAGAGGGAAAAGCAGTTGCCTAAATGTTATTCAAAAGCTCAGGTTAATTTAGTAGTCTACGTTATGAAGTAAAATAAAATAATGGGTAAAAGACATATTGGTTTATATACAGAATGCCATTTATTAATTTAATATATGCAGTAAGTAGCTGGTTTTTACTAGTAAATATTAGAAGAACAATCCATGCAATTCACATTTAATTTTCTACCTGTTTTCGTCACAAAAGTTAATATGTCTGTTAAACTAGCTACTATATTTACCTAACCCTTTTAGTAACACCTACATATCAAAACTATGCCTGGTTTCAAATGTCAAAATAGAGCTATGAAGCAGTTTTTCTCAACTTTTTTACTCTGGAGCATTCTTTGAAAGGAATCTCAATGTAAAAATAACCCCCCCAAAAATGAAGACTTTACAGTGCAATTCACATCTAATCTATGCAATTCATGTTTTACAACATTTAAAACAAAAGCAAGCTGAAAATCGTGGCATGTAAGAATGGCCACCACTTTTAAGTGCTAGCATTATGAGGTGCTGAAAGTTCAAAAAATAATATATTTTTTTCCAATCATGAGCTCTTATAAAACCCCTAGTGACCTCTTGTGGAAGACCTGCTATAAGGTATAGCAATAACTGAAGCAGCTCAGAAATAGATGTCATCCTCACCCACTCAGAAGAAACAATGACAGTGTCCTGCCTATTGGCTTTTGCCACCAAGAAACAAAAAAGAATGAACTGTACATAAAATGATTTGTCTACCGTAATATATAGGGTGGCCTTCGCTTTATTTTGTTCGTTCATTTTTTTTTATTTATTTAATTTATATACTTATAATATAATTTAAATAAATTTTATTTATTTAATTTATAAAATATATAATATAAAATATTATATATTTTTTATTTTGTACTTTTAGCCACTCCTGGCAATTTCCTTGGACTAGTCTCTAGATTTTTCTTGGCAAGGTTTTTTGGAACTGGCTTTGCATTGTCTTCTTCTTAGGACTGTTAGAGATTGATTAAAGGTCACCCAGCTGGCTTCTTGCCCAAAGCAGGACTAGAATTCATGGTCTCATGGGTTTTAGCCTGATGCCTTAATCACTATACCAAACTGGCTCTCGTAGTGATATATATATATGCTGTGTTAATTAGGAGAAAGGGAATTTGGTTTGAAGAAGAAATAATATCATGGAAGTTTAAGGGAAGCATGTGAAAAATTTACTTTTGCAATCTTACATTGAATGAACCAAAGTTATGAAGAGAATATGCTGAATTGTATTAATAATAGCTAGGCAAAGGTGACATTTCCTGAATCTAATAAGAAATCAATTATAATTAATTTATGATGTACTTTTTTATTGTTGTGCCTTCAAATTAGTGTTGACTTCTGGCAACTGCCTGAACTAGTCCCAACAATTTCTTGGCAAGATTTTCAGAAGATTTCCTTCTTCCTAGGGCTGAGAAAGAGTGATTGGCCTAAATCACCCAGTTGACTTCATGCCTAAAATGGGACTAGAACTCATGATCTCCTGGTTTGTAGCCTTGCTCCTGAAGCCAATACACCAAATTAGCTCTTGCTAAGTTTTAAAAAGATACTTATCTATATTGATGAACATAGAATGTATTCATAAAGTTAAAATAAGTATTACATTTGCATTAGTCATGCATGTTTCTGTCCTTAGTGCTTCAGAATCACGCCCAGTTGGCCTTGAAGAAATGGAGCAGCCACCATTACCAGGAGAGCAAGGTATAAATTTGGATAACAGTGGACATAAACTTTCGGACTTCACAAATAGGCCAACAGGTAATAAATATATTTTTATAACAAATATATTTGATATATTCAGTAATACGTTTTGCAATGTTTCAAAGATCCTAAATGTTATTTCCCTGCTATTTCAAAGGCTTTTAGACATTGGATCAAATGTTGTTCTTTATTAGGAGCACAGCAAAACAATCCATAAACAAGTAGAAAATAAAAGTTTTTATCCAGCATTATGGTCCTTCATAAACAACTGATAATTCAAAAAAATTATTGGCTGGAATTAGGTAACAATATTTGAAAAACCAATTCTTACAATCAACATTAATTATTATTCTATAGGCTACCGTTTTCGGAAGATCTGTCTAACTCTTTTTTGGTCAATAACTGTTCACAAAGTAACATATTCTGTAGGTTAGATATGCCTCAAGTACAGAAATATTTTCTCCAAACTTTTCCGACTTAGGTGCTAATTAAAGTAATTGGTTAACTCCATATTTCAATAGTGATAGAATGAGGAAAAGTGAGAAAAAATCTTAATATTATGCATGTATTAATAAATGTTTGTTATTTTCCTTCTGACATCCTTTAGTAGTCTCTTGTAAACAGCACCACAAAGTTTCAAAGCTGCTCCAGCTGCTTCATTATCTTCATTACTTTTTTTAGTCTTTTTCAAATCATCATAGTAAGACCAGTTGTATTCCCAATGTTGTTACATTAGAAGCTATGTATGGTTTTAACAGTAATTACTGTCTCGTTGAATATTTGCAAGTTTCATTTTGACATATAACAATACGATGTTTTTCATTGAGCTATTTGCGATGACTTTGAAAACTTTCCTTGTTAGCCACTAATAAGTTGCCCTGTATTGGTCAGTACATAGTATGTAAAAAGTTTTAAGATGGGATATTGCCTTTACTTGCATTTCTTTACATTGAGCCTCATTTATCTTTCTGTTGACTACTTCATATGGACAGAAATCTTTTAGAGGTTTCTGCATTGATTCATCTTTTTCAGCATAAATAAATGACAGGTTTGGTGAACTTAGGGGTTTTTCTTTCTGTTCAAATAATTTAAATAGCATCTGTCCTAATTCAATCCAGAGATACTGGGGGAGGGAGAAGGATCCACAGCTAGCTTCTCTCTACTCTTCATTTAAACCTAATGTTCTGTTCATTAATTATCTTTTCTGCCAGTTTAAATGCGAGAGATTGTAACTTCTTGTCTTCCTGCCTAACTCATGATTATTATTTTAAATTGTTATATGCTGCAACAGAGAGACTGATTTTGACAGCAGTTTGTATATTTTGATAAATAATTGCTTTTTCATTTACAGGCTACCCATCTCAGTCAATTGAACAACGATCACTTCAGCAAATACCTCCTCATCTTTTGCAACATGGTCAGCAACAGCAGCAGCAACAGCAACAGCAGCAGCAGCAGCAGCAGCAGCCACCACTCACATCTCAACAGACACAGTCGCAGCAACAGCAGCAGCAGCAGCAGCAGCAGCAACAGATGATGATGATGCTCATGATGCAGCAAGACTCTAAATCAGTCAGGCTTCCTGTTTCCCAAAGTGTCCATCAATCTAGGGGCTCTCTAAATGTAGAAACACAAAGAATAGCAATGCAGCAGGGAGGCAACATGCCAGTTATGGTTAGTCTGCAAGGTCCTGGTATAGTGCCTCCATCTCCTGATAAGCAAAGAATTCCAATGTCAAACAATCCAACTCTAGTGAACAATACACGGAAGATGGTTTACACTGATAATTCACAGAACCCTACCAGCTCTCCATTGGGAGATGTTTCATCAGTTACATCTGTTCCTGAAGGAAATGGACCTGAAGCTCCATCAGTTTCAGGTCCTCAAAACACTATAGCACCCCATTTAATAGTTTCACAAAATCAGATAATGATGGCCGGGCCAAAACCTGGACCACCTCAGATGTCAACTCCCCAAGGAACAAGTCCTCAACAGCAGTCTAATTCTCTTCCAGGCCCACATTCACATCATTTTCAAAATATTGCTACCACGTCACAAACTTCAAGACCTAAAACACCAAACAGGGCAAGTCCAAGACCTTATTATCCTCAGACTCCCAATAATCGCCCACCAAGTACAGAACCATCAGAGATAAGTTTATCTCCAGAGAGGCTCAATGCTTCTATTGCTGGTCTTTTTCCTCCTCAAATTAATATTCCTTTGCCCCCCAGACCTAATCTTAACAGAGGATTTGATCAACAGGGTCTTAATCCAACCACTTTGAAGGCCATTGGCCAAGCACCCTCAAATCTCACAATGAACAACCAATCAAGTTTTGTTTCCCCCCAGACCCACAAGTTGGATCCAATGGCTATCAATCCAGGAAAGCAAACAAATGTAAGTGGGGCAAAGCGAGCCAGTCCAAGTAACAGTAGAAGATCTAGTCCGGGATCCAGCAGGAAAACCACACCAAGTCCTGGAAGGCAAAATTCAAAAGCAGCTAAATTAGCTTTGACTTCTCAGCAGAATCCCACACTTATGCAGAACATGGACTTACAGAGAAATATTATGGTTGGCCCACCTTTGCAAACAGCTATGTCTGGAAGTTTTCAAAATAATGGTATGTTAGCTGCTCAGAGCCCTGCAATTCCTGTATCTGTTATGGCTGGTATTTCAGAAGATAACAAGGAAAGCTTCAATGTTCCTCAAGATGGTATATGCCAAAATATGCAGGTTATTCCAGTGAACAAAGATCAGCAGAACATTGAATTAAAAGTTCCCAGTCAAGAAGTCAAAATATTGGTACGTGAAGAGCAACAGAAAAAAGAGATGCCACTCACAGAATCTTCTAAGCTTCCCAGTCTAGAAGAAAATAACACTATTTTATCTCCAGCTATGCGTGAAGCACCAACATCCTTAAGTCAACTTCTTGATAATTCTGGAGCCCCTAATATTACTATCAAGCCTTCTGGGCTCCCTGGCCTTGAGGTGCCTCCCACAGTAACTTGTGCAGATGAATTTAAAAAGGTTTCTGGCATACCCCCTCCTCCACAAGATTCCTCTTCTAATAAAGACCCCATTTGTTCTCTAAATTTACCTGCAAATACAGAATCTTGTTCAACTCCGGTACAGCAAGAGTTGGGAGACATAAATTCAAACGTTTCTCAAAATGTGTCTCCAGCGGTACAGAGACCTATTAGTTCTACTTCTCTTTCTACATCAATCTCACCCAATCAGATAACAGTATTTGTAACTTCCAATCCCATTACATCATCTAACACTTCAGCATCATTGCCCTCTCATATGCAGCCCACGTTAATGTCTACTGTTGTCACCATGCCTAATGTTGGTAATAAAGTTCTGACATCTGAAGAACAGACAGCAGTTCCAGCTAATGCTCGACCTCAATTTATTACTCCAGTGTTCATAAATTCATCCTCAATCATTCAGGTTATGAAAGGTTCTCAAACAAATACACTTCCTGCAACCCCAATTACTTCTAATTCTAGTTTAATATCACAGCCTGTTACAGTTGTTGGTCCTTTACATTTATCCCAGAATATAAAGTTTTCATCTGGGCCTTCTACTCCTAGCTCTTCAACTAATACTGCCGTCACAAGTATGTCAACAAACCGACCATTGGTTATTAATTCATTAACAACAATGACTCCGCTTCCTTCTCCTTCATCAACTATTCCTTCAAGCACTTCTTCACATCCTCCCGGTCACTTAAATAAAGATTTCAGTTTAGAGGAGATGAATTCTCAGACTTGTGCCTCTGCTGATCCATCCACAGAAATGGCCTCGCAGTCCGCTGCTGGGGTTTCTCCATCTCGTGCACATAGCCCTGGGTCTTCCAGCAACCGGCGAAGTCCGGTTTCAAATACTAAAGGAAAGGGCAAGGTGGACAGAATTGGTCAGTTTTTGCTAACAAAAGCATGCCAAAAAGTCTCAGATATTTTTGATAACGGGGAAGAACAATATGCTGTGGAAGGAGAAATAGAGAGCCAGGAACAAGATGCATCAGTTCCTAGCAGCATGGAGGCAGAACAGTCTGTAGAAGTAGAAGACAACGTTGTGGCAGCTCCAGCTTCCACTCTTTTGAAACACAGCACTTGTGGAACTAGTAATTCAAATGTTAGTAATACTGCAAGTGTTCCTGCATCAGTATCGCTAAGTTTACCAGGTGGCACTCCTACTACTACTGTACTCTCGGTAGTAACCACTCCAGTGATGTCTGAAATCATATCTTCAGTTCAGAGTACTAATGGTAACCCTGGCAGTATAGCAGATGAACAGGTTGGGATTGCATCTGAAGATGAGAAAATGGAAGCCCACCATGAATTGCCACATAATATGGGTACGTATCCAATGTACTTTGGCAAGCTTTTCTTGCCAAAATAAACAAATAGAATGCATTTGCTTGATATTCTTCATACAGGAGTTTTTAGCTAGAAACATTTGGAAGCAAATACTCTGTTTGCATATGCCAGACCTGAAATTTTGCAAGAATTGGCAGGGGAGGATATTTTATGAAGAATACATAGTTCAGATGAAATCTTGCTTAAATCCCTGGTTTAAAAACCTTCAGGCTTACTAATTCTCCAAAATGGAACGTTCATAATATTAATGCTAGCCCTGCAATGATATTTGTCTGGATTATTAAACAAGCAGCACAATTACAGTGAATTTGGGGGAAATATTTTTACATATCATATTTTGTTTCTTATCTTTGACATCAGGTAAAACCTACTAATAAATATTGAAAAATCCATACAAATGAAGAATAACGTGAAAGAAATGAGAGAATTTTAGTTTGGGATTCAGTCAAATGACTGCGTTGGTGCCAGTCCTTCAACTGACAGAAAACTGAATTGATATAAAAATTTGTTTCCTATTCTGGTGATACTTATCCTACCAAAAGCACAACTCTGTACTTGTGCTGTACTTATTTACAGCATTATAGGGTGTGTTAAAGACAAGGACTGGTGAATTCCCGGTGAATTTCTCTCCTTTCTCACTGTATTTATTGTATTAAGGTTTGGATAGGAAACATCCAGGTATATATACATAATTGATGAGATCTTATTTGAAGCATTGGAAGCAGTTCTGAGGATTGCAGTTGAATATTAGGAAAAGCCTCCTAACTGCAAGAGTAGCTTGACATAAAATTTGGGGGAACATGACAGGCCTCCTTTCACTTAGTATGCCCAAACCAAAGCTAAGCAGCCATCTGCCAGCAATGCTTTACTTCGGATTCTTGCACTAACTCGGAGTTCAACTCAGTAGTCTACAAGTTCCCTTCCTATTTTGTAGTTCTGTAACTATATTTTGAAATGAGTCTCTTTAAATTTAATTAGCTGATGCCAGGTGCATAAGCCCAGGCTGAGCAATAATGGATAACATTGAGAATTAAATTGTGCTCTAGAGATTAATGACATTGACATTATATTTCATATAATGGACATTGTTGCTAGTGGAAGAAGAAAGGATACCTTTTTTCAATTATTCTTGTGTGGTGTGATCTTTCACAAATAATTGCAGAAAGTTACATGTACCTTAATAAAAAGCAAAAGAAAACGATAAAAGGGCTCATCAAAGGGAAAAATAAATGTTCTCTAAAATGTCTCTAAATAGTTTTCTAAAAATGAGAGCTTTTTTTTTTTTTGGCAGAGTAATGTTTAATACTTAAAAAGAACTTGGATGAGTACAATGTCACTGATGGTTATCTTCTAACTATCAGTGCATTGACTTGCATTGTAATGCTATAAAATTTCAGAAAGAGATATGGGTTGAGATCCATTTTCCTGCAGCAATTAAGATATTAGATCAGAAACTGGGATACCATGAAACTCTCTGAGTCCTACGGAGAAGGCAAAGACAAACTACTTCTGAAAATGTTGCCAAGAAAACTGCAGGGACTAATCAAGGCAGTTGCCGAGACTAAACACTTTGAAGGTGCAACAACAACAACTGGCTTGATGTTAAAAAAATTTAATTTGCTTTTATGGGTTTTAAATTTTTGTAAATTTTATAGGGTGTTATTGTATTTTAAATTTTTGGCCAATTGAATAAGTTTTTTAAGGGGTTGTTCTTAATATTATATGTATTGTTCTTTTTGTATTCTATTTTGGCTGTGCACCGCCCTGAGTCTTTCGGGAGAAGGGCGGTATACAAATTAAAATATTATTATTATTATTAAAAAGTACATTATAAATTAATTATAGGCTACTAGTAGTCAACACTGATTATGAGCCCTCTCCCCCCAAAAGAAGATCTGGGTCCCTATCTGTTGAACAGAAGGCAAAATCTCCTCTGTGAAATAAATAATATTTTTGATGATTTTATTCCTAATTTGCAGTTATCAGAAACTAAGGTATGTCTAAGGATACAGTCATAAACTTACAGCTGAACATGTATAAAAAAACACAAAAACAGAAATTTGCAGTAGTATTTTTATAGATTTTAAATGTACCAGTATGGTAGATACATCAGTATTTCAAGTTAACAAAGTAACTTTTAATGTATCAAAATTCAATTAATTCATATATTAGCCATTACTTTATAATTAAGATATTTTTACATTTAGCACATTATTTTTATAGAGTTTTCCTAGCTGGTTTAAACCCTGTTTTCTCCAAAATAAGAGATCCCCTGATAATTAGCCCAATTGGGCTTTTGAAAGCATGGCAATAAAGGCAAGCATTTCAGGGTTCAAAAAAATATAAGACAGGGTCTTATTTTCAGGGAAACACGGTAATATCCCCAAAACATTGTAGAACAGTGTTCTTTGTTTCAGGAATTTCTATTCTTGGAACAACAGTATCTTGCCACATAAAATACATCTCTTTTTCCTTCCCTTGCATAGTCTAAATGAATTTTATAGATAATGTTTCTTGTTTTAAAGGTTTTTTTAATTTTATAAACAAATAAACATACAATACATAATCATTCAGTGTATCATCTGAGTACATCCTTTGTGTCTTCTTACTCCTCCAATATTTGTTATTTCTTAATATTATCATTTCATTTATTATAACATTTCTCCCACATTTCTTGCTTTTCTATTAATACATTTATTAATAGAAAAGCAAGAAATGTGGGATAAATGTTACAATAAATGAAATGATAATATTAAAAAATGATAAATATTGAAGGAACAACAGTATCTTTTTCCTTCCCTTGCATAGTCTAAATGAATTTTATAGATAATGTTTCTTAAGATTGTAAGGTAGATTGATTTTAAGTTTTTTCCCTTGCTTTAGCATCTTCATGTCAGGCTCTAAGTGCAACACCAGAGAGTGCTATTCAAAGAACAGGTATGTTTTTTAGATAACTGATGTAGGGCTTCATGAAGTTTTGTGTGTGTGTGTGTGTGTGTGTAAGTAATTATAATTATAATTTGTATCTGTGTGTATAATTATAATATACAGGATATACCAAAAGTCAGGCACCATAGGCTAGTCGCATTATGTTATATTTATTTCCTGAATGTATATTTATTTTTGTAGAAAACGTTACGTTCTTAGGAATGCTCAAAGGTCAGGCATCAAATGACAAAGGAATTATAGAACAAAAAGACAATCATTTTGAATATTTAATATAATTTATATAATCAATGTTGGTGAGTTTGACTTTTATACACTCTACATAATTAATTATGTAGTATGTACATTATATAGATAGAATAGAATAACAGAGTTGGAAGGGACCTTGGAGGTCTTCTAGTCCAACCCCCTGCTTAGGCAGGAAACCTTATATCATTTCAGAAAAATGGTTATCCAATCTCTTGTGAATGTTGGAGCATTCACAACTTCTGGAGGCAAGTTGTTCCACTCATTAATTGTTCTTTCAGAAATGTCTCCTTAGTTCTAGGTTGTTTCTCTACTTGATTAGTTTCCACCCATTGCTTCTTGTCCTGCCCTCAGGTGCTTTGAAGAATAGCTTGACTCCCTCTGCTATCATGCTGCTATCATGTCAATCATAGTTCTTCTTTTCATTAAACTGGACATACCCAATATACTAGCTCAATTAGAAGAATTGTATATAAATTACAAGAATTGGACCTTAATAATGCCTTATTAAGTTGAACTGTGATACCTGCTATTGTACCTTGAAGAGAATTGGTACAATGCTTTCTTCTAGACAGACTATCTGGGCAAGAATTATATGAGAATTAATATATTTTTATGGTGCTTCAAATATTAGTTTGATACATTCTGAAAGAACATAGTTCAAAACACAGCTGACCCTGAGCTAAAAATATTTAACAAAATTTATCATTTTGTTACACACATTAGCATTGTGCACAGGCATTCTTGAGCAAACTAGAGCATCATACACAAGCACAACTTGAGAATGTGGGTTGGGAATGGGATTTAATTCATATGTTATTCAGGGCAGGGCAGACAGAAATGGGGAAAACATTCTAACAAATATACAATAAAATACCTTACAACATTTTGATTACAGGTTTATAAGGTCACAGTTTAAATATCCAGTTAACTTATAAGTAATCAAGTAGAGGAGGATTCTGAAATCCAGTGAATTAACTATAGTTATTATAATTTGAAAAGGCCTATATTTTTGGATCAGAATCCCTATTGTGCATGACTATTCTGTTTTATATATATTTCTGAATATTATAAATTTATTAGTATTGTGCCTATCACTTATTTCAAGTAGTAATCCCAGAATTTATTTTCATATTCATAAACACACATATATGTACTTCAAATTTAGTTTGGAATTTTTTTTTCTTTTCAGATCTGGAAGCAAATCCTGCCATTATCACAGGCTTTTCGTAAGTAATTAGTTACAAAAAGCAAAGAATAAATCTTTTTGGTGCAAGTTTACATGTCCACTGAATATTTTTATAAGCAGGATGCTTTGTTTTAGTTTTTGGCCACATTAGTCTTGCTCCCCCTTCCCCCACCTCCATATTAGACAGAAAGGTAATGCAAATTAAGATTTGGTTCTTACAAAGATTTGCATGTGAAATGGATTTTGCATTCCAAAGATATCCTGTTTACTGGCATAGACTATAATTCATGTAGAAAGTGGTAACACTTCTCTAAGAACTGTTTATGAAAAAGCTTAATATAATCTGTCTTGCAATTAAATGTTGTAAACCAGATAGTTCTTCTCTGAATTAAAGCATAGCTCCTATTTCTGTGCTTTTTTAAATAAAAATAAAAATAAATAAAAAAGCACAGAAATAGGAGTTATATGGCTGCTCATTTTATCTACTATAAACAGTAGATTTTATAACTATAATAGCATAAAAAAAACAATAAAACCTCCATCAAAAACTCTGAACATTATAGAAACAAAACTCGTCCATACATCAGCACTTAGACCTACTGGGCTCCAGTAAGTACTTTAACCTAATGCTTGAGAAAGAACCAACCATGGCCATCATTTTACGCATTATTTTTCTGTTCAGAAGGCAAGAGATATGGTATGTTTTGTCTCACTCTGCTGCAGTGAAATGGTTGCCAGATCTAACTTTCTGTCCCAAATGCAAACTATGTGCTTTAGTACCTTGGAAGATTAGCCTGGGGTTTATGAAATATATGTAGTACTATCTTTGGTTATCACCTATTAACAGTTCTAGAAACATTTACAGTTGAAAAGCTAATGCTGATACTGTCTTGCTTAGAGATATCACTTTTCTTTTGCCATAGATTGTTTATAAACACACAACCATTATCTCCCTTTTATCAGTAATGAGTCAAAGGAGAACTGTGAAAAATCTAAAACTCCAAGTAGAAGAAATTCAAGGACAGAGGAACCTGCAGTAGTACAGGAGACAATGGAAAATGGTCAGCGCAAGAGGTCATCAAGACCAGCATCAGCATCCAGCACTACAAAAGGTAGGGAAGGAAGTCTTTGAGCAAAGAAGAATAGAATAGAATAGAATAGAATAGAATAGAATAGAATAGAATAGAATAGAATAGAATAGAATAGAATAGAATAGAATAGAATAGAATAGAATAGAATAGAATTTATTGGCCAAGTGTGATTGGACACACAAGGAATTTGTTTTGGTGCATATGCTCTCAGTGTACATAGAAGAAAAGAAAAAAAATACTTTCATCAAAGGTACAACATTTACAACACAAATGATGGTCATAGGTTGCAATTTAATAATAATAAATAATAATAATAATATTTTAATTTGTATACCGCCCTTCTCCCGAAGGACTCAGGGCGGTGAACAGGCAGATAAAATACAAATACACACAATAATTAAAAACATCCCTTAAAAAACTAATTTAAATGCCCAAATGTTAAAATAACATACTCCCCCATAAAATCACAAAACTTTAAAAACCCATCAAATAAAGATAAAAATCAGGCTAGTCCAGCCATACGAAATAAATAAGTTTTAAGTTCGCGGCGAAAGGTCCTAAGGTCAGGTAATTGTCGAAGTCCGAGGGGAAGTTCGTTCCACAGGGTCGGAGCCCCCACAGAGAAGGCCCTCCCCCTGGGGGCCGCCAGTCGACACTGTTTGGCTGACGGCACCCTGAGGAGTCCCTCTCTGTGGGAACGTACCGGACGATGGGAGATAGAGGCCGGCAGTAGACGGTCCCGTAGATAGCCCGGTCCTAAGCCATGGAGCGCTTTAAAGGTGGTAACCAATACCTTGAAGCGCACCCGGAAAACAACAGGTAGCCAGTGCAGTCTGCGCAGGATAGGTGTTATGTGGGAGCTCCGAACCACTCCCTCAATAACCCGCGCAGCCGCGTTCTGAACTAGCTGAAGTCTCCGGGTGCTCTTCAAGGGGAGCCCCATGCAGTAGTCCAGGCGAGAGGTAACGAGAGCATGAGTGACTGTGCATAAGGCATCCCGGTCCAGGAAGGGACGCAACTGGCGGATCAGGCGAACCTGATAAAAAGCTCTCCTGGAGACGGTCGTCAAATGGTCTTCAAAGGACAACCGACCATCCAGGAGCACGCCCAAGTTGCGTACCTTCTCCATCGGGGCCAATGATTCACCCCTGACAGACAGCCGCATCTGCAACTGACTGTACCGAGGTGCCGGCATCCACAGCCACTCCGTCTTGGAGGGATTAAGTTTGAGCCTGTTCCTCCCCATCCAGACCCGTACGGCTTCCAGACACCGGGACAGCACTTCGACAGCTTCACTGGGGTGGCCCGGGGTGGAAAAGTACAGCTGAGTATCATCAGCGTACAGTTGGTATCTCACCCCAAAGCCACTGATGATCTCACCCAGCGGCTTCATATAGATGTTGAACAGGAGGGGTGGGAGGATCGAACCCCGGGGCACCCCACATGAGGCACCTTGGAGTCGATCTCTGCCCCCCTGTCAACACCGTCTGCGTCCGGTCAGAGAGGTAGGAGGAGAACCACCGATAAACGGTGCCTCCCACTCCCAACCCCTCCAACCGGCGCAGCAGGATACCATGGTCGATGGTATCAAAAGCCGCTGAGAGGTCTAATAGGACCAGGGCAGAGGAGTAACCCCTATCCCTGGCCCTCCAGAGATCATCCACCAGTGCGACCAAAGCTGTCTCAGTGCTGTATCCGGGCCGGAAGCCGGACTGGAACGGGTCTAGATAGACAGCTTCATCCAGGTACTGGGGTAGCTGACATGCCACCACACTCTCTACAACCTTCGCCGTGAAGCGAAGATTGGAGACCGGCCGGTAGTTTGTTTGTTTTTTTGTTTACATTTATACCCCGCCCTTCTCCGAAGACTCAGGGCGGCTTACAGTGTATAAGGCAATAGTCTCATCCTATTTGTATATTTTTACAAAGTCAACTTATTGCCCCCACAACAATCTGGGTCCTCATTTTACCTACCTTAAAAAGGATGGAAGGCTGAGTCAACCTTGGGCCGGGCTTGAACCTGCAATAATTGCAGGCTTCTGTGTTCTTAATAACAGGCTATTACCAGCCTGAGCTATCCGGCCCTAAAACAGCTGGGTCCAGGGAAGGCTTCTTGAGGAGGGGTCTCACCACCGCCTCTTTCAAGGCCGCGGGAAAGACCCCCTCCCGCAGAGAAGCATTTGTAATCCCCTGGAGCCAGCCTCGTGTCACCTCCTGAGTAGCCAGTACTAACCAGGAGGGGCACGGATCCAGTAAACATGTGGTGGCGTTCAGTCTACCCAGCAACCTGTCCATGTCCTCGGGAGTCACGGGATCAAAGTCATCCCAAACCACCTCAACAAGACAGGCCTCAGAACCCTCGCCTCGATCTACCCAATTTTGATCCAATCCGTCCCGAAGCTGAACGATTTTGTCGTATAGATTTAATTTAACCCTTAGTGATAGCAACAAAAAAGTTACAGTCATACAGTCATAAGTGGAAAGAGATTGGTGATGAAAACGATGAGAAGATTAATAGTAGTGTAGATTTAGTAAATAGTTTGACATTGTTGAGGGAATTATTTGTTTAGCAGAGTGATGGCCTGCGGGAAAAAACTGTTCTTGTGTCTAGTTGTTCTGGTGTGCAATGCTCTATAGTGTCGTTTTGATGGTAGGAGTTGAAACAGTTTATGTCTAGGATGTGAGGAATCTGTAAATATTTTCACAGCCGCCTTCTTGATTCGTGCAGTATACAGGTCCTCAATGGAAGGCAGGTTGGTAGCAATTATTTTTTCTGCAATTCTAATTATCCTCTGAAGTCTATGTCTTTCTTGTTGAGTTGTTGGTTGTTCTTGTTGGTTCTTGTTGGGTTGGAAGCAAAGATAGAAATAAAAAAAGAAGCAAGGTAACAATTGCACTTGGTACATTTTATTTTATATGTGGTATTTGAATTTTAGAAATGGGAACAAAGGTGAATGAATATGATATATGCAGTTTTAGCTTTCCGTGGTTGGTTGTTTAGACTCTTCTACAGAGTTAACTGCAGCACTTGCAGACAAAGCAAACGACTTGATAAAGTTGCACGTACAAATGTAGGCATTCTGTTCAAATTATATTTTTCAAAGAATCCCTAAATGAACAAAAAGTGGCACCCCTCTCAGTTTATACAGAGTTGTGCATAGCCCTTTTTCCTCACATTTTATATAGGTTCCAAAGAAGAAAACATGAATATGGCAATTGCAGAAATTTGGATATTCAGTTGAGTCAATACTTCTTATTTTTAGAATAAAGATGAAATGAGCCCCTCAAAAGTGATTGACTTGTTAGGCCTGCAGTTAGGATTGTTCCATTGTTTTTAAATCAGTGCTGATTCCTGTGGTTTGCCTGGATAACTTTCTGCTGTTTTCTTGGTAAGATTTTGGAAGTGGTTTCCATTCTTCCTAGAGCTGAGAGTGACAGGCCCAAGATCACCCAGTTGGTTTTGTGCCTACAATGGCACAAGAATGCCCAATCTCCCAGTATCTAGCCTCATGCCTTACTCATTACACCAAAACTGACTGTCACAGTTAGTTAGGTGAAGACAAAGTTCCTCAAAAAGAATATTGAAAATTCTGGAGGAAATCCAAAACGCACAATATGTACAAGGAGAGCTAATACTTTTGAACTAGAAGAGTTCTGCAAGAAAGAGTGGGGGAAAATTCCAAACACAAAAATACAAGGACTTTAATTTGACTGTATTAAATGTTTGGAAGATGGTTATTGTTTGCCAAAGGAGGTGTTAGAAAGACATACTAGTAGGATGCCCAGACTTCTGCACCTGCCATTATTGCCCTCTTAATTATTTTGAATCTGCAAACAACTGTTCATAAATTCTAAGCATGGTTTATACCTGGCAGAGGTTGTGGCTGTTCATTTAGGAAGTTACTGAAACTTCAACAGTTTTTTACTACGGGTGCCTACACTAAATCTTTATTAGATATTAAAAGGCTTAAAATAGTTTCTTATACACAAACATTGTATCTCTATCAGCAAATCTTGCTTTGTGTAATGTCTGAATTAATTTTAATTCTCAAGCTTACATATAATCACTTGTAGGCAGGTCCTAAACTTTATTGTGGTATTGAAACCAAACTATAAAATTCAATATAAGTCTATAGGTTCAATTGAACAAGAGGTTCAATTCGTAGATATTCAGATGTTAATCTGTGAGATAGACAGCTATATGCTGTTTCAGAAAATGAGATTCTCAAATTACATTACAATTTATTTATAATTACATTTCTATACTGCACCATCTCCCGAAGGACTCAGGGAACTGTTCCTCTCCTCTCCCTACACAAAATGAAGTATGTGGCCTTAAAAAAACCCAACATGATTTAAATGAATAGATATTACAGTTCCCATATGGAAAATAAAATATGGCATTTGATATAAAATTGCATTCTATTCTTCAATAAGAGATACCCAAGAAAAGATTTTCCAATCATCATTGCACAATACACTTCCTCTTTCGTTAACATTATGCCCATCATAATATAGAAATACTGCTTTGAAGTATAAGAAACTTTTATTCAAAACTACATTTTCAGCACGTTTAGGAGGAAATACAATCCTGGTATAACTATCTCATCTGAAAAATCGGTAATGCTGTTTTCTGTAACAGTACTGTGCATGTAGTATTAGATCTAGTTAAGCATAGCCTCGGTGGCGCAGTGGTCAGAGTGCAGTACTGCAGGATACTTCTGCTGCCTGCCGGCTGCCTGCAATTTGGCAGTTCAAATCTCACTAGGCTCAAGGTTGACTCATCTTTCCAAGGTGGGTAAAATGAGGACCCAAATTGTTGGGGTCAATACGCTGATTCTGTAAACTGCTTAGAGAGCACTGTAAAGTGGTATATAAGTCTAAGTACTATTGCTAAGTGCTATAGTAAGCTACTGAATAAATACACATAGGGTTGGGATGTTCAGATTATGTTGATAATTTGTCCAGATATAATTGTTTGCTTCTGCTCTTTTTTTTAACACTATAATGAAAACATTGTTTATGAAATTTTAAGTTTCTAGCATAGACTTGTACTCAGTGATTTAAATAAATTATCTAAAGAACATGGTGGACTCTTTATGATTCCCTATATCTATTTTATTTAAATGTTTATACTTAAATGATTTGTGAATAATTTTTTTCAAACTAATCTCCCCCCTGCAGAAACAAACGCTGGTGCTATGCAGTCAAAAAGAAGAAAATCCAAATGAATTACTGAATGGATATGCAAGCTGTATAAATGTGTGAATTTTACTTAGCAATTCAGAGTTCTGATCTCTTGCTAAATATAAAAAAAATTACAATTCTGTACAGAAATTAATTTTATTATTATATGTTTCCAATAAATGCAAACTTTTCCTCTAAAGGTGTAATAATGGGAAGATATCAGTCTATTTGTTAAATTTTCTGGTTTTGTAAAGTCTTGCTTAGCATATCAAATCTAGCGTGTTGTAAAAAAAATCTCATAATTGTAAATTTATTTTTGTGTTTTCACTTTTCATAGGACAAATAGAGTACAGGGTTGTCATTTTTTAGACATTAAAATATTGTATTGTGCTGTTTGTCAAGTACTGTATGTGAATAGCAATTGAAAGGGTTGTATATGACCCAGTCTTGGAAATGTAAATAGTTTTATTATATAGTAGGTTTGATGTATTTGTTGTAGAAAAGGACCAGTGAAACAAAATGAAATTGGAAGATTTGTGAAATGTGGATTCTCCTAGTGCTCTAAATAAATGTCATTGACTTATACTTCGTTTTATAGATAAATTATTTTGCCTCTACATCCTTCTGCATGGAAATAAGGTTATTGGGGAATTTCAGAACAGCATGGAACATTTCATTTCTTTCAGTTTCTGATCCACAGTCGCTACTACTATAACACTGGACAGAACACTAAAAATTATCCTCATCTCTCCCATATGCTTTGCAAGATGAAATACATCATCAAATAGATTTTTTTTAGAAGAGGAAGCATTGGTTCCCACAGTTAGACCTTCCTCTATTTATACAGAAACATCTTTACCTCTGCATGAAGAAGACCAGATATTTACAATCAGGAAACTATGCAGTATGGCCAATACATAGCAGCAGTGGGGGATATCGCACTTAAAAGAAAGTTGGCCTGCTCTTGTTAAACGCAAAAGTTTCGGGTATCTTTTCAATTATACCACAGCATACCACAAAATGTAGTTTGAAGCAGTTGTGTCCTTTTTACTGCCATCATATTGCAGAAGCAAAAGTAAGGCCATCCCAACCCTTGCACCATTGGTGCCACACAAAAAGGTCACCCCGCTCCCCAAGGGGAGCAAGCCTTGTGGAATGGTGTGATTGTTTCAAAAGTCCAGCACTCCCAGGTTCTGCCATGTGCTGCTTACTTTTAGGTGCTGTTCTTTTTCTGTTGACAGGTCCCTATGGCTTACCCAGGGCTGTTCTGGGCCACACAAGGCCTTCATTCTTGCAGCAGATTCAGAGAAGGCTCTTCACGGCCTCCGCAGCCTCCAAAATCTACATGAAAGCATGTCTCATTATTGTGTGAAATTTTCAAAAGGTCCTAAAGCTACACAAGAGCTCATCCCATTCTCATGCAGCCTCCATAGCTTCTGAAAATTGTGAAGCATGAAATGTGCTTTTGAGAATTGAAGAAGATGAATGTGGTGAATCCCAGCGTGTCACCCAAAACTTTGTGGTATATCACCTTTGACATATGTCATAGATTTGCCATCATTGATTGTAAATGCTGTGTCCATTTCTGGGCATTATATTTAAAGAAAGAAAATGATACATTGGATTGTGTCCAGAAAAGAGGAGATATAAAGAGACACGAAGGGGAAAAATTATGAATATGAGCTAGAGATGGTATGTTTAGCCAGGGAGAAGAGAAAGTATCAGGAGATATGTTATTTGTTTTCAGTTATTAGAAAAGTTATAATGCAGAAGACAGGACCTAATGGTTCAGAGTTTTTCCAGCCAAGAAACTATGGGATTAAATTACATGGAAGTAGAAACTGGGTTGATTTTAATACCAATAGTAAAAGATGTTCAACAAAGAAATAGACTGTTTGAGAAGATGGTGTTTAAACAAGCTAGATCAGGGGTATCAAACTCAATTTCATTGAGGGCTGCATCAGGGTTGTGTTTGACCTCAGGGGAAAGTGGGGTAGGCGTGGTCAGGGTGGGCATAGCCAGATCGACAGGGGTGCCTGTGGTAGCCCAAGTGCTCTGACAGTGAAAAGAGGCTCCGAAGCTCTGTTTTTGACTGCCACGGTTTCCTGCAATCCTTCCAAGCTTCGGTTTCATTGGCAGAGGGTTGTAGGCAGCTGAAAACGGAGCTCAGGAGCCTCTTTTCACTGGCAGAAGCATCGTGGGCCGGTTCTTCACTGTTTCCAGGGCAGCCCCACAGACCAGATTTAAGTACCCCATGGACCGGATCTGGCCCCCGGGTTTGTGTTTGACACCTCTGAGCTAGATGGTCATCTGTCAGAAATGCTGTTATTCCTGCACTGTGGTTTAGAAGTTAATAGTGTAACTACACGCAGAGATGAATTATTGTGCTGCTCAAATGTAATTAGCTAAATCTAGTAAGCATTAAGGCAAAACATTTTGAATTGGAAATATTTTGACTTTGAAGCACTTAACGGTAAGCTTGGAATAGATCTGGGATCCGAAGAGTCATTTTATCAACACATTAAGCTTGTGAGGTAGATTGGACTAAGAGAAAGTGGCAAGTTCAGATTCATTCATTCCTCCAAGTACTGGGTTAGGATGCTGTGTGAGCCCATTTCAATGCATTGGATGTGAGTTATGGTGTTATTTTTTGCTTTTATTCTTTTTATTTATGATTTTATTCTTTTTATTTTGATATTTTGAACTCTTGTTAGTCACATCAAGTCACTTGGTGACAGGGCAGCCAAAAACTGAAGTGTTTGACTTCTATGATATTCAAATAGTCTAAACCAGGCCTGTCAAACTGGTGGCCCGCAGGCCAGATGCGTCACACGTAAGCCACACCCACCCCAGCTTTGCAAATGCAAAAAATGTCATGATAAGTCATGATACGTTACCTGACGCAATTAAGTTTTGACATCTGTGGTTTTAAACCATTTTACCTTTCATTCATTTATGTGCGGAACAATTCCTGCAAAATTCTGGAGGGTCATATAGGGTGATCACTTCTAGAATCCATATGGTGAGAAACTTATTGTAATGGTATGAAGGGGGGAGAGGGATTTGGGAGTCGTATAGGTAGGCAGACCCAAATCACCCAGATTAATAAAGCATTCATAAAATTGGCCCTTCTTATCCTAATACCAATAGCACTTGGACTTACATACCACTTTACAGCCCTCTCTAAGCAGTTTACAGAGTCAGCATATTGCCCCCAACAATTTGAGTTCTCATTTTACCCATCTTGGAAGGATGGAAGGTTGAACCTTGAGCCTGGTGAGATTTGAACTGCCAAATTGCAGTCAGCCGGCAGTCAGCAGAAGTAGCCAGCAGTACTGCATTCTAACCACTGTGCCACCATGGCTCTAACCCTAACCTAACCCTAACCCATCCTGTAAATTAACTGATTAAACTAGGAGAGCAATTTTTCACACAGGCACATTGCATGTTAGATCACCTTGTTTATGAAATAAAGGCAAAAAGCACCTAGATTTGGTGTAATCTCACTCAGACTTTCTCTGTAAATAGAAGCCACATGAAGTTCTGATAACCTACAGTGGCAAAAATGTGCGAAATTTATAAAATTCGAAGAGATGAAGATTTTTTTCATAGAACTGTCTATGTCTACACCTATATATTTTACTATTTTTAAATTCATATGTTTCTTTAAGAGATGATTAATAACAGACACAGACATCTAGAAAATTTTCCATCCAAATAAAACATTTTTGAAACATGTATTTTTAACATAACAGTTTGTTTTGTCCCTGAGTTCATGCTATAGATTTTCTAGATACAAAAGAAAAAGACAAAAAAAACTAGAACTCAGCCAGTCTTTCAAATCTGTCATTCCAACAGTCTCCTACTGATTCAAAATCATTGCATAGCTAACCATAGCTTTAATGTTGAATATTAATAATGCTCTTACATGATTTATATAGACATGCACAATAAGATGGGGGTTTTTTAAGCACCCTTCTGTTGACTTAACATTATAGACTCAACATTACAGACTCGTGTATAGTTGTGATTTTCAATATTATTGCAATAAAATCAGATTTTGTGAAAGGGGCAATTTTTGAATTGCAGTCATAGTGAAATAATGCAGACGTTTTACAAATGTATTAGATGATAGTTTGCACAACAATTGAAACTCTTATTAAGTGTTCGGAAATTGCTTGCAATTGTAAATATTTGTGTTTATACAGTAACTGGTGCAGTTCCATTTATTTTCAGAAGCCAAATATGAGATGTAAATATGGTGTTTACTATCTCCATTTTATATATAGAAAATCAGAATGTGGGGCATCATTCTATCTAACTTCAATGAAAGACAGAGCTGAAATTTCTCTTTTATAGATGCAGCTGCAAAAGAACAAAAAGTCATGCCTGTTTTTTTTATTGGGTCTACATGTTGTTCAAAGATGTTAAAATTCTAGTTACATTCTTGCATGTTGGGAAGCTTTGCTGCTTAGCTTTCAGTTGGTGTTGGATCTAATTCTAGATGAGAAGGAGAAAGCATTTATTTTGATCTATGTTGCTGCAAAATGTTTTTGAAGTAGAGAGCTTAGGAGAGGAGTGAAATTGTTATCTAAATAATTTGGGTTTCTGGGAAGTTTAGCTCCATGATTATATCTTTATTTCTTCTAAAAATTGTTTTGGTGGCCAAACCAACGGCCCTGTTTCTTACTATATTGCAGTAAACAAAGCAATTTGTCTCCAGCAATAGCCAGGCAGAACTATTGGGGACATTGTAGGTACGGCATGATGTAATGGCCCTGCAATTTGCTTTGAGCGTCTCTGACCATCAGATGCATATGACAGAATCTTGTTGCTGAAAACATATTTAAGGCATCTCATGTTTCCTAAATCTGGTGATATCCTGCCACATAGCTGGCGTATTTTCCCCCCAGTTGTCTTTATTACATTCAATTCAGTGGGAATAAGATTACATTGTTGTAAGATAAATGTTATCCCTGGTGAAGTCCAAGGTGTGTGTGTGTTGCATGCATGCATGCAAGTCAGAAATATTTGTGCACATGCACAGATACACCCATAAATATATAAACTTGTCAACTGGCCATTCAGTCTCTTTCATCTTAAAGAAGCAAGACAATGGCAAGATTTCAGAAATGGTTGGCCACTGCTTGCTTCCTAGGGCTGAATGAGAGTGACTGGTCCATTGGCAAGAAGTTACGGACATGCTTTATTAATTACTTCACACAAATGTTCTGGGAGAAAATGTGGTTTCAGCAGCATTGATCAAATTTTGGCTGATCTTCAAAAAAAACCATGCATTTTTAGGCCAGGCTAGTGCTTGGGAAATTACTAGCATATCCAATAGTTATAACCTTGATTGGGAAAAAGTCAGAGGCAAATCACTGACAAGACAACAACATAGTTGCATCTATTTAACATTCTAGTAAAACTCAAGGGAGTCATTTACCCAACTTAGTACCACCTAATTAATACATTATGATTACAGGTAATAATGTATGGAATGTCAATGTTCAGGAAAAGTTGCTGGTGTACAATTAGGGCTATAGTCAAACACAATGTATATTTTAGTAAATTTTAAAATAGGAATAAACACCCAGGAACATTGGAGCTATTTTGGGGTTTCACAAATGAATCCAATTATTAGGTGAATAACATCTGTAACAGTAACTATTACACCAATGAAACTGATTATAATTTTTTCTAAAGCATTAAAATTTTCTGAAGTACTGAGTAGATGGAAGAGGGCTGGGAAGCAAAAAAATAATTCAAAGGGTCCATCTCTTAATTCTGTAGAAATCAAAGTTACTAATTTTATGTTTAAATATCCCATCAAAATTTAATATTAAGGTATACAGTTATACCTTGGCTAACAATGGCAACTGAGACTGGAATTGCTAAGTGATGCAGTCATAAAGCACAATATCATCATGTGACCATGTTACATAGCAACAGCAGTTCTGGCAATCCTGGTTGCTGTTGTTTGTAAGTAAGTAATTACCAGTCATTAAGTAATTACCAGTCATTAAGCAAGGAGCTCACGGTGACCATTACTTACCACTTCTTAGCTGGCAGGGAAGGTCGTAAGTACCATTCATTCATCATCACCACCACAAATTTCAGGACTTGCTGAACAAATGGATGTAAGCCAAGGGCTATTTTTATAGGTTCACCAAAATGTGTACTCTATCCCCTAAATTGTCTCCGAAAGTTATATATTCAAATATAACATTAATAATTCACATTCCCTAGCTGTCAACTGATAATCCTTCATGGAAATCGAGGCATCTAAAAAATGTCTGAGTTACATTGATAAGTCATCTTGATTTGCCAATTTCCAAGAAGCTACTGTTACAAAGTAAAGCATTTGATAAAGTAGACCATAACCTACTACTAGATAAAGTAGAAAAATGTGGGTTAGACAGCACCACCATCAGATGGATTCGTAACTGGCTGACCAACCGCACTCAACGTGTAGTCCTCAACGGAACTACATCCACATGGAGGGAAGTATGCAGTGGAGTACCCCAAGGCTCTGTTTTAGGCCCAGTACTCTTCAACATCTTCATCAATGACTTGGACGAGGGGATAGATGGGGAACTCATCAAATTTGCAGATGACACCAAGCTGGCAGGAATAGCCAACACTCCAGAAGATAGGCTCAAGTTACAGAAAGATCTTGACAGACTTGAACATTGGGCGCTATCTAACAAAATGAAATTCAACAGTGAAAAAGTAAGGTTCTACATTTAGGCCAAAAACAAAATGCACCAGTACCGTATATGTGGTACCTTGCTCAATAGTAGTACCTGTGAGAGGGATCTTGGAGTCCTAGTGGATAACCATTTAGATATGAGCCAGCAGTGTGCAGCAGCTGTTAAAAAAGCCAACACAGTTCTGGGCTGCATAAACAGGGGGATAGAATCAAGATCACGTGAAGTGTTAGTACCACTTTATAATGCCTTGGTAAGGCCACACTTGGAATATTGCATCCAGTTTTGGTCGCCACGATGTAAAAAAGATGTTGAGACTCTAGAAAGAGTGCAGAGAAGAGCAACAAAGATGATTAGGGGACTGGAGGCTAAAACATATGAAGAACGGTTGCAGGAACTGGGTATGTCTAGTTTAACAAAAAGAAGGACTAGGGGAGACATGATAGCTGTGTTCCAATATCTCAGGGGCTGCCACAAAGAAGAGGGAGTCGGGCTGTTCTCCAAAGCACCTGAGGGTAGAACAAGAAGCAATGGGTGGAAACTGATCAAAGAAAGAAGCAACTTAGAACTAAGGAGAAATTTCCTGACAGTTAGAACAATTAACAAGTGGAACGACTTGCCTTCAGAAGTTGTGAATGCTCCAACACTGGAAATTTTTAAGAAAATGTTGGATAACCATCTGACTGAGATGGTGTAAGGTTTCCTGCCTGGGCAGGGGGTTGGACTAGAAGGCCTCCAAGGTCCCTTCCAACTCTGATGTTATGTTATGTTATGTTAAAGTCATTTAATCAAAGAGAATAAAAGTTGCAAGCACAAAATTAAAAGAAATTAGAATAACTTGGCTTATTTGCAAGTGAAGGGAACTGGCATCTGACTCAGCCTCATTATATTTGCCACCTGCTTTCTCAATAACTCTTAAAGAGAAGCAGAAGATGCAATTTGGGAATACAGTCTATTTTAACTATTTGAAATATAGTCTATTTCAACTCCAAATTAAATAAATGCTTAGAAATCAATATCAAGTTAAGTATATTTGCCATTTACTTTACCTGTACCTTATGAGTCAGAAAGCATGATCATTAGCACATATTGATAAAAATAAATATTGTATTATTATATTCTGAAACGATCGAGATGCTGATGGGATTGGTATTCTTGGCTGCTATTCTAGAGCTCAGAAGTTGGTGTCAAGAAAAAGATAAGGACTCCCACTGATGAAGTGTTGAGCTTCTGGCCTGCTGCTATTAAGATTCCTTGCCAGGTCTCCATAGCAGTAACTGGTGAGCACCAACAACTGTTCAAAGCAGAAAGGCCAATCCATTGGAGGAAGGGGATGGATTTGCCATCAACTTCATGACAGTAAGAATTAAGTGATTAACACCAGCTAATTCTTTTATCATCAGAATGAGCCATTTAGAAACTATGTTCAAGTATCTGATTATGGATGGGGAAAGAGCAGATAGGTGAGAATGACAGAACTGGGAAAAGAAGCAAATATTTTAATATCACTTGGATCTCTATTCATTTTGCAAACAATTTTTCATCATTTTACACTTTTCTAACATATTTAAATGAATTGTTTTAATTTTGGAGATAAGTACTTAGGGCTACCAACTTTATTTCTGTCAGGATAGTGTTCACCAAGAACATAACTGAATGGGCACTATTAGTTTCTACTTTAGATAGAAAACATTTTGTTCAGTCATCCATTGTAAGTGTTAGATATGTAGACCAGGATTCACAGAACTACACAGCAATTTCTTTACCACAAGGATTTTGTTTTTGGATCATAACTCCATTTTCCAATGGAATATGACAAATTACTTTGTAGTTAAGACTCTTCAAAAGATAATTATGAGGATTTCTCATTCAAAATAAAAATGTATAAAACTCATGATACCTGTGTTTTTAAATACATTTAAATTACTCCCTAGATTTAAATATAGAGATATCAGATGAGAAAATAGAAATAGTCCTATATTTATCACATTTCTACTTGTTCAGTTATATTGACGTGAAATTCTTGTACTTTATGGGGGCAATATTATCTCTTCATGTATCCATTTGGGTGGGTTTTTTTTTTCCAGATCTGGTCAATAAATGTGGTAAAACCATGGATTACTTCTGCAGCGCAAATAAATGTCCCCTTTTTATTAAAGTCAAAAGTGGGTTTCTAAGATTTTATTTTTAAAAAATCAAGTCTTAAATTGTCCTGAGGTAAAAGTTTCTAAAATCAACACAGGAAATAAATTTAAATATGGTATCTCCATCATATTGGAAAAGTATTTTTAAGAATAAATGTAGCTGAAAAACAGGATGTGAATATTCTCATTTTCCTAATTAGAAGGAAGAAAAATACAAAGAACAAGAAGAAATTGAAAAAATTATTCTACCTCTGTTGTGGCTTTTAAAAAGTGATCGTTTTTAATCAAGCAACCCTTTTCCAATACAACCTCAAAGAAATCTAGTTCACTCAGAAAGAATGTTGATTTAAATGCTATAGACAGGAAATAATACCATTCAGTGTGGAAATGGACTTCAAAGGGGAATCCACTTTCAAAATTTAGATGCACGTTATTTTTTAAAGCAAGGTGGACAAATGGGTGCCTGTGGATCCTAGTATGCCTGGAAACATTCTCTTTCCCATCTTCAGATTCTTGTCTCTGTTTTGCAAAAGACCCCTTGAATTTAAATAACTAAACATAGGAAGCTAACAGCACAAAGTAAAGATCCAGTCACTAGCATCAACTTCTTTCAACAGATATCCTCTGAGTGCCATTCATAGAAAACTGGGTATAGTCGCAGCAAAAGCCTCACTGACCTTCTCAACTAAAAAAAAAAAGTAGTGATAAGTGGGAAGGATCCTGCATTGTTAGAGAGAGTAACAAAGCAACTTCGCCAAACTGGCATCTGGTAAATGGATGTTTTGTGATCAGCCACAATACTATGGGAATCCTTTTGTGAGAACTCCAGTGACAAGCGTCGAAAATTCTAAACCCAAGTAGCTTTTTTATTCCTACTTTAAAGAGTACTTCTGTACTGAAGAGCCCATACATTTTTCTTTGCCACTCACTTATTTAACAGTTCAAAATCCTTTCTCCTTTGATAGGTAGTGTAAATCTACATATTCATTAATTCACTGGCATTTTCTGTTTAGTATAGGCTTTCCTATGTATGGTCTCTTTCAAATATGTTGGACCTTAGCTTCCATCACCCAGTATGGACTTAGCTAGGGACATTTTGAACATATGATTTTAACACAACTAAATGGCACCAGATTAAAGGAAGAACACTTTGGAAATGCTCCATATGAAGGCTATGTGTATTTCTCTTACAAGAAATGTCCATGATCAGCCTCATGGAAACATATTTTAAAAAGCTGCACGCTTGTAAACTTTTGTTTGCATTTTCTTTTAAAATCTATTTATGCACACACCAAGCTCTTCACTCAATTTGATTTTAATTTAGATATTTTTAATTTTAAAATAATAATCAGAAGCTGGGGTGCTGCAATATCAGCCTCTAATAAGAATGTCCTTAGGCCTTATGGGCATCCTATAAAAGTCCTTAGGAAATAAGGATTGGTGGGTAGCTACAACAATACTGAAAAAGGCCCACCTGCCTAGAAAGGTAGGCTGGGTAGTGGGGAGCAATCTCTCCAGTTGGCTTTCCGATAAATGGGTATTCGGGTATTTATCATGGGTCTCATTCCCAGATGCACCATTTTCTAAAAGTGCCCCAAAGCTTCCAAATGTGTCTCTGAGTCCTCAAAGGTTGTCCCATCTTTCTCTAAACACTTGATCATTAAATTATAGAGTCATTAATAGTATTGTAAGAAACTCCTTCATAACCATGCAACTAATTAGATGGAGAAAACATTGTCATACCACTTTGCCCTTTTCATAATTACATATCCTCTGTAGTATTTGTAAACTCTTAATGTTAATTGCATCTACTCAAAATGGGCTCTCAAAGTCGCAGTTTTGCATCACGGGACATCCTGAACAGAGAATTCAGGATCTATCTATATTCCATTTGAAATCAATGGCAAAATTCCCAGAAATATTCATTGTATTGTCTTGCAGCCTCAAGGCAATTAAGGATATTCCTTGATAATTCATGAGCAACCATTACATCAACTCAGCAAAAGAAACAAATATACAAATTATTTATTTTTCACGGAAAGAAGTATGTTAAAATACATGTCATTAATCTTTAACTTGGGATCCGTTAGGCTTCTTTCTTGTTTTTTTGTGTTCCATTTTGCACAGAAACCTGATATCTCCATTTGACATCACAATCTGTTAGGTTTTTTTTTTTTTGTCATGAGCATGATGTCAAAAAGAAAGGCACTGATGTCACAGGCTCTCTAGTGCAATAACAAGGGATGAAAAGAAATGACAGGGCACCATGTTCCTCCTGTAACTTATTTAAATTAAAATAAAGGTGATATATTCACTGGAAGCACCAAATTAGTCTAACACTGGCAACTGCTACAATAGCCAGTGTGTGAATTCATGCTACCTAAGGACCAAGAAACACACTCACACAAGAAACATGGTCTCTCTTAACAACCAAGATACATATATGTTTTTCCAACACTTAAAAAAATCCCATATATTGGAGATTCAAAGTTGACTTGCTGTCTTGTTTCTTAATGCTAGCAAGGCATGTTGTGTTTCATTCACTATGAGATCCAAATCAAAATCTGGAAATAGGATGTAGAGTAGGAGATGGGACATTAAATGCAAAAAAAGAAGTCATTGATCATAAAAACGTACTTTTTGCTAAAAATAGGGTGGGGAATAAAGCTCAAGAAAAGCCCACAAAAGATCTACCATTTAATGTTGCAAGTTCATGAGAATGTAGGAAGTTCTCACAGGGAAGGACGATTAATTTCAGAAAATGAGTGAAAACAACCCTCTTGGATGGAAAAAGCATTGTGAAGAGCTAGCGAAGCTAAAAGTGAAAAGGATAATGCCCCACAGTGTAGACTTCCTGAAGTAGCTTAGTAATTGTACTGGCGCTGGCATGGTTGGTAGACAAAGTGGCCTTGGGGTTTGGCCCGTTGTGGGCGGCACTCTCTGGCACGGTTCTGCCTCTTCATGACTTTCTGACTCAACTTGTGCTTCTCTGCCAACTGCTTTGCCCTCTGAATCCGACGCACTTGATTGACCTTCTCCAAGATGGCAGCCTTGGTAGCAAGAGAAGTGGAGTGGTGTGGGGGACGGCGCTGTAAACAGTTTTCAGGTATTTCACTGCAGAAAAAAAGGCATACAGGGTGAAGTGGACGCAGCACTTTTGATATGGCAAGCACCTACTTCGAAGGACCAAGGGAATATTATTTTCTCTACATAGCAAAAGAGCAATTCACAAAAAAATAATGTAAGCAACTCATCCATAAATGTGATAAGGAACACAAGCTACAACTCCCACAATCTACAACAAAATGCACAATAGCTGTATGTATAGACCAGGGGTGTCAAACTTGATTTCATTGAGGGCCACATCAGGGTTGTGTTTGACCTCAGGGGGGCAGGTGGACATGAACAGGGTGGGTGTGACCAGCTCGACATTTTGCAGTCCATGCGTGGCCCTCCTGGACTCCGTTTTTGGCTGCAACGGCATCCTTCAGCCCTCTGCCAGCGGAAACGGAGCCCGGGAGTACCACACGCAGCCCTCCCAAGCTCCTTTTTCATTGGCAGAGGCACCACGGGCCGGTCCTTCACTGTTTCCAGGGCAGCCCCATGGGCCGGATCCAGGGGTGAAATGCTCCCGGTTCAGACCAGATCACCTGATCCAGTAGCGATGATGGCAGGTGGTTCAGAGAACTGGCAGAAAAAATCCCTGCCCCCCCATACACAGCTGAGACTCATCATCAGAGGGTTTTTTTGTACTTTTAAAAACATTTGTACTTTTAAAAGCATTTTTTCTTTGGCCGAAAGTTGCCTGAATGTCAGAGGTTTTTCTTTTCTTTTAAAAGCCTCTTTGTTTTGCCTTTAAAAGTAAATAAAACCCTCTGACAATCCCAGCTGAGTTGCCTGATCACCAGAGCCTTTTAAAAGCATTTTTTAACAACTTCTTCGGCCGAAGAGGTTGTAGAAAAAATGCTTTTAAACGTAAAAAAAAAAAACAATTGGCCACGCCCACACAGTCACATTAGCCCCCTCCCACCAAGCCACGCCCACAGAACCCGTAGTAACAAATTTCACATTTTACCACTGGCAGGATCTAAGCACCCCATGGGCGGACCCAGCCTGTGGGCCTTGAGTTGACACCCCTGTTATAGACAATTCATGAAACGTCCCTTCCTCCTACTTTTTTGAGGGGTAAAGTTATGCATTTATGGATCTGTTCAGGCAGGCAATTCAACTATGCAATGAAAACCAAAGAAGAGTGAATGGGGACTGCTGATGGCCTCGTGCAGGCAGCAGGGGACATATCTGAGAATATATCTGCTGTAATGTACATTCACTGTCCTCTATAGGTAGCAAAATTCCTGGGTTATATCATTCCAGCAAGTAGGGAAAAGTACTGATATAAACAGCGTTAATAAGTGTGTCTTGCCTGTCTATATGATTCTATTCACAGAGAGGAATGAAACACCCAAATAGGAATACTGTCATGCTTGTAGGCACAGCTGGAGCTCAGAAATATGAACAGTACTCTATGAAAGTTGAGAATATCTGAATATATATATATATATATATATATATATATATATATATATATATATATATATATATATATATATATATATATATATATATATTTATATTTTCTGAGGTTTTCGCGGGTGTTTGTATGTAGGTCTTTGGTTATTCGGGTTTTCTCCTGCGTAAAATTGGAAGTGTCTTGGCGACATTTCGACGAAGTCTCATTCATCATCTTCAGGCTTCAGCTTCGTGCTTCTGGGAGCAATGTGTGATTGCAGCTGTTTCTTCCTTTTTAACTGCTAGTGGGGGTTTGAACTGATTGGGTGGGAGCTTGGCTGTGCTCTGATTGGATGGGGGGTTTTTTGTGCTCTGATTGGCCGGGACCAGAACTATCGCCAAAACTGAACATTTTAACAACAGAATAATCAGAGAAGCCATCGAGATAGAAAAACACCCACACAGCATGAACAAACGAGATGATACCTCCCGCCTACCAGCCATTTGGAAACCCGCCCTTATTGACAAACGAGTCCTTAACACGAGGAATGACACCAGACCCACACTCACGGGGTCCACACAGGATGTCACCACCACACATCCACCCAGAAAGCAGACCCAAACCCACACTGATCAGGAAGCACGACCAAGGACCAGAAGCCAGACCGCAGCTGCAACATCAGCCATTTCAAACCCCTCCAATCCATACATGCAGCAGACTGACACCCACTACGAAGATGTAGCACGACCACGAACACGAAGCCAAACAGCAGCAGTGCAGCTCACCAGCTCAAATCCCCCTGCAACTCAGACTAATCTGAGCACAACCAAGCCCCCACCCAAACAGGACACACCCCCAGCCAATCAGAGCACAAAAAAACCCCATCCAATCAGAGCACAGCCAAGCTCCCACCCAATCAGTTCAAACCCCCACTAGCAGTTAAAAAGGAAGAAACAGCTGCAATCACACATTGCTCCCAGAAGCACGAAGCTGAAGCCTGAAGATGACGAATGAGACTTTGTCGAAACGTCGCCAAGACACTTCCAATTTTACGCGGGAGAAAACCCGAATAACCAAAGACCTATATATATATATATATATATATATATATATATATATATATATATATATATATATATATATATATATATATATATATATATATATCTACATCAAAGAATCTATTTGGGGGGGTAAACACATTTAACTGGGAGAGTGACATTCCAGCCAGCCTAATAGAATAGGAAGTGATAGTCAAATCAGAAATTAGCAGCATTTGCAAAAATGGAATTCCTTAAGCATTCTTTTTACAACAAATAATATAACCCTGCTCACGTGTACTTTGAGGTAAGTCCCACAGATTTCACAAGCCTTCAAAGAAAGGGTGGAGGGGGGGAAAAGAAGTTTTCCCAAGTTGTTGCAATCCTCCCCTATTTAGCTCCTCTCGTATATTTTACCAGGACATACTTTTATATAAATTTAAATGTATACATACAATATTTTGCTTGTAATGCTGGGAGATATAATCTCAAAACTTTGAGAACCCGCCAGCTCTAGAAATATTGGGCTATATTATATTTAGTATATTTATTCCTAGCTGTGAAATCTCTGAAGGGGAACATAGGGGGCTCTTAGTAAACAATTAGTGAAACAATTAGGCCCTGCCCTGAACTTACTTCTCCTGGATGTTCTCCTCAGGATCCTCTCTTTCCACAATGATGCTGGTGGTGGTGGTGACATATACAGACATGCTGGGATGTTCAATCAAGAGGTCCTCCATGGGGCTGCTCTCCATACTGACAGGATCAGGACCTTCTGCAGTAAAACAGGGGGGAGGGGTAACAAACCAACTCTCATCCATCAAGCAGGGGTCAGGCTGAGAGGGCATGGACCTGCTGACACAGTCACTGAGGGAGTGGGGTGAAGACGTAGTAGGTGGAAGGGACCCATGGCGGCAACGGGAAGCGCAAACAGAATCCTTCTCACCTACCCACTGCTCAGTGCCAAGACTTGAAGCCAAACTATCTAATAAGAGATGGCAGCAATCACCGGCCACACAAAATGGGAACAGCCAGAACAGCAGCAACAATGACACAAACAAAATTCAAAATAAACATCATAGTGCAAAGCCATTCAACAGGAATGCATGGCAGTGCAGGGGGCATACAGAAAGGAAAACGGTGCACACATTCAATATATTCAATGGATGGGAAGGAAGAGGAGGGGAAGGGAGAAGGGAGGGAAGGAGAAGAGAAAGGAGGGGGATTATTAGTGAAAAAGATACCCCAAAAGGCATTGGTGTGACTCGTCCTGAAGTCTCTCCTGATGGCTCAGGACTGCCCCAAGATATTTTACTATCCTGTGACGCCAATACTCAGCGTCAGTTGAGATTGCGGCTGTGTGTCACTCGTGGTGTGCTTTCTGACATTTTTTTGCCACATTGTCAGGTGTTCCAGTTGGTATAAATCTCTCTGCGTGTGCTATTTTATTTGTGGCTGTAAAATAGGTCTACTTCAGTTGCCTGTATAAATAATTATCGAGCTGTGTAAAGGAGGAAGATAAATATCCTGAACAAATCAGACAGGAGGTTATGCTATTGGGTTATTAAACAACCAAACAGACACAAGAGTGAGAAGAACATTTGCAAATAATAAGAATGCCTAAATCTCTCCCAAAGAGTAAACATCAATTGCTGATGAGCTATAGATGCTAATGTCTTTAAATGTGTACTGTTCTAAATTCAAGGAGGTTACAGAAAGATTTTATTTTTGAAAAAAGGAACAAAAAATGATTCCATAAGGAAATTTGGGAACAGGGAGGATGATTTAAAATTAAATGAGTGGCATCTCCAGCAGACACGATTTTTTAAAAAGTGCCTTCCTCAGTAATACTAACCGTCTATCTTATCCTACTAAAATTGACCCACTCACCACGCACTGAGATATTTTTTTTAAAAAATTAAGCAATAATCCTATACATTTTTAGAGAGAGCTCAGCTGCATAATTTTAACAAATATTGCACCAAAAAATTTTGTATAATTTTCACTTGTTTGCAACTCTTGGAAGCAGTGCGGTCTTTTCTCAGGGTCACGTAGTAGCCTCATTGGCTTTACTTAACTTTTCCAGTTTCAGGGAGGGAAATGGGATTGTTTCAAAGAGCTGCCTCAGGTGCTGTGCTTGTATGCCACATCTTCAAGACACCTCTTTGGATTAAATGTAAAGTATTACACATTCTTATTAAGCATGTAAACCTCAAACACTAAAAGCTGGATGATCACCAAGTTTGCATTGCAATGACCTGATTCTCTTCCAGCTCCTGCATAATAACATTTGAGGTCTTTGTAGAATGGGAAAAAATGGCCTGACTATCTAGATGTCATCCTTCCTGCATATGAACTCATACAGAAAGCTGGGATGGTGGCACCCTAGTTATGCAGCTAGACAATTTTTTCTTCCAGCTTGCAACATCAATTGCGTCAATCATTGTATGTTTCAGGAGAGAGCCTTTACATAGGAGATTGGGGGTGTGGGGGGGAGAGAATGGCCCATTTTAGCCCAGAGACTGGGAAGGAAGATGAAGCCTGTTTATCACAGGCAGTTTATATAAGCAGAGAAAACCAAGCTGAACAGGTTTATTTTTAAAAAACTGACTTGAAAAATGGTGGTGAGGTTTGTTGATAAGGTTGCTTCTTAAAATTTACAGTACTAGAGTGTCCAATTCAGGCAGGAATTCCAATTCAGGGAGTGGAACTAGCCAAGAATTCCCACAAACAGGAAAGCAGGCCACGTCTAATCCCTCAGATTTGTCTATTGTCGCAAATTGCAAAACAGACCTTTTGCTATTTGAACGGTGCCACAGCTGAGCTGGAGGAAAATGTGTTTGGCTGTTAAGGAGGGTGATGTCATGGGAACATGGCAGAATGTTGCTATGTCAGAATTGATGTAAACATCACTTGTGGAGAACCCTTGGGAGTAGATTTTCAGGACACAAAGGAAGCTATGGCTGACAGATTTGGGACTGCGTCCCGCACTATATTTTTGCAGAAAGCCAATGCACACAGTGTTATGTATTAACAGTTGTGCCTTTAAATATTTGAGCGGGAAATCAGCACGTTGCTGATTGGACGAAGCCTCCAGCAGAACTGTATAAAAGGAGAGGTTTTTGCCCCAGCCTGTTGCTGGGTTCACCCTATATTAAAGAGCTGTTGTCACTACCCTGGTCTCCAGCCTCGTTACTTCCCGAACTTAACATTGGCGACGAAGGTGGGATTTCGAGGCTAAGGAGAACCAGAACCGAGCTGAAGCACGCTAGTCCCGAACCCAGCAAACTCAGGGCAGAAACGCGGAAATGGCAAACACGCCACCCGCACCGTACAACCCGGGCAAGGAGAAATGGGGAACATATATGACCCGTTTCGAAAGCTTTCTAGAAGCCAACGAACTACAGGGGATCCCTGATAACCGCAAGCGGGCTTACTTCCTAAGCCATTGCGGGCCGGAGGTAATCGAGATTGCGGAAGCCCTGGCAGAGCCAACGCCGATACAATCGGTATCATGGCCGACTCTGCAGACTTTGCTGAAGAACCATTTCGCACCGACGCCGTCCAAATACGTGCAGCGGTTTGAATTCGGAGAACGTAGACAGATGGAGGGCGAGTCCATCGGTGACTACATGGCCGCTTTAAGAAGAGCGTCCAAGGACTGCGGATACCGAGACTTAGGCAGTGCTACTCGAGCAACTCATCCGAGGTCAGGGACATCCGCCTCCGGCGCCGACTGCTAGCCAGGAGCAACCTGACACTAGCCACCGCTCTGGACGAGGCCAGAGCACACGAAATGTCTACTAAAGCAGCAGAGACTCTGCAAAAGCCTCTTCAATCCAAGGCGGCGCAAAGCCAACGCCAGTACACCAGGAGGAGATTCAGTCCGAATCCGAAGGTGAGGCGAGGATGAGGAAGGGTCTGCCGGACCGAGAAACGCGACACTGAGGACCGTGGCGAGTCACGGAAGCTGCGGAGGGCAGCATCAGCGCCAACGCTGCAGGTTTAAAGGCGCAACATGCCGGTGTGTGGGAAGAAAGGACACTTAGCTCAGGTTTGCAGAGCGGCCCAACCTTCCGCCGAAAATTCAAATCGGCCAATCAAAGCGGAACCGGAAAGGCGGCCCGCGATTGGTTCAAACAAGAAAGGCGAAGTCTAACCAAACGACTGTCATTATAGGCGCGCCTCAACCAAAGTGGAAAGAAGATTTTCACAAAGCCCAAGATCGAGGGAGTACGGTGCAGGCTTGAAGTGGACACGGGATCAGCGATCACCATCATGTCCTGGGACACCCTGGCGAAGTCGCTGCCGTCCGTCGCGGCGCCATCTGCAAGCACAGCGGCTACGAGTGCACGACTACCAGGGAATCGCATCCCTGTTCGAGGACCACCTCCGTCCGAGTCGAGTACGGCCCTCACAAAAGACCCTGCCCATCACGATCGTCGAAGGAACTCTGCCCAGTCTGTTGGGACTAGACTGGTTTCGTGCCCTGGGCATGGGAGTGACTGGCATCTACAGAAGTGACTGCAATTTGAAAGACATTCTCTTTAACGAGTTCAAGATGTCTTCAAGGACTGCCTGGGCAAGTACAAGGGACCCCTATTTCCTTCAACTTAGACCCCAGGTAGCCCCATTAGGCTTAAGGCGAGGAGAGTCCTTTGCCCTAAAACCAAAATTGATAAGGAGCTGGACAAGCTCATAAATCAGGGGTTTTGGTGCCAGTCGATCACGCAAAGTGGGAGACGCCAATCGTCACCCCATCAAATCGGACGGGTCAATTAGAATTTGCGCTGACTACAAGGCGACGCTTAACAAAGCCTTACAGAAAAGCGTGCCGGTTCCCGTAGTGCAACATTTATTGCACTCCTTGGGGCAAGGGCAAGTCTTTGCAAAGTTAGACTTGGCCCAAGCCTACCAACAACTGCCAGTAGACGCCCGCACAGCCGAAGCCCAAACGATTGTGACGCACAGGGGGGCATTCAAGTGCACCCGATTGCAATTTGGGGTTAGTGTGGCACCAGGGCTGTTCCAAAACCTGATGGAACGACTACTGCAAGGGATCCCAGGGGTAGTTCCCTACTTCGATGATGTCCTAATTTCAGGGGAAAACATGGAGGAATTGGGGGAGCGGTTAAGAAAGGTCTTGAGCATTTTCCGGACAGCCGGATTAAAAGTCAAGACAAATAAATGTCAGATAGGGGTCGAATCGGTCGATTTCTTGGGCTACCGGATAGACAAGAAAGGAATTCACCCTACTGAGAGCAAGGTTAAGGCAATTAGGAAGGCTCCAGCGCCCAAAAACAAAGCAGAGCTGCAGGCATTCCTGGGATTGGTTAATTTTTACGCGGTCTTTTGAAGAACAAAGCAACTGCTATGGAACCACTGCATAGGCTCTTAGGGAAAAATACTGTTTGGTCTTGGGGAAAGTCAGAAAATAGGGCTTTTGAAGCAGTAAAGAACCTGCTCTCAAGTGATAGCCTGCTCATCCAATATCACGACTCACTACCCCTAGTGCTGGTTTGCGATCGTCCCTTATGGGGTGGGGCTGTACTCAGCCATAGACTTCAAACGGCACAGAAGCCCCTATAGCGTTCTACTCTAGAACGATGTCCTCCCCAGAGAGGAACTACAGCCAATTAGACAAAGAAGCATTAGCCATTGTATCAGGGGTCAAAAAATTCCATGAGTATGTCTTTGGGCGGAATTTTGAAATCGTGACTGACCACAGACCGTTACTGGGATTACTGGCTGGCGACCGGCCAACGCCTGTGGCACTTTCGCCACGTTTGACTCGATGGACTATATTTTTAGCCGCTTACTCATACAAGCTGCAGCATCGACCGGGGAAAGAAGTGGGGCATGCAGACGCATTGAGCCGATGTCCACTGCCAGGGGCGACCGAAGACCCCACTCCGGGGACACCCATCCTCCTTATTGACTCGTTGGACTCTGGCCCAGTCACATCAAAGGAAGTGGCTCGGGCATCATACCGGGACATTGTGTTAAGGACTGTACTCGGTTGGGTACAGAGAGGGTGGCCCGCTGCGCCGGGCGAACGGTTCAAAGAATTTGTTAAGAAACGTGATGAGCTCTCGGCTCAAGGGGGGTGCCTGTTATGGGGTGATCGTGTAATAATTCCTGTTAAGTTAAGGGGCAAGGTATTGGACCTCCTCCACGAGGGTCACCCAGGCATCGTAAGGATGAAGGGGTTAGCTAGAAGCTATGTATGGTGGCCACTCATGGACGCAGAGATTGCTGAGAGGGTAGGGAAATGCCAAGCTTGCCAAGAGTCCAGACCGCTACCCCAACAGCCCCAGTCAGAGAATGGGAAAAGCCCCAAGGGCCTTGGTCAAGAATCCACATTGACTTTGCTGGCCCTTTCACGCCAAACGTTCCTAGTGGTGGTGGGCGCATTTTCCAAATGGTTAGAGATCATACTTATGAAGTCCACCACAGCCGAAGCAGTAATCGCAACCCTCGCCACCTATTCGCAACTCACGGGTTGCGGACACTCTGGTGTCCGACAATGAGCCCAATTCACGGCAGCCCAGTTTGAAGAGTACCTGGCAGAGGAAGGCATCCGACATGCCCTCTCTGCACCTTTCCACCCTGCGTCGAATGGCCTTGCAGGCGTTCCGTCCGGGCGCTAAGGAGGCATTGTCCAGGCTCAAGCCAGGTGACTGGCAAACAAAATAGACTTTTCCTAGCCGTCCAGCACAGAACCCCAAGCACAGCCACGGGAAAAGCCCAGCCGAATTGCTAATGGGACGAAAACTCCGGTGCCCACTTGACCGTTTGAACCCCATTACACACCGAGGGTTACAAGGGGAGCTAGAAAAACAAGGAAATGAGCATAGGCGACGGGTGTGGGCCGAAACTATGGGGACGGCCCGAGTTGGGTCGCCGGACAAGTAACAAAAGTAACAGGGCCAAAATCGTCGTGGTAGAGCTACCAGACAACCGAATGTGGCGGCGCCACATAGATCAGTTAAGGAAACGAATAACTGGCCAAACCAAACCAACAGAGACAGGTAATGACCAATACCACTTTGAATCCACAGCCGACAATGACCGGGAGGCGCAAGACTTAGCTGAGGTCCCAGAGTTCCAGCGACGCCATCAGGTCCCGAGGAAAACAGCAAGGAAAATTCCAAAATTAATCCAAGGCCGGATGGCCAAGAAAAAGAGTCGGCCAATAATCCAGAGCCCGATGGCCTAGAGAAAGAGCTGGGAGGAGAAAACAGCCCCTCCGACCAGCTCAAAACACCACCCAGAACTGAACCGCGCAGGTCAGAAAGAACTAGGAGACGCCCAGGTTATTTGCGTGACTACGTCGAAAAATAACATGTGAATAAATATGTAAATAAGACCAAGTGTTTTCTGGGAGGGGAGGAGTGTTATGTATTAACAGTTGTGCCTTTAAATATTTGAGCGGGAAATCAGCACGTTGCTGATTGGACGAAGCCTCCAGCAGAACTGTATAAAAGGAGAGGTTTTTGCCCCAGCCTGTTGCTGGGTTCACCCTATATTAAAGAGCTGTTGTCACTACCCTGGTCTCCAGCCTCGTTACTTCCCGAACTTAACACACAGTATTTGTTCTTTATTGTATTTGCCTTTATGTTGCCAGTTTCTTCTCTATTGCAGTCATTCCCAATGTGATATTCCAGAAATCTCTGCCACCTAAATCAGAATACTTATGTTGCAATGCCTTTTTCCTTGATTTGTTGGTTTCAAACGTAAGGTTTGGAAGCGTGTTTGCTGACTCGGATCATTGCAGAAAATAGAATATTTTAAAAGTCTGATTTTCACAGTGCTTCTATTAGAACCAAATTGGACTTTTGTATGGCTATCATTATCCAAGCCTATGGGCACAGCACTAAGGTTACGCATTTGCTTTAGTTACTGGGACACTGTGGGCATCCCAAATCAAGTCTCTGGTTAGATCTGCTGACCTTTGGGGAGGGGATTATCTAAAGAAAAATGAAGTGGCTTCTTGTTTTGATCAAACAACAGAGTTCTTTCCCTGTGCTGTTTTCCTAATTCTGAATCACCCTGCCTCAAAGCATCTCTAACTGCAGAAAGAAAAAAGCATTGGCTGCTGTAACAAGTCTTATTCTATCCTCCATAATAGGGAAGGAAAACTTGTTTCTTCCAAAGGGTAGCAGAAACTTCAGAACCACTCCAAAAGTAGCAGTGGAACATAATGTGTTACTGTGACGAAGGGGGAAAACAATTAAGAACATGTGGTGTAAGAAGATTAATCTCACTCAATGGAAGTTTCAATTTAAATTATATCAACTTTTGTTTTTGTCTTGTTTTGGGGAGTCTGCCTTCTAGTGCAGAGTTCACCAACTGTCTAGCTTTGCGGACTGGTTGGGTGGGGGGAATTGGATGATTCTGCATGAATGGCAGGCAAGCATGTGTGTGCGCTCAGCTCCATTCATGCAGGTGGCGGGCACATACACACACCGCTCATGCAAATGGAGCGCACACATCTGCACTTGCCCACTGCTCATGCAATTGGGGACGCATACGCGCGTTCGCCCACCACTTCCACAGCCCAGTTCCAAAGGATTCAAGGCCTCCTCTAGTGTGTTCCTGGGTTTGAAAGCTGGGCATCTCTGCCCTGGTGTAATGGTATGTGGGAGACAGGAGGAGGGAGAGCTGCAGACTGGACAACTGGTGTGTACCTTGGTATCTCACCCCACAAAAGGGGGAGAGTGTGGGAAACTTTTCAGAAGGAAAGTACGGAAGAAATACTTTCAGTCTTGTAAAATTCTGTTAATGTAACCTTATCATAAAGATACAGCTAGTACTCTTAAACGTGCTTCTTGTCTGGACTACTTCACTGTGCTAACATCCGGGCAATCACCACATCTTCTGGAACTCTATGCACCATTTTAGGGTCACTTGCACAAATACACCAACACAGTCTTACTTACACACCATTCTCACATTCCCCTATAAGGATTAATAACAGTCAGTAGGTAATTTAAAACAGGGGGAACATGGAATCCCATGCAGTCACTGTCAGAATTCTGATCAAAACCAAAACTCCCTGCAGCTTTTTCTAAAATTAAATGGAGAAGTCATGGCACCTCACCTGCCTGGCTTCCATTTCAAACAGCAGCAGCAATTCTGAATTCTCATGTATTTGGATACAGGATACAGGAATATAAAGTGTTTCATACATCAAGCATAAGCTCTTTTTCAAAGTATTTAAATTAGGAATTCTCATAGACAACCAGTTGCATACTGTGTGCCAGTGCACTGATCCAATTATCTCATAGAATTTAACCTAGATTATGATTACTTAATCCAGAGGTGTGTCTGCAAATTTTGAAGTACAGGAAATTATCCTAACTGCCTAAGGACAACAGTAGCATATTATTTATTAGCTTGCAAAATATATTGTTTGCAATCTGTCCCTGGAAAGAAACTTCACTGAACTAAATGGCGCTTACTTTCTGCTTCTAAAACAAATTAATTTTAATAAAAGGCCTTGATCTATTGTAATTCATGTTTAGAAACCTGGCCTTAAATTTAATTAGAAATCCAAATCATCTCAGAATTAAATATTACCATTTATTCTGCTTCATGAACTGAGATCTTCTGATAGAAAAAGATTCTTGGTTTCTGTTTAAAATTGTTTTTCTTTGTTCTCTCATTTTCTCTTGGTTAGCCTACCACTTACAATATTAAAAAAGGAAAACTTTAAATTCTTATGATAATCCAATTTATTTGCAAAAACAAAGAAACCTATCCACTAGTTTGGTGTTTAAGCAGATGACATCCTCCCTCTGTTGCAGAAAAATAATGTTTAACATCATTGGATTGCTCATCACAGCTGATGGATTTGAAGGTGGATACTCTGCTGATGTCTTAATAAGCCTTGTGCAATTCTAGTACCAGGAAGAAGGTGATCATAATTATATCCATGATTATCTAGAGGAACGTCTTTAGTTTTTTGTTTTTGTTTCCCCAACCCCCAAGCAACTAGCACTGCATTTTAATTAAGATGTATACAGACCATGGCTATTTTCATATAATCATTACATATAATGATTATTTTGATTTAAACCAATCTTCTCCAAATGATGCCCTCCAAACCGAATCAGTTTTAATTCCAATACCCCCTAGCAATGACTATGTTGGTTAGGAATATAGAAATGAAAGAAACACCAGATTATATAACTGGATGGCATATAAATTTAATAAAGTATTATGTTTTGTAATGGGGGGTGGGGGTGATGGCTCAGTGGTTAAAGACACTAAGCTTGTCAGTTGGAAAGCTGACAGCCTGGGTTCAAGACCTGAGTGCTGCATGATGGGATGAGCTCCCGTTATTTGCCCCAGCACCCGCCCACCAAGCAGTTTGAAAGCATGCAAATGCAAGTAGATAAATAGATATCACTTCAGTGGAAAGGTAACAGCGTTCCGTGCACCTTGGCATATAGCCATGCTGGCCACATAACCACAGAAATGTTTTTGGACAATGCTGACTCCCTCAGCTAGGAAACAGAGATAAGCATTGCCCCCTAGAGTTGAAAAGACTGGACAAGGGAAATCTTTATCTTTATGTACTGTTATTATTATTTATTTCAGGATATTTTTATGAAACATCTATCAGTCTCACCAATGTTAGTTCACATACTGCAATGTGTAGCGATTAAAAATGGAAAATCTGTGGGCCTTCAGGTTTTGCTAAGTTGCAACTGTCAGCATTCCCTAACATTGGCCATTTTGTCTAAGCCTACTGGGACTTATAATTCCAGCTACAAATTTTGGAGGGGAGTAGTGGATTTCAATTTAATATGCTACCAGTTTGCTTGTGCACATGTGCGTGCTCATGCTTGCGCCTGATGCTTCTGCGCATGCGCAGAAGCATCCAGGTGAGTGAGTGGAGCCTCCTGCCACTGCCGCTACCGGTTCGCCTGAACTGGGGCGAACTGATAGCAACCCACCACTGCTGAAGGGCTACAGGCCAGGAAACAGTTGAGGCAAGGAACTATATCCTTTCCTCCAGATGTCTTTCTCTCTTAATGCCACGTTTGTTAAGACCTGTGTCTCTCATGAAAAAAAGGCAACTCTACATTTTCCCTTAGTCAGAAATTGCTGGTTAATGAACATCCTCTACTGGTAGTTCACTTGGTTTCCATTCCTATCACTCAATGCATTCAGGTTTTTTGTGCTTCCTATCCTTCTCTAGGGAGAGGTTATGCGGTGTCCTCCAAAATGTTTTGAACAACAACTACTACAAATGCTCACCGTATGATCAAATGGTGGTATTGAGGGGAATTGTGGTTTGTTATTTTGTTAATTTACATTTATATCCCGCCCTTCTCCGAAGACTCAGGGCGGCTTACAGTGTATAAGGCAACAGTCTCATTCTATTTGTATATTTTTTTACAAAGTCAACTTATTGACTTTATAAATGTAAATTAACAATGGATATAAATGTAAATTAACAATAACAACAAAGAATTGTGGTTTAAAGAAATTTGAAAGAGACTGGTCTGACTCTCCCTGAGCCGTATTGTTTGGCTGCCTCTTTCCTGTTTCTCAACTGTTTCCCACAGTTCACCTAACTAACTTTGAGGCATTTTCATTTGAACTATATTGGGGAAGTTTAAATTCATGCATCTGTATTCTACAGCAAATAATTGATGAACAGTTGAACATTGGGAAGGAGTATTGGAGAAATAAGATTGTATGCTGCCTTGCCCCATTTTCTCAGCCACTCTGTGGGAGAATATGTTGCATCTGCTAATTCTCTATGCCTTATTCATGAGTGTAGCACTCATTGCTTAATGCTCCAGTTTCTGTTCAGAAGTGCAAAAGGCTCCTACTGCATGATGCACAGAAAGCCCAAGTCACAGGTCAAATGCAATCATGTTCTTAAGGAAACAACAGTACTTTTAATCTGAAACCTATTTTAAAGCATACTCCAGCATATGGGCAAAAGTAAAACAGGGAAGTATAATAATTTAGTTTCGTGTCAAGATATTAAAGTGTAATTTAATAAACTAAAGAGGATTGGTAAGGAGAAACAAATTTAAAACAAAGCTGTACACCGCCCTGAGTCCTTCGGGAGAAGGGCGGTATAAAAGTTTAATTAAAAAAAAAAATTAAAAAAAAACAAACATTGTTGACTCGGCTTCTTCACTTAATTTGCAAGCGAACGATTGCCATTGGAAATGGTTGAGTCATATAATTTCCACTTAGCAGCAAGGCAGAAGTCTGGCTGGCCTGAAAAAGTAGTCTGAGAAACACATAGAATTTCAAGCTAAAAATGTAATTGTAAACACATTATTTGGATTCTTGTCAGATTTCAGACATGGGTATGGGAACCAAGCTCTTATAGATGGCTAATAGGACCAGTGATCAAGGACTACCTGTGTATAAATTTAAGAACTGCTGCCTAAGTTTTACTCTTTTTCAATCTCTCCTTGTTTCTTTTTTTCCTCTATATCACTTTTTAAAAATGCAACTAGTCACTCCTTCCATTCTGCAATTTGAGAACGGTAATATGAGAATCCAATCATTTCCTCCAATGTTTCTCACCTGGCAGATCAATAATAAGCCATCCATCTTCTTCTTCCTCTTTAGAAACAAAAGGCTTAGGTTCCTCAACAACTTCAACTGTGCTGCTATCACTGAAGAAGAGGCTGGTGAAACGCTGGAACATGGTGGGAAAAGGATTTCTAATATGGACTTTGAAAGAAAAATGGAAGCACAGCTGTAGATGCTTGTTTCAGTGTGTGTAGCCAGAAGATGCTTCTGTGGTGTAAATTTGGGGAGAAATTGATGGACAAGTCTTCCAAAAAAGCAGGAGCTGTCTGATGCTAGAGTATTTTTCCCCTCTGAAGTCTTATCTGACTTGAGTTCTGTATAGTGCAATCATAAGGTTCTTCACTTGGCTTCAGTGCAAAGGCCTGCAAAGATTAGGGGGGTGGGGGTGGAGAGACAGAGAAGAGAGAAAATAAATTAAATTCTCTTTTAAAAAGCAAACATGCTTTGAATCACAAGGAACTCAGATGATCCTAAGAAAGAAGGCGAATAGAATTCCTGGCATGGATCATAAACTTAATTTGCTTTGATTATGACCTTTTCCTGATGTCTTTTAATTTCATCTCTCCCTTCCTTCTTTGGATCTTCTTTGAAGATCCGCTCAGCCTTGGTGAAGGACTTTTCCTACAGGCCCAGGCTCCTTGCATTAATGTTAATATGTTTTTCTTCATATAAGATGCTTCCTATTCCAAGTCCCTGAATTGGATTTGCTAAGAGGACAAATTCAGGATCTCTTTTGATACTCATATTGCAAGTAATGGTTGATAATTCAGAGTATCAGTCAATTACTTGTCTGTTTTCTCACCCCTTTCTTTCATTCTTTCCTTGTATTTTTTTACTTCAATCAATCCTTCCAATCTGAGGCCATCTCTTGGGATTAAAAAGTTAAAATCTCCCTTCAGTTGCACTCAACTCCAAGTAATTTTCCTTGCTATCAGTAAAGCACATACTGTATTTGTCATTACCACCTTCTGAGATATTTTATTTGGCTAACCCCAATCTAGTCACATCTATGGGATTTCTTGATGGCCTCTCACCCAAGCACCCTCTTAGTTTTTGAGAACTGGCAAGATTCAACGAGGTGTGCTACATGTCCCATATTTGACCATACTAGCTGGAGATTTTAGAAACTGCTGTTTCAACCCAGTGATGAAATCCAAATTTTTTTTACTACCGTTCTGTGGGCGTGGCTTGGTGGGCATGGGGTGGCTTGGGTGGGTGTGGCTTGGTCGGCGTGGCAGGGGAAGGATACTGCAAAATCTCTATTCCCACCCCACTCTGGGGCCAGCCAGAGGTGGTATTTGCCAGTTCTCCAAACTACTCAAAATTTCCGCTACCGGTTCTCCAGAATATGGCAGAACCTGCTGGAGTTCACCCTTGTTTCAACCCCTCTGTAAGGCACAATGTTGGGAACATTAGCTCAATATATCCTCACATCTGATCTTAACAATTCCAATATTATCATTGTCCACAATACGGAATTATAGCATGTTGCTGTTGTTTAACCCAGAACCCTCAATTATGTTACCTCTTTTTCGCCATCGATTACCTTCTTTAAAAATCCTTATTAGAAATCCTTTTCCCACCAATCTTTAAAAATCTTATGATTTATGTAGCTCAGTGATATAACTTTCTTATTACTTCATTCTACTGCATTAGGCTTTATAATATATATAACCACAAGTTTCTTTGTGTGGTTTTCTGACTTAGATCCTTTTATAACAGAAGTTTGGCAGATATTTTTACTAAAACAATTCGCAAAACACCTTAGCACATTTTACTTGCAGACATAGTATGCCACCACTAGTCTCTCTTGTATTTGTGTTTTTGCTTTTTCCCCAAAGTCTATCTTCCCAGCCACAAAAAGGCTTCCTGCAATTGCTATAAAGCACTAGGCATAGTTGCTAGCATTATTTTATTGTTGTTGCTGTTAACTATCAGCTTGCTATGCTAAGTCTAGAAGCCAAAAACAGACTAATAAAAGTTCATTAGGTCAATCTATTCCAATATTTTTTACTGAATGCCCCTAAGTGAGTTGGACTACAAAACCAATGACATTCCAGTCATCTTGCCCATAGGACATGATCAGCTTTGCAGTCCAATTTACTAGTGGGTTTTAGGTTGGGGAAAATAGGTTGCTCTTACAATTCAAGAACTCCAAGGAGAAAAATCGTCCTAACCCTCTCCCCACAGGCAAATATTTCAACTATTACAAGATTCCCTCTACCCCAAAGAACTAGTCTGTAATTTCAGTCTGACATTTAAACCAGTGTTATGCATTTCTGCCTTGCAGTTCCTCAACAGCTTCCTTCTAATATGAAACAAATTTTTTGTTTTTCTATCTTATTTTCAGAGAAATTGAAAATTTCTTTCAAATTTTTCTTAATTTTTAAAAAATGTTATCTTATTGCTTGAGATGAAAGGCAAGGCTATTTTTGGGATTGGGGTTTATTGTTATCCCTCATTCCATCTTCACGAAGCCTCCATAGCTGCTTTCGCATCCTGAAAAAGCCAAACAATGGGGACATCATTCCCTTAATGTAAGTGTGGGAAGTCAAGAAATTTAAAGAGACTTTGAGAGACAGGTAATAGAAATAGGACATTTATACATCTCTTTGCCACTGCAGTCTACCCTTGAACACTTCATTCACATTCTTCTCAATTGAAAATATTTTTAAGACAAATTTTCAGCTATCTAGATCAGTATGTCCCAGCCAGCACACAAAAGAAGTTGAAGTCCATTCTGGCTGTGGAGTTCTGAGAATTGAAGCCCACCCATCTTAAACTTGCCAAGGTTGAAAAAAGTTGAAAAACACTGATCTAGATTTGATGAAGATTGGTAGAAAACTAATGCAAATAATTTTGTGGTACAGCAATCATTTAAATCTACTGTTCCTTTTACCGCTAACTTCCATTAAGTTCCTCTCAGCCAAACCTAAAAGACCAGTATTATTTTCATGCTTCCTATCCTCACAGCAACCTTGAGAGAATTTATGCCAACAATCCTTACAGCAACCCTGGGATTACAACTGACAGAAGGTCACTTCCTCTGCTGAAGAGAGATTTGAAAATAAAAGTCCAGCATTCTTAATTGCTACTCTGAATTGGCTCTAAAGTTATTCTACCCTTAGTAAATGAAGCAAAAAAGGTTGCTTTTTTCCATCTTTTCAAGTACTTGAACCCAAGCAATGCATTCATCCAAACTGATGGAAGAACATCAAGAGCTGGTTCTCCTCTTAACTACTAAAGAAGGATTGATCAGAACTCTGCTGCCATTTCATGGTAGGAACATTTGCAATTGTTTGCTAAAGCGTTTTTTTACACTGGTACCATTAAGCCAAGACTTTGAATCAAAAATCCAGGAATTCACTTGGTAGAGAACTCTCCGATACTGCCAAGTTTCAATTCCACTTCCAAACTGAATGTAGTAGAGATGCTGAATTAGCAATTTTACTTCTTAATTAGTAATTAAACAATTACGTAAGGTACTCATTTTCATTTTCACCTAAACTACAGGTTTTCAGTAATGTCCAGTCTATCATACCAACAGCAGAGTAGATAATGAATAATTGTATCCATTTGTTACACATTTATTTTTTCAAAAAATATATCTATGGAACATTTTAGGCCAAAGCCCTTCCAAGAAAATATACCTACACTCAAAATGCCAAGAGATCTATTTGAAACAGCAATTCAAAAGTATTTACAACTAATTTAACAACTGAGAAAGATAATTTAAAATCAAGGTGCATTAATATTGACCCTACAAAAAGGTTTTTTTAAAATCAGCTCAGTTTATCAGTTCAGTGTAACACATCTTCAGAAGCATTTTTATAGATTACAATTACGCAAATCAGGTTTTCTGACATTAGCTCAATCAAATTATCTTTGCCAAATATTTGCCTAGTAGTGAGATGATTAGTAACAGATCCCTACAGAATTATAATTTTCTTCAAATTGTAGTGAGTATGGAAGAAATATATTTAGTTTACTCTTAAATGCAAGTTTATTTGGTTTCCTTTTTTTAAAAACTGATACACAATCTAATTTTTCCCCAATCATCCCAAATTTCTTTATAATTGTCAGTGCAGTTCATTACCTATTTTTAAAATGTGCTTTCAGGAAAAAAGCTTTGGAAAATTGTTTATATAAAACTAAATAGTTCAAGAAATTTGCATTGAAAATACAAATTTTAGTCTCAATTTACAGTATTAAAAATTCTCAATGAATCACACTTACGGTATTTACAAAAACAAGGAACTGGAGGAAAAAAATTTTAATGGATAGAATGGCCAAGCCATAAGACACGGGGAAAAAATTCAGTTTCCCTACTGATTGTGTGGCCAGAACTTACATATCAATTGGCACTGTCTAGAACAATTGGCACTTTTTCTAGAAATATAGCGATGGGGGCAATTTGAAAAAAAAAAAAAACACTTGAAGGGAGAAATACAATTTATAAAATGAAACTGATAAAATGAAAATGATAAAGTTTATCCTAGAGGGAATTCTGGAGTGAAGAATTTAGGAAAGGAAATTCTGAGTCAGAACTGGTATGATGTGATTTCCCAGCCAAAAATGTTCTTCATGTACTCTAGAAGTGTTCAAATGAGTGGACATATGGATCACATCTTACAGAAAAGAGGCATTTTTCCAGTTACCTCCATCACTTTTGCTGTCTACAGAAAGTCCACTTGATTCATCCTAATGTGTCTATCCAGTTTGCACAAGAAGATGGTTTCACTCAGCAACAGATGGTTGCCTTTCTTTCCTTCATGATGACATTTGTTCTATCCCAAGACTCTTCTGGGACCTATCCATGGCAAGGTTGGCTTGAAGCAATTACCTAAGGAGGGAACTTCAATGGAAGCCATTATGATGCCAGCAAACCTATATCTAAGGTGACACCAGTAAATGAATCCAGTAAGAGGAGTAAACAGCACAGGATAGGTCTCAGAAGACAATGAACAGCTTGAAACAGGAATCATTTATCCGACATATTTATGAAGTAAGTATACTGGCATTAACTCATATCTCCAATTTTATGTTTTGTTTACTCTTAAGAACAAAGCCAATTTATTTCAACAGACTTCTAGGAAGAACATTCCTAAGCATATATACATTCCTAGGCAGAGTCACTGCTGTGAGATGAGCAGGCACATAAGTTATTTAAACAAACAAATAAAATATGTGCTCCAGTGCTCCTATCAGATTCCCATCCAGTAAACATGTTTAAGATCACGCTATTGGTTTGTAAAACCTATTTCCTATGTGGTCAATGGAGTATCCATTCTTAGTTATTCATGTATAGTGGAGGTCTTGTATGTTCCAGGCTCAGAAAAACCTGGATTACATTTTTGAGCAGATGGTAGGCTTATTCAATACAGCTTTAGTCAGATACATTTAGAAGCTGGCCTGACCATTAAGTAGAATGAAGTAGCTGTCTCAGGCATCCAATTTGGTAGCATCGTATTGCCTAGTAAATATTATTATTATACTGCCTGGAGTGGAGGTGGGGGAGGTGCAATGGAATTATTTTTGCCTTACAACTAAAATAACCATGTTTGACTCGGAGCCATGGCCTTTGGTGCTTCAGAAGACGCAAACAAAAGTCTTTCCAGCCTCATTGATGGAAAAAAAGGAAAGCATTTCTGTCATAAGACTGTTGTTCTGGGAAAAAGTATTAGTAGCACTAATGTGCTATTAGTTATAGTGCTAGCACAGTGCTCTTCTTTTGAAAAATAGCAATTTCTGGAACTCATGAAATACCAAACAGCACAGAATTTTTAAAAATTGGTCCTGGATATATGCTACTCCCAAGCATGAAGGTCCTTGCATGATACTCTTTTCCAATTCAGTCTGTGGAGGAATTCTCATTAAGTGGAAAGTAAGGAAGATGCTGTTTGCACAAGTCCTTGTTTTATAATCAAGTACCTGAATGTTACTCTCCCAGAGTTCCTTTAAAGCCCCAGGAACTCCAGTCTTGAATGTCTACGGAGGTTCTCAGTCATCCAGGTCATGGTTGTCCCAAAGCTGCTTCTTGGATGAGACGCGAAACCAAAAACCAGAAAGTCCAGTTGTCTTTTGAAAAAGCACCTTTGGGACATCCAGTCTTGAATGGAGCCCTACAAAGAGAAGTTCAGCTAAGAAGGTGATGATCTTCTTTAGCCTTTCCATCAGCAAATCATTTTGCAATTTAGTCCCATTAATGACACTGAAAAAAGAACTGACAAGAGGATTGGATGGGGATGAGGGTCCATTCCCATCACATAGCAGGGAAGTGCTTGAGAAGAAGGAGTATGAAAAGCAATCATGGAACATGAGTGTCCCATGCACTGAGACTGCCATGCTAGCTGGGAATTCTGAGTACTGAAGCATTAAGGCAGCACAAACTCAAGAGAGGCTTCAGAACGAGAACAAGAGGCAAGGGAAACAGAAGTTTATCCAAAACAAAAGGCTGGTGTGTTTTCTAATAACAAAGCATTGCTTGCATCTTATTTTCACAATAGTAAGTGGTAAAAGGCCAGCTTGCTTTTTTCTTCAAAAGAATGGTGCGTTTGTGGAAAAAGTAGTTACCAAAGTGTTAGGCTAAATATTAAGGAAGAAACTCATGAATTCCTGCACTGAGCACGGTGTGGGATTCCGTGACCTTAAATGGCTCCTTCCAAATCAGGTCCCACAATTATGGGATGTTTAGCAGGCCTTTTGTCTTACAATCATGCTCCCAGCTCATGGGTTGCAAGGGCTATTTGACCAAATAAGGGATCCCAGAGGAATGGTGGTGGTCACATACTCTCCCACTGAGGGAGAATTTGTCCCAAGACAAATTCCTTGTGTGTCCAATCACACTTGGCCAATAAAGAATTCTATTCTGTTCTGTTCTGTTCTATTCACATCAAACGAGACCTGAACAGAGCTTATTTTTAATAATTGCAAAGTGGCCAGAGACCACTTCAATGGCCCCCGCATTAAGTACAAGAGGACTTTGATTTGTAAAATGTTTGTGTTTATATAGAGAAGAAGTGTACAAGCTTCAGGACTTTTGGATGGCTCCAGAAAAAACTAGAGTAAGCTCTTTGAGTCCTCCTCAGTGCACCAGAAAATGGCAACTTTGAATGTGATGGGCAATCATATGACCAACTAATGAATGATTTAATTCAGGGGTCTCCAACCTTAGCAACTTTGAGCCTGGTGGACTTCAACTCCCAAAGTTGATGGGTAAAGCAAAGCTGGCTGGGGAATTCTGGGAGTTGAAGTCCACCAGGCTCAAAGTTGCCAAGGTTGGAGACCCCTGATTTAATTAATCGTTTTCCAAACCTATCTTAGTTTTTCTATAGACTTTACTCAGGTTTTGGCTTTATTTATTTATATATTATTCCACCTTTTTTCTCCTGCCATGTTGAGAGAGGCAGACAACTCCTGCCTCAAAGGCCAATGTAGTTTTTAGTTTTTTTAAAAAAGAAATACATACTCTCCAAGGAAACAGTTTGTCCCAACTGCTGTGAAATGTGTCCTGTTTTAAAGGATCATTGTTTGCCACTAAAGTCATTTTGAGCTCTCAGAGCCTTAGAAGCTAATCTCCCAAAATTTTACTCCCCAGAGCACAACAAAGCATTGCATTGATTCATATTTGTAATGCAAAGTTGCTCTGTTCACCAAGCTCTCGTGGTTACTCAACCCATTTTTAGGTTCATATAACTGTAAGATTACCATATTTGGGCTTCTTCAGACATTAAGAAAGAAGCATTTCATTGCTGCTGTTAATGGTAAAGCTTTTGACAGACAGGGTAAAGTTCTGGTAGCCCTAAAATGTACTGAACAATAGCTAAATGGACTGAGTGTCTGTAACAGGGGTGTCAAACTCAAGACCCAGGGGCTGGATCTGGCCCATGGGGTAATTAGATCTGGTCCATGGGGCCTCCCTGGAAATAGTGACAGACCAACCAGTAATGCTTCTGCCACTGGTGCTTCTACCAGCAAAACGGCCTTCCCAAGCTCCGTTTTCATTGGCAGAGGGTTGCAGGAGGCCGTGTGTTCTGTCCCCCTCCCCACTTCACAGAGAATACGCAGAGCTGCGTGTCCCACAGTCCTTTATATTTGCAACAGATCTGATTTTCGGTAGTGAAGGAAAGACTTGGCAGCTACAGTGCAAAAGCCTGCCAAGTTCCGAGTTCTTTATCTCTTACGGAGACAGAAGCCCACGTGTCCAAGATCCGTTGCCAAGAGCTCACAGAAAGAAGGCCTTTGCACAGTCCAGGCCTTTAACTCCCAAATGACCAATCTGCAGTTCGCACTTGGTAGCTTTTTGTCCTTCACAAGGGCCAGATGGCAACTCCACCCGCTTTTATCCCCTGTGGGATGTGGCTCAGTGACTCAGCAATCTCTGGGCCTGCCATACCTCTTCCTTTGCTGCGCACACCTATCTTTTCATCACTGCTTCGGGTCAATCCAAGATTGATCTTCCGTAGCTGGCACCTAAGGCGTTGCCAGGGAGGAGGAGGGTCCGGGGGAGGGAAGCCTTTTCAGCTCCTCCTCCTGGCCTGCAGTTGGAACCTGGGGCGGTGCCAGGGAGGAGGAGGGTCCTGGAGAGAAAGGCCTTGTCGGCTCCTCCCCATCACTCTCAGAGTCATCCTCCTCCATGAGGACAGGCTCGGCGGCCGGAGTCACAACACTGTAGCAGCTGAAAACGAAGCTTGGGAGCCTGTGTTTGCTGGCAGAGTACTTGGGCCTTCACAGGCGCCCCCAACAGGAATGACGTTGAGCTGGCTATGGCCCCTCTAGCCATACTCAACCCAGCCCCCCCCCCCCCCGAGGTCAAACACAACCCTGATGCAGCCCTCAATGAAATTGAGTTTGACACTCCTGGTCTATAACATATTAAAATGCAGAAAACAGAAAAGATACGATAATGTATCGTGCAAATAATGCAAATGTATTTCCTATGTTTTGAACCGACCTGGTTCAGCATGTTGCATGAATGCACCCAATTTGTTGTCTTTCTTTCACTCGTTTTGTTACCAAGAGCTATTTTTACAGCTATTCCCTTACATAGCAGCAGTCAGTCCATGCTGACTAACAGTTCCTTCATCCTGGACCAACCAATCACAGTTATGTAACTACCATCACATCAATCCTCAATCTGTGTTAGTGATGCTTCACTAAAGCTTTCTCTCAGTATGGCTTGCAGCAACTAAAAATGAACTAGTCAAGCTTTTTAGGTGACTATAAAAGTAAAAATACTTCCACATTGAGTCGACTTCTGGTGACCGCATAGAAACAAAGAGCTTTCTTGTCTTCAGCACAGAAAAGTTTGTTACTGCTCTTTTCTGAGAAGTCTATCAACACTCCAGTGAAGCCCTCATTCCTGGTATTTTTTTATGGTCTCCCACAGAAGTGCTAAATAGTCATTATTTTTTGTAGCCTCTACGGTCAAACAGGCTTGTGGTATTAGCTCATCTGGATGATTTTTCTCTTGCCTTTTTTTTGAATGAGAAACTCTGGAATATATGTTTATTTTTACATACTCAGTTACTTGGCTTCCTTGCGATTGCTCATAGCAATCTGACTTCTAGGGTAATGTTTCTTAACCCTGCTATGTTTTAGATGTGTGGACTTCAACTCCCAGAATTCCCTAGCCAGCAACATTGAATAACCTAGAATGTTAAATGGGCTGAAGGATACCATACGAAACTCAGGATTTCAGTATAGAAATTCCCAATAATGAAGCTCTGAAATTCACTTGATGCTTTCATTTATTATTTGACTTATTTTCATTTATTATTTGATGAATCTAAAACTTGCATGATCATTTTTTTCTCCATTAAAAAGGGAAAGTAGAGCTCTTACTATCATATCTTTTGATACACTTCTGGTATTTATTAAGCAGAGAAAATATAGTTCCATGAACCGTCTGCCATGTGAACTCTGGAGAGTTGTTTTTTTAATTAAATTTCAAAGAAGTGAAGAAATATTAAATCACACACAAATAGGAGTTATATTTTAAAAGGAACTGGGGCTAGGAAAAGAATTCTAAGAAATCTACATCAGAAGTGAAGGAATGACGGATGTTAACAGAATAACAGAGTTGGAAGGGACCTTGGAGGGCTTCTAGTCCAATCCCCTGCTCAGGCAGGAAACCCTACACCATCTCAGTCAGATGGTTATCCAATCTCTTCTTGAAAACTTCCAGTGTTGGACCATTCATAACTTCCGGAGACAAGCTGTTCCACTGATTAATTGTTCTAACTTTCAGGAAAGTTCTCCTTTGTTCTAGGACTAGTTTGTTTCTTTCCTTGATTAGTTTACATCCATTGCTTCTTGTCCTGCTTTCAGGTGCTCTGAAGAATAGTTTGTCTCCCTCTTCTTTGTGGCAGCCCCTTAGATATTGGAACACTGCTATCATGTCACCCCATTCCTTCTTTTCATTAAACTCGACATATCCAATTCCAGCAACTGTTCTTTGTATGTTTTAGCCTCCAATCCCCTAATCATCTTTGTTGCTCTTCTCTGCACTCTTTCTAGTGTCTCAACATCCTTTTTACACTGTGGCAACCAAAGCTGGATGCAGTATTACAAATGTGCTTTTACCAAGGCATTATAAAGTGGTATTAACACTTCACATGATCTTGATTCTATCCCTCTATTAATGCAGCCTAGGACTGTGTTGGCTTTTTTGGCAGCTGCAGCACACTGCTTGCTCATATTGCATATCTGGAAATAAAACCAACAAATAAGACAATAACTGTTGTTATTGCCAAAGCTGTTACTTGTCAAAAGCCACAGCCTTTCTACCAGCTTTTATTACAATGAAAAACATATGGATGGCACATGGAATCTGATTGAAATCCATGGTCTCCTGATAGAAAGTGCTAGAATTCAACGGAACATTCTTTTACGAAGCCATCTGTAAGATTTCACTTCACAAACACAACATGATACATTTACTTGGAATGGTAGAAATGCACATACTCTGAGCCACAGAGATTCATCATATTTATGTTGAATTTGGATCAGAGAGATGTATTTAAATTTAATTTGGATTGAAATTACATTATCTGGTGGGGTGAATCCTTCCATTTCATCATTATTTCAGTGGCAAGGCTTTTATCAAGAGATCTTACAAAGTTCCATCTTAAATTGGAAAATAAAATACACTTGCAATTCAAAGGGAGTGGATTAACATCTGCTAATCCTGATAATACTGTTATGTGGACCATTCGAAGTGAGGATGGGGAAAAATGCAGATTGAAAGAGATAAAATCACATCTGTACAATAAAAATATTAAAACCAAAGATATTAAAATTAAAAAAACCTGGTACCATAACTAAACTCAGCTCATTCTGTTCTAGAGCTTGTGGGGGGGGGAGTTGTGAGTCAGGGGTGGGTTCTAATTTTTTTTGCTACTGGTTCTGTGGGTGTGGCTTATTTTGTGGGTGTGGCTTGATGGTCATGTGACTGGGTAGGCGTGGTCAACTCAATGTCTCTCATGTCAAGGGGTACCTCGCCTGGCCCCTCCCCTCCCAGCCATTCCTTGTCACACCCAGCCTCAACGTATCTATAGTTCTGCAAAAATGTTGTTCACCTTTTTGCAACTTTATTATCTACATACTATAGATCAGGGGTCTCCAAACTTGGCCACTTCAACTCCCACAATTCCTCAGCCAGCTTTGCTGTCTTAAAGTCTTAAAGTGGCCAAGGTTAGAGACCTCTGCTATAGATGCACTTTCATGGACGACTGAAAGGAGGAAATGGCTCACATGCTTTGCCCAAGAGTGTGATAGGCAACAGGCTTTTAAGGGGCTGCCAGAAAGAAGGGGGGAGGAAGTATTTTCCAAAGCACCAGATGGCAAAACAAGAAGCAATGGATGGAAACTCAACAAAAAGAGAAGCAACTTAAAACTAAGGACAAACTTCCTGACAGTGTGAACCTATATAGGTTTCAGTCATAATTTCACATATAAAATAGCCATTCATGTAATACAACCTGCATATTGTTCACTCAGGAGGTGACACGAGGCTGGCTCCAGGCGATTACGAGTGCTTCTTTGGTGGAGGGTGTCTTTCCGGCCGCCTTGAAAGAGGCGGTGGTGAGGCCCCTCCTCAAGAAGCCTTCCCTGGACCCAGCTGTTTTAGGTAATTATCGTCCGGTCTCCAACCTTCGCTTCGCGGCGAAGGTTGTAGAGAGTATGGTGGCATATCAGTTTCCCTTACACCTGGATAAAACTGTCTATCTAGACCCGTTCCAGTCCGGTTTCCGGCCCGGTTACAGCACGGAGACGGCTTTGGTCGCGTTGGTGGATGATCTCTGGAGGGCCAGGGATAGGGGTTGTTCCTCTGCCCTGGTCCTATTAGACCTCTCAGCGGCTTTTGATACCATCGACCATGGTATCCTGCTGCGCCGGTTGGAGGGATTGGGAGTGGGAGGCACCGTTTATCGGTGGTTCTCCTCCTATCTCTCCAATCGGTCGCAGACGGTGTTGACAGGGGGGCAGAGGTCGGCTCCGAGGCCGCAGGGATTCTCTTGTTCAACATCTATATGAAGCCGCTGGGTGAGATCATCAGTGGTTTCGGTGTGAGGTACCAGCTGTACGCGGATGACACCCAGCTGTACTTTTCCACACCGGGCCACCCCAACGAAGCTATCGAAGTGCTTTCCCGGTGTCTGGAAGCCGTACGGGTCTGGATGGGGAGAAACAGGCTCAAGCTCAATCCCTCCAAGACAGAGTGGCTGTGGATGCCGGCATCCCGGTACAGTCAGCTGAGTCCACGGCTGACTGTTGGAGGCGAGTCATTGGCCCCGATGGAGAGGGTGCACAACTTGGGCGTCCTCCTGGATGAACGGCTGTCTCTAGAAGATCATTTGACGGCCGTCTCCAGGAGAGCGTTCTACCAGGTTCGCCTGGTGCGCCAGTTGCGCCCCTTTCTAGACCGGGATGCCCTATGCACGGTCACTCACGCCCTCGTGACGTCTCGCCTGGATTACTGCAACGCTCTCTACATGGGGCTCCCTTGAAGGGCATCTGAGGCTGCAGTTAGTCCAGAATGCGGCTGCGGGTGATAGAGGGAGCCTCGTGGCTCCCGTGATGACACCTATCCTGCGCAGACTGCACTGGCTACCTGTGGCCTTCCGGTGCGCTTCAAGGTCTTGGTAACCACCTTTAAAGCGCCCATGGCATAGGGCGGGTTATTTACGGGACCGCCTACTGCTACCGAATACCTCTCACCGACCCGTGCGCTCTCACAGAGGGACTCCTCAGGGTGCCGTCAGCGAGGCAGTGTCGTCTGGCGACGCCCAGGGGAAGGGCCTTCTCTGTGGGGGCTCCCACCCTCTGGAACGAACTACCCCCAGGACTTCGTCAACTTCCGGACCTCCGAACCTTCCGTCGCGAGCTTAAAACACACTTATTCATTCGCGCAGGACTGGATTAGATTTTAAATTTATGGGTTTTAAATGGGTTTTATTTTTTATATTGTTTTTAAACATTTTAACATTTTTAAACATTTGGCCTTTTAGAATAAGTTTTTTAATTGTTATTTTACTTTGTATTTATGTGTTTTTATTTGCCTGTGAACCGCCCTGAGTCCTTCGGGAGATAGGGCGGTATATAAATACGATTAATAAATAAATAAATAAATAAATAAAACAATCATTAGTATTATGGCGGATGTTTTACAGCAAGCCTAAAATCCCCATTCCCTCCCCACTCCAGGGGAAGGTTACTTCAAAATCCCATTTCCTCCCCACCCCACTAACCTGTTCTGGGAAGGAATCAAACTCCCCCCTCTTTATTTCCCAAATAAAATATCCCAGATATTTAAGGAATAATCAAGCTGCTAGCAAGGAACCTGCCTGGAATTCCACATTCCTGCCAGCTGCATAAAGGAAACTTTGTAAGCAGAAAACAGCTACCGGAAGTTCGGCTCCATTTACAAGCAGGCAGAAAACTCATTCAAGACAGGATACTTCACAATGGAAATCGCCCAAACCTTTTTAGAAACACAAAGCCCATGTTGCACCAACCCCAAAACTTCAAAAACATTGAACCATATAAGAACTCCTTCTCTTATCCAATTTATTGTTCAGCTGACTCAGAACGGAGCTTCTAGCCGCTCTGTCAATTTAAAATGACAGCGTTTCCCCCCCCCCACTTCTTCTTTGCCAAGCGATCTCCTGGCTGAGAAGCAGCCAATCAATTTAAAGGGAAGGTGTCTTGTTTTTTTTCCTCTTCTTTGTCAAGTGAGCCCTGAGTTTTTTCCTTCTAGCCGATCAGCTGGGAGTCAGGAGGCAGCAATAGATTGGGGGCGGGGCCAGGCAGAATTTTTACTACCGGTTCTCCGAACTACTCAAAATGTTTACTACCAGTTCTTGCGAATTGGAACAACCGGTAGCCACCCACTACTGTCGAGAGTGCTTTTCACAATTGTGGGGACCTGCCAAATTTCAGGGGGATGGGCGCTTCATAGCATGGTGGTTGCCATGTAAAAGGAAACTTCCCAGATCCCATAGAGGGCAACACTTATGGGAAGAGACTTGCATAGGCCCATCCTATTCAGTCTAGTAGAATGGGCTGATGTTCTTAGGGAGAGGCAGTTTCACACATAACCTGACTCCATGTCATATAGGGCTTTAAAAATAATAAGCAGCATTTTGAACCGCATCTGGAAGGAAACTAGGATCCAGTGCAACTTGCACAACAAGGATGTAATATGGGTAATCCTAGGGATATCATCAATCATTGCATGTGCTGCCACCCTGTAGATCACTTGTAATTTCCAAATGGTCTTCAGTAGCAGCTCTTTGTAGTGTGTGTTGCAGAAATACAACTGGGAAGTGACCAAAGATGAATAACTCTGAGCAAGGCCTCCAGGTCCAGAAAAGGGTGAAATTGGCACACGTGACAAAGCTGAGAACAGGTCCTGCTAGCCAGAGCTGCCACCTAATACCTTAAGCAGGAGCTGTGAGTCCACAAGGACTCCCAAATTGCACACCAGCTTAGTCCAGGGGATGGCCTCCTTATCCAGAGAGTCAAAAATGACATATGACCTGGGCTTGAGGGGAACCAAAGATCCATGGCCACAAACACACAAACACACACACACACACAAACAAACTAATGCTATTAATTAATTTATATACACAATGGATGAGTACCAAATTTAGTTCTAGACCTAAAGATACTCACCAAGATAAATGGCAGCACCTGGCTTCTTTATTTAAAGCTAACCAGTAAACTCAGTTTATTTATTATTTATTTATTGTTTATATTTATATACTGCCCTATCTCCCAAAGGACTCAGGGCGGTTTACAGGCATTTAAAAGCAATAAATACAATTCTAAAAACAGTTAAAAAACTTATTCAAAAGCCTAATAATTAAAAATATAAAAAATTAAAACCCAAGTTAAAACCCACAAACTAAAATCTAACTCAGTCCTGCGCAGTTAAATAGGTATGTTTTAAGCTCGCGGCGGAAGGTCCGAAGGTCCGGAAGCTGACGAAGTCCTGGGGGCAGTTCATTCCAGAGGTGGGAGCCCCACAGAGAAGGCCCTTCCTGGGCGTCGCCAGACGACATTGCCTCGCTGACGGCACCCTGAGGAGTCCCTCTCTGTGAGAGCGCACGGGTCGGTGGGAGGTATTCGGTAGCAGTAGGCGGTCCCGTAGATAACCCGGCCCTATGCCATGGAGCGCTTTAAAGGTGGTCACCAAAACCTTGAAGCGCACCCGGAAGGCCACAGGTAGCCAGTGCAGTCTGCGCAGGATGGGTGTTATACGGGAGCCACGAGGGGCTCCCTCTATCACCCGCGCAGCCGCATTCTGGACTAACTGCAGCCTCCGGATGCCCTTCAAGGGGAGCCCCATGTAGAGAGCATTGCAGTAATCCAGGCGAGACGTCACGAGTGCGTGGGTGACTGTGCACAGGGCATCTCGGTCCAGAAAGGGGCGCAACTGGCGCACCAGGCGAACCTGGTAAAACGCTCTCCTGGAGACGGCCGTCAAATGATCTTCCAAAGACAGCCGTTCGTCCAGGAGGACGCCTAAGTTGCGCACCCCCTCCATCGGGGCCAATGACTCGCCACCGATGGTCAGCCGCGGATTTAGATAGAAGACCAGGAAAATGTCAGCGGCAACCCACATCAATATTATTGCCAAAAGAGGTACACGAATGTGCCCTTGAAGTGAGTAGAAAGAAAGCTTGATTGAAAGAAGGTATTTTCCTTTTTTTAAGAGTAGATTCATTAAAATGAAGGTTCACAGAATATTAAAAAATATTCAGCAGTGGAAAAAGCCTCCAAAATAGCAATTAAAGACTGAAAATCCTGAGATTTTCAAGCATTAGAGAAGAAAAATGGAAACGAACATCAGCATTTGAATGTGATGTGTGTATGAAAAAGGCAAAACAGTGGCCACAACTAAGCAATTGAAGCACCACTGTCTCCATTTTTGTAGGCATTGAATAATATACAGTGACAGAAACCATCTTGATTTTTTGATCCTTCCCCACAGATCCCTTGGAATAGAGTACTCTGATGAAAGCAGAACTGGCTGAAACACTAACAAAAGCCTTATACAATTGCTGCATTTAATTGGAAGTTCCATCTGTAGCAAAATAAAATCAATCATAAATAGGTAGCAGCTACAACCTTCATTTTATGCCAGCTCTTCCTTGCTGGCCCGAAGAATCCCCACAAACTGCATGACATATACTCGTGAACATCTAGATAGAAATGCATAAGTGCCTTTGGGATCAGAAATATTAGAAATTTGACTTATGCTGGGGCATGAGCAAAATAAATCTGCTGAGTAGACATCTGTAGATGACCTAGTTTTGAAAGCATCTGCCCCAGGATAAGGCTGGATGGGGGAATAACCATGTGCATCCCCCTTTCCCTTCCAAGGGGGAGGAGGAAATGATACCACTGGGATTATGGGTCAGTAAGCTTAATAGCCATCTGTTGTCAGGGAGAGGAGATTAAACTCATGGGACTCAGTGACTTTCCTCTCCTTTCCAGCATAAGGACCACCAGTTACAGCCTTCCAAACTCTGGTATGGAATTTAAAATACACTGGGTAATCTCCTTCACCAAATTCCAAATCTTTCAGACACAACCAATCCTTCTAAAACATTGTTCCAGAGGAAGATCTTCGGTATGTAGTGGGAAACAACTCATTTAGATAGTTCTGCTTGCCCACACTGGTGTCTTGTCAAACTCTGTATTGTCCAGTTTAACTTAGAACCATAGTTTTAACATAGAATCAAAACCTTGCAGACTATCTAGCCCTGGAGCTCTGGAACCGCATGTGGCTCTTTCACTTCTCCACTGTGGCTCCATCACTCAAAGTATGCGTCACAACCGCCAATGTGTGACACCTGCTGGCACGTGATTTACTGAGCTTTTCAACCCCTGGTAGGCCAACCATGGATAAATCCAAGAAAAGAAAATCTTCAGAAGAAAACAGAACGTTTAATTCAACTACATATGCTAGTTTTGTGGCCACTCAAGAAATAGTCATGCATGGGAAGAGTTTTGTGGCTCCCGGTGTTTTCTTTTCTGGGTCCAAATGGCTCTTTGAGAGTTTAAGGTTGCAGACCCCTGATCTAGCCCAATCTTCTTTTTAAGGAAGGACCAGCAGGCAGGGTGTTCTGTTTGACAAAAGACCCACCCACCTCTGTTTGAACAGTAGTGGGTAAGATCTGCCTTAGCAAGATGGTTCATTTTGAAAAGGCATATTGCTCTTCTCTTTTTTAAATTAAATTTTATATTAGACATGTTGCTCTTCTTTGACGGAGACAAAGTAAAGCCGATGTGCCTCAGGTGACTGATCCATATCACAATCATTTCTATCTGTATGCAAAAACCATTGTCTCAAGGGAAGGAAAGCCACATGGTCTCTTCACTGATTGGAAGCAATTTTCATGGAAGCTTACCTAAGGGACACACCCCTTGAATCACCACCAAAGCATAATGCCAGCTTTATCAGCCCAATTATACAACTTGAGAAATAGAAAACCATCAGTAAAGTCTGTTTTTCTATAAAAGTAGAAAGGCTTTAAAACTTGCTCTGTCTTTTTCTTTCTACTGTTTATACAACTTTACCATACACTGCTTCTAAATCTTCCTTCCGGTTTGCTCTCAGCTATGTTTACATGCATCTCTCACATTAGGGATAATTTAATTCCTCCTTGTCACAAATTTATGTGAGCATCACTTCCCTCTCCCTAGTCAGCAATTGATCTAGGCTTATGAGTAAGGTGGGAAAAAGCTTATCCTAAGTAAACTTTTTTGCATATAAGAGTGAGTGCCTCTCTTAACTTTAACTGAAAAAGTGTATCTAATTAGCAGCAATATTAATTGTGGCTTACAGCCAAAATTGAGACGGGAACTTCCAGCATTAAGAATGTGGTAATTAAGTGAATCATGCCCCGTTTTACATTTATTTATTTTTTGCTGTGGTTAATCACATGGTTGTTAAGTGAATCCAGCTCCACTCATTGTCTTTGTCAAAAGCTGGCTGTGAAAGTTGCAAATGACAATCATGTGACACCCCCAGGATGTTGCACCATCACAAATACATACAGGTTACCAAGTACCTGGATTGTGATCACCTGACTGTGGGGATGCTGCAACAGTCATAAGTGTGGGAACCAATCATAAGTCCTTTTTTTAAAGAGCTGTTGTAACTTTGAACAATTGTTAAACAAATGGTTGTACATAGAGGACTACCTGTACCGATAGCAAAAAAGAAAGAGTTGTATGCAATACAAATTCTTTTTCTTTCGAGGGAAATTTTGTGGAATTACAATATTCACATACTTTCCTAGCTCACTTTTATTATCCTTAATTTCTACCTTATCTGGTAATTTTGAATGTATTAGATTATCTGTTGGCCAGGACAAAGATGTAAACTGTAATTCTAAATAATCAGATAGCTGTCAGTGCTTATGACCAATACACTCTGAAATCCTCTATTAAACTTTATCAGAAAGATATTAATTTATACACAAAATGTTCTCATATTGCTTGATTGTACGAGGCAATAAACAGGCCAGGTTTAAAATCTAACACCAATATATACTGCAAAGCTTCTTAGTGTGTAAGAAAATGGAAATGCAAGATATAGTTTCATTCACATTATCAATTGCACTAAAAGTATAAGAATGCAAAAGTTGATATCACCCAGGAAAACATCTATTACTTATTATACAAGCAACAAACAAACAAATGACAAAAGCTGAACCAGCTATTGGAGAACTAGACTACATACACAATTTTCTTCCCCTTGGTACCTTCAGAAAAGTGGGGATTGCAGTTCTCACATTTCCTAGCTAGCCTAATTGAATCCCAATATATTTGTAGGCTCTCAGGCTGCAGAAAAGGTATTTGGTACATAATTTAGACAGGAAATCAATTTCTTATTTCATTTTGATTACACTTCTATATTTTTGCCCTTGAAAAATTGGGAGAAAAAAATTAGGAAAGAATATTTGGCAAAGAGATACAAAGGTTAAGATAACCTACCGTGTTCGGAAGCTGTTATTACGTGACACCAAGGAGAGAGAAGGAGAGGGAGAGAGAAAAGAGATTTTTCTGTTTAGCATTTTAAGATCTCGAAAACTACACAGCTTGTAGGAATCTTGGTATCAGTATAGTAACAACTTTGGAGGATAGGAGCTTATCTTAAATATTTACATAATGATTCCTTATCAAGACTAGCGGTGCCACCCAAGCGGCTGGAATTCTGTAAACATTTTCCCGACAGTTCATGGTGTTGAGTTTAGGGCTGCTTTTTTCTGACTGCATAATATGAATGGATAGAAGCTGTAAAGTTTTCAGAAAAGTAAATCGGTTAGTAGAAATCCAATCTCTCACTTTTAGTAGGAAATGAAATCCATCTTAAAAGAAGACCGTATTCAGCATTTTAATTTTTTTTTTAAATATTGATCAATTCTGTATTGAGTAGGCAACATTTTTGGCAGAGGGCATATTCTGAATTTTGTTAAAATTATTAGGTATACAGGTAGTTATCAGATTACAGCCACAATTGAACCTAAAATTATTATCTCTCCTAAGTGAGGCAAATGTTAAGTGAGTTTTGCTCCGTTTTACGACCTTTCTTGCCATAGTTAAGTGAATCACTGCAGTTTTTAAGTTAGTAAAAATGTTGTTAAGTGAATCTAGCTTCCCCATTGAGTTTGCTTGTCAGAAGGTCTCAAAAGGTGATCACATGATCCTGGGACATTGCAACCATCATAAATATAACTCAGTTGTCAACCATCTGAATTTTGATCATGTGATGGTGGGAATGCTGCAACAATTCATAAGTGTGAAAAATGATCATGTCACTTTTTTCAGTGCTGTTGTAACTTTGAACAGTCACTAAATGAACTGTTGTAAGTCAAGGACTACCTGTAATTATAAAACTTTTGTTATAGAAGAATTATCTAGTCACAAAATAATTATGCTAGAAATGTGGCCACTTATATCTCTATATTTCTACATTTATCAGAAAGTAAACTAGCCTCTCAGCATGCTCTCTAGCTTCCCAACACTTATAGCTCCCCCAAAAAATCATTGGAGTAAATAAATATGAGGCTATCAGGTGGCACTCTGGTTTACAATGGGCCACCTTTCTATTTAATTTTGTTTAAAAAAACTTTTAAAAGTTAGATAGACTATGAGCCTGATGAGGACCAAAGAAAGTGCTGGGTATGATATGCTGTGGACACTACATTGTCTATTTTTGTTCTATATAATCTGACTCTAATGCTTTAAGACCTTGCCATCACCTCATTCAGTTGATAGAGCAACCAAATTCTCTCCATTACGGTACTCTTGTGCTCTGGAAGATGACATCAATACCAATTCTATAAAAAAGGGCCAGCACTATGTTCTTCTGGATTTCTCCTTTACGGAATTACTGGAAATTTGTTTCATATTTCAATGGGTTGCACATTGATTTGAACATTTCAAGCCACAGCTTAATTCTTTTCTGAGTTCTGTTTTACAAAGCCCAGGCTTTCCAAAATTATCCGGTTAGATAAGAACATAGGATGGGAAAAGAATGATACAGGAAGGAACAAGTAGGTCTTGTTTTGGTAATCAGCCAAGTCAGAGTTTTTAAATCAAAAATATTTTTCGAATGAAGACTTTTTAGTAGAAACTTCAGAGCAGAGTAGCCACTAATGGTTGCTAAGGAAAATTGTACAAAACATACCTAAGAATACTCATAAGGTCATCATCACAGTATAAAAAACATTGTGCTTATGAAATTTGTGGAATTCATCAGCTTCTATTCAGATAGAACAGTTAGTGCAAAAAAAAATAAAAAATAGCTTCACCCCTCACTTTGGTATCTCTATTCAACTGTATTTCTTATATCAAGATATAGACTTTACAATCTTTGTCTATAGCAGGTACATATTTTTCTTAAAATGAGATGGATTTAAGAGACTGCTATCAAACATAGCTGATAGCTGAACTCCATAGCTAGAAGAACATGAGTAATGTCACAGAAATTCTATTTTACATTTACAGTTTACAATCACAGCTCATCTTTGAGATACCTGGTGTGTCCAAATCCATCATTTGTAATTTCATGGATACAGATGAACTTCTGAGTACTTTCCTAGTCCATACAGCTGCCGAGCAAAACTTAGAATGTTTATACTTTTATTTTATTACACAAGTGGTTTACTTTAATATAGCAATTAATATATTACCAAATCTCTTAGCATTATTAGTTCATCTACTATTTTAGACATCTTGGAATAATATGTAATCATGTGCTATAAAAACAGATGGCAGCCAGATCAGATGAACATTATAGAGCATATGATGCCATACATGTCAAAAATGTTGACATTTCAGCAAAACCTAGACTATTTGTGGCTGTATTTTAAAAGTTACACTTCAGACTTTCACAATCTGTTATCTTTCTGATGTGCTAGAATTTGATTCTAATAATTCTCAGCCAGAATATCAAAATCAAAAACATCTGCTTAAATATTTAATCAATGCAGAGATGAAAACAAGGTCTTTCTGTTCAGGAAGGCATCCTTACTGGTTAAATAATATTCAGCGTAACAATGACATCTCAAAATAAATACATCTGTTCCCCTGCCTTCCTCTCACACAGAGTAATGATTTCAGGCCTAGTGCTGTTTAAATGTAAAATAACTTTTTAAATTCCTGACAAAAATAAGAAAACATAGTGACAGTTTGTGATTAGGGAATGCCCATGGAAATCTCAGACACTGAAAGGGCTTCTGAATAAGATTAAGTGGAATAGGATTTTAGAGTCATAGCTATTGCTGTGTGCCATTGAAAGTCTGCCACATAATAGAACATAAGTGATTTTCTGATTCAGAGCAGTTTATAGTTTTATAAAGTGCGTGTGTGCATACATTTCAAATTACCCATTTACCATGAGTTGTCATGGATAGGCAACTTCATTAAAAGAATTATATTTCAGCTAAGCTGGAAGGACACAAATAGGGCACGCAGAAGCATAATTTGCCCTTTGATATTAATTGTGGCAATGTCACATTTTAAACCAGCCATGATTAATTATATCCGAATTTCCCACACACCCCCTTCCATTAGCTTTCTGAAAATCCCACATTTGCAGATCCCATTTTAGCAATGCATCGAAGATTTGACTTGCCAGCCACTGGTATCATTAAATTGTGCTTGCTAAAATATGAACTGAAATATGAACTACCCTGCAAAGCTATCCGTAATGAAGATAAGTTGATCTTGATGTCAATCCTCCTCAGCCTTCCACTTGTCTTTTACTTGATACCATTGCCAAACCTCTTTTTCCAGCGATACCAAAATAAAAAGGTGACATTGCTCCCCGTGGGCCTTTGCCATCCGATTATCCAAGGCCCAGGCCCAAACTCCAGCACTCCAAAACGTGACAGCCCATCCACCCAGGTCAAAAGAGGACAGCTTCAGCATGCGTAGGTGGGGGGGGAGGAGGGAGATTGAAAAGGGCTGGCCTTGGTGACGTCACAATGTCATATGCAAATGACGAGACCGTCAACACAGGCTTTCAGTCCCAGGCAGCCAATGGCAACAGAAACCAGTTTTTAATCTTAATCCGTTGACGAAGAAGAAGCGAATAACAAAAGAAGACAGCAAGAGAAGACAAGGGGGATGCGAGAAAGAGGAGAAATCAAAGTGAAATTCACGAAATTACGCGATTGTTCTCTCCCCCATTCAGAGCTGGATCTAGAAAGTTGTCATTTAACACGATTGCTCCCCTTCCCTCCCGCCCCACCTCTGTTTCATCTTCAAAGAGAAAAAGACACCCATTCTGCTTTATTGTATCTGACGTACTCGGGTTTTAATTCAGAGCTGATGTCACTCAACAGTCAAGTCCTTTCAGCACCCGCAAGGCCCTGCCTGGTCTTACCCAAGGCTACTCGCCAGGGATCTCAAAAGAAGGAGTTCCAGATTCTTTTCTTGCCAGCTCTCCACCTTACCCGAGTCCGTTCAAGGACGCGCCTGAAAACCAGAGCAATGCTGTTGGTACTTCTTAAAACCCAGAGGCGGTCCGACCAGTCCCTTCGCCCAAGCTCCACAAAAGGTGAAATCGCCAGCGAAACAAAACAAACGGAAGGAAGAGACCGAGCAAACCGGGCCAACAAGCAGCCGCCCTACATCTAGCTTGGGCATTAGCTGTAGGGACCCATCCCACCTCCCCACCTAGCGAGAGAGAGAGCCGGCCGGCCGGATTGCGGTGCGTAATCCCTCTCCCTGGCAGAGCCTACGGGTAACCTGGCGCTCAAGGCTACAACTGAACGCAAAGTCCCCGCTCTGAGGATCTGCAGCTAATTTACGATGAACCCTTTCCAATTCGCCGGCAGCGCCTGCTATGACCTCAATGAGAGGGAGAAGAGAAGCTCCGCACCGACAAGGCGAGGGATGGGGGGGTTTTTTTTCCTCCCCGTCTCCTCTCTGCATCTTTTCTTCCTTCTCTCCCCGAATTTTAGTCGTTTCTGCGAGTTGGCTGCGCCTCTTCCTGATGGTTTCCCCCAAAGAAAGTCAAAGACAAAAGGCTCTTTTTGCACCATCGATCGAGGAAGTCCAGTCAACGGCTCAAATCCCGAGCTCCCCGCGGGCTACTTCTGACATTTCTCCCTCCCACACACACAGCCTTTTGTTTAATAGCGATTCCTTTCCCGAGTGAACTAACACTATTTATCGTGAAGTGTTATGAAGCGGTTTATCAGCGCACCTGTTTTTATACCTGGAATGTCTCGTAAACCTTAACACTAATACGATACGCGCGCACATTTTTCACCCGCAAGTGGTTTAAAGTAAACAAGATACCACCAATAGCCTCTCCTCCCCCCCACCCACGCGCCATACCTAGCGAGTCTGGTTTCTCAACTCAAGACAAAGATCTTGATCTATTCTGCTACCGCCGAATAAGGCTGCTTGGTCTCTCCCTGCTAATCCAGAAGACGAAACCACAACGCGTCCATAACAACATACTAAGAAATCTACAACGAAGCACCAAGGCGCAAAGATGTACTGACAAATACAAAGGACAATTAAAAATGTCCCCCCAGAAAGAAACTAGGTATCGAAACTAAACGCCAAACGCTACTGCGAAAAAGAAAATATGCAGTCATGAACCAAAAGAAACAGAAAACAAAGAAACAAAGACCCGAGCAACATCTACAGCATACAATTCTCTATCGCAGGTGGTTTCTTTCCCACAAAGAGAGGGTCCCCCAGTTTAAAAATAAACTGTCGGAGAGAGGGAGAGCATCACTTACCTTCACTTGCCTTTTAATGTCATCAACTGTTTTGTAAATCACGCCACAAGCACACACATATAAAAAAAACCTACAAGTTTTTTTTTTTAAAGCACCAGCTTTAGGCGAAGTCTGTGAGGTAGTTTTAATAAAAATCAACAACTAAGGTTCATAATAGAACTGAGGATTTTTTTTTTAAAAGACACCCCACCGAAAAATATATATCAAACATTAGCAAGAAAAGGAGTTGGTTGCGGCGGTAGTGTCAATTGTGTTCTCTGGTCTTCTCAGAAGATATGCAAACACTGCAAAATACATGCAGATGCCCTTGCCTCCGGACGCTCTCCCTCCCCAAATGTAGTTTTCGTATTATTATTTTTCGGTTATTGCTGAATCCCCAGTTGATCTTGGCTCAGAAATTGGAACGTTCAAACAGCTGATTGTGGCGTCACAAAGGAGCCCGCCCGCCGCCGGAATGGTAACCGCTCGCACCAGCCAATAAGAGACGGCCAACGGCTGAAAGGCGGGGCTTTTTGTGCCTCGGTGGGGGGAGTTCTGAGGCTCCACGTGAATGTTGAGACCCGTGGTGGAAAGAAGGGCTGGGCTTGCGACGCGGTAGTAGAGGTAGGTCTCTAATACAAAGTAGATCCTTGTGGTCAGTTCGTCCGAGGGATATGTGAGGCAGGCGGGGCGAAGAACCAGGGGAAAAAAAAGTAGGGGGGACACCCCTCTTAAGGGATCGCTTTAGAATCCGGTGAAATAAAGAACTTTTTCTGTATCTGCTCCTGAGGTCTTTGTAAGGATCTTTAAAAAGCTGCTCAGTTCGCGTTCAGATTTCCAAAGGATTACCCCGTCAAAAAAACAAAACCACAGATCCGTGGAAGTGATATTTGTAATAACGTTCGGCAATCATGTTGTGTTATCTAATGTGCGTCTGCCACCATCCACGAATGCACAGTAATTGTTGCACTTGTTTTGCATAAGAATTGTGTGGTTACATAGCCTGCATTTCCTTCCCATTCTTAGATATGCACATTGGGTTTTTTTTCTTTTTCTCCACACATATCTGCCAAATGAGATGGTGTTTTGCCCATTTCGAAGCAGGCCCTTGTCTTAAAAAGTTTAGGGTACAGTATGATTTATTTTAGATCTTTCTCTTTTTACATAAGAAGAATGGCATTCAGTTGAAACATAAGCAAGTTGTTTTACAGTTTTACTTTAATCACTCAGTCTTTAGTTATGGTCACAGACCAAGATACAGCTTTAGTTTAAAAATGGCAACCCCTTTGAATTAAATAGCACCAAAAGCATTTATACTAAGGTTGAAGGACACTATGAGAATGTGTACTGTGTGAGAAACACTCTTGAGTGAGGCTTCTCTTTCTAAAACCTTTAGATAACGAGATAGGTTTAAAAGATCCTGTAACATAACCTGATGCCTTTTGCTATGTTGCAAGTTGGTAAGGTTAAAATTTATATAATCTATTGGAGGATACTAGATTGAGTAAGGCTGGGTAAGGCTATTGTAACAATATAGGGATGCGGTGGCTTAGTGGGTAAGACGCTGAGCTTGTTGATTGAAAGGTCGGCAGTTCAGCGGTTCGAATCCCTAGTAACAGGGTGCGCTCCCGTTACTTGTCCCAGCTTCTGTCAAGTGAAAATGGAGATTGGGAGAGCCGTGGGCAGCCCTCCTGATCTCTGTTTTCGCTGGCAGAGGATTGCAGGAAGCCGTCACAGCCAAAAACAGAGCTCGGGAGCCTGTTTTCATCAGCAGAGCACTCAAGCCACCACAGGCACCCCCAACAAGAGTGACATTGAGCTGGCCACGCCCACCCTTGCCATGCCCCTTGGCCCCCCTGAGGTCAAACTCTGACGCGGGCCTCAAATGAAATCAAGTTTGACACTCCTGTACTTACTGAATAGAATCTGAAGTAATAAAGATGCTGCTTTGAATCTGGGAGGCAGAGAGTGGGAAGAATTCCCAGAGGTACTTGTGAACTCCTGTTTACATGTCAGCCACATAATACACCTCCAAAGCTATGCTCAAAACTTTGTCTCAGTTTATCCTGTATTTAAAAATCCAGGGTTTTCTTTTTGTATTGTGAGATTGTAAGGGCATGCCTAAATGCACCTGCGTGCCTACCATCCCTGTCCTAATATTCCTTTTTACTTACTCTTTTCATGTATCCAAATTATGTTTATACTTTTACCTGTTATCTTATATATGATTGACAAATAAATAAAAATAAATTCTTCAAAGATCAAACATTGCCAAATGCATTTTCCTTTCTTTATGATCTTTTTGTTACATGAGCCTTCGTGGTCCAACAGGTTTCACAGCTTTGCAAATCTTTGACTTTATTTGCATTGTGCGGTGGTAAACTGTAAATCTCTCTTACAGTAGTTCTTCCCATGACCTCCTCCCACAAAATCAGACATACTTCAGAATATTAATGATCATGCAAACAAATCATGCCCAAAACATTTGCTCATAAACTGCTCCTTAAAGAGCTGGAGCGGTCCAGCAGACTTATTGTGACCTGTTTAGATAAAGTGACTTCTATTTCACAAGTCCTTTAGCCTTTGAGGTGCCTAAGAGGCTCTTTATTGCTTTTGTTATAGCAAATTAATCTAGCTGCCTGCATCCAAATGTTGCTCTGTCTGGTAAAGTAGGGTTCTTATCATAGTCATACTGAATGTGGTTTCAGTTGAGGAGCCACGAAGTAAAGGAAGAGCTTAAAAAATGCAGCTTGTTGGCTAAAATTATAGTATAAAAATTACTAAATGAATAAATTGCTGTGTTATAGAGACAAGTCTAAGAATCTTCCCCCACTTGCATTAATTGCAGCAGAAAAATGCCCTTGGCAACAGTTTTGTTTTCTGTTATGTCCTCATAACATGGCCTTCATCTTACTCTCAGGCCATGAATGAGATGGCCTTAGCTTGTCCTTAGATGTACCAGATTAATATTTTCCTCTTTCTTCCAGTGCTCTCCAAGGGCAGCCTGAAGGTTGGCCAGATCTGTTAGGCTTGGTCACCTTTATTTTGGAGGGAGGTCAGGTGACTGAAGTGATTTGAAGCAGCAGCAAATTGGGATCGGCAATAGGAACAAATAGGGTTATGCAGGCAGTGTTTAATGTCTACTTAAGGATGAGTGGATAGCACTTCAACTCAGCAGTGGAGAAAAGCCCTGTGAAGGCGCTACTGATCTTGACAATTCGGCTGTTTAAATCTGAACCTTCATTTTAGACTTGTTTCTATACTATGTAGTGTAGAGTAAACTATATTCAGAACTCAAACAGATGACCTATGACCAATTTGATCATCTTTTCAGAGGTATTTCTTTATTTAATAAAGAAGCAGAATAATTGTGGATGGGCAAAAATCAGTGGGAGTGGGAGTGACTTTTGACTTCCTGCTGGCTTCCCCAATGACTTTGCTTGTGGGAAGCTGGCAGGGAGCACTGGATGTCAAGATCATGTGACTATGGCTGAGCCCAGTCACACTGCAATGGCCACAAGTTCATGAATACAACTGTTCTGAAGATCCTTAAAATTTCAATTCCATGGGAGTAATGGGCCTTGGATTTTGGACTCATTATTTAAATTAGCCCATTTGAGGGACTTTACTTCAAAAATGGTTGCCCTGTGATGCATAGTTTGGGCTAAAAAAAATTTGGAGAGTTTTAGAGTCATATAAATTAAACCATTTTGAACACTTACTTCCAGCTTTTTGATCCAATTGTTGTGAAATGAAAATTTCACGCTAGTTTTAACAGCCTAAGATAATGTATTCAAGAATTATAGAATTGTCAATCTTGCATAGCAATGTCTGTAATTAATTCTGAAGTTCAGCATATTTCTTTTGACTTCCAGTCTGGTTTACATGGTGATGGAATATGTGTTAAAGGAATACAGCTTATTCTGTAAAAAAAACATTTGAGTAAAACATTTAAGGAGACATAATTGGATATTTGTTATATCCCATTATTAAAATCCCCATGTGAACTCATGAATGTCAGGTGTTGCTATGCAGTTATATTATGCAGTATTATTTTCCTTTTCCTTTTCACTTTCACAATCTTTTTAGAATGGAATTTTTTGGTTTAGAAATGTTACATTGCAATACCTTCCTGATGTTTATAGATATTCCTTTTTTTTCTCCTTTTTTTTTAAACAAGGAAGCAGGGGATGGAGTCAATGATCACAGCACTGAAGCAGCCAAAAAGTTCAGAGATGGAAGTTTCAGTATAATGGAAATCTCAGTATAATTATGCAGGTGAAGAGAGATAACCTGTCAGTCAGATCTCATACTGTCTTTGGCTATTTTTTAGCCCTGGAAAACTTTATTATTATTATTTTTTATTTATTTGTCAAGAACGTATTAGGTAATTTATATAATTAGGTAAAGGTAAAGGTTCCCCTCGCATGAACGTGCTAGTCGTTGCCGACTCTAGGGGGCAGTGCTCATCTCCGTTTCAAAGCCGAAGAGCCAGCGCTGTCCAAAGACATCTCCGTGGTCATGTGGCCGGCATGACTCAATGCCAAAGGCGCACGGAACGCTGTTACCTTCCCACCAAAAGTGGTCCCTATTTTTCCTACTTGCATTTTTACGTGCTTTCGAAACTGCTAGGTTGGCAGAAGCTGGGACAAGTAACAGGAGCTCACCCTGTTACATGGCAGCACTAGGGATTCGAACTGCCAAGCTGCCAACATTTCAATCAACAAGCTCAACGCCCTAGCCCCTGAGCCACCGCGTCCCCCAATATATATAATTATAAGCATGAATTGAATACGTAAAGTAGATACATGTAGAGGAAACATCAGGACAGTGACGGTAGGCACACTGGTGCTCTTATGCTTGCCTTTTACAGACCTCTTAGGAATGGGGTAAGGTCGATAGTAGACAGGTTAAAATTTTGGGGGTTTTGAGATGAAATCACAGAGTCAGGTAGTGTATTCCAGGCATTGACCACTCTCTTGCTGAAGTCATATTTTCTGCAATCGAGTTTGGAGCGGTTCACTTTAAGTTTGTATCTATTGTGTGCTCGTGTATTGTTGTGGTTGAAGCTGAAGTAGTAATTAACAGGTAGGACATTGTAGCAGATAATTTTATGAACTACGCTTAGGTGATATCGAAGACGGCGTAGTTCTAGGTTTTCTAGGCCCAGAATTTCAAGTCTGGTGGTATAAGGTATTTTGTTGCGAGCAGAGGAGTGGAGGACTCTTCTTGTGAAATATTTCAGGGCACATTTCATTGTATTAATGTCGGATATGCAGTGTAGAATAGAATAGAATAGAATAGAATAGAATAGAATAGAATAGAATAGAATAGAATAGAATAGAATAGAATAGAATAGAATTTTTATTGGCCAAGTGTGATTGGACACATAAGGAATTTGTCTTGGTGCATATGCTCTCAGTGTACATAAAAGAAAAGATACGTTCATCAAGGTACAACATTTACAACACAATTGATGGTCAATATATCAATATAAACCATAAGGATTGCCAGCAACAAGTTATAGTCATACAGTCATAAATGGAAAGAGATTGGTGATAGGAACTATGAGAAGATTAATAGTAGTGCAGATTCAGTAAATAGTTTGACTGTTGATGGAATTATTTGTTTAGCAGAGTGATGGCCTTCGGGAAAAAACTGTTCTTGTGTCTAGTTGTTCTGGTGTGCAGTGCTCTATAGCGTCGTTTTGAGGGTAGGAGTTGAAACAGTTTATGTCCAGGATGCGAGGGATCTGTAAATATTTTCACGGCCCTCTTCTTGATTCGTGCAGTATACAGGTCCTCAATGGAAGGCAGGTTGGTAGCAATTATTTTTTCTGCAGTTCTAATTATCCTCTGAAGTCTGTGTTTTTCTTGTTGGGTTGCAGAACCGAACCAGACAGTTATAGAGGTGCAAATGACAGACTCAATAATTCCTCTGTAGAACTGGATCAGCAGCTCCTTGGGCAGTTTGAGCTTACTGAGTTGGCGCAGAAAGAACATTCTTTGTTGTCCTTTTTTAATGATGTTTTTGATGTTAGCTGTCCATTTTAGATCTTGCGATATGATAGAACCTAGAAATTTGAAGGTTTCTACTGTTGATACTGTGTTGTCTAGTATTGTGAGAGGTGGAAGTATGGAAGGGTTTCTCCTAAAGTCTACCACCATTTCTACGGTTTTGAGTGTGTTCAGTTCCAGATTGTTTTGGTTGCACCACAAGGCTAGTTGTTCAACCTCTCGTCTATATGCGGATTCGTCATTGTCTCGAATGAGACCAATCACTGTTATGTCATCTGCGAACTTCAGTAGCTTCCTGATCAGATGATTCATTGGAGATGCAGTCATTGGTATACAGAGAGAAGAGAAGTGGGGAAAGCACACAGCCTTGGGGGGCTCCTGTGCTAATTGTACAGGTATTTGATGTGATCTTGCTTAGCTTCACCTGCTGCTTCCTGTTTGTTAGGAAGCTTGTGATCCACTTACAAGTCTGTTCCGGTACCTGTAGCTGGTTTAGTTTAGTTAGAAGAATGTCTGGAATGATGGTATTGAATGCTGAACTAAAGTCTACAAAAAGGACCCTTGCATAGGTCTTTGGAGACTCAAGATGCTGTAGGATGTAGTGCAGTGTGGGTTCCAGACAGATGAGCTGTATTTGAGAATTGGTCTAGCAAATGTTTTGTATGCTCTGGTTAGTAGTGTGATATTCCCAGAGAAGAACGTGAAATCTCTTGGTAAGAACTGATGGTTCCATTTAGCCATCTGGGACCAATCATAGCATTTCATCAGGATTTGAGTTTCCCACCTGAGGTTTCTGCTGAGATGATTCTAGAGGGATTTCATAAGACCTGTTGAAAACATTGCTTCTTGCCTACTCTGACTAGTGTGGCTGGGCCAGCTTTTCCAGTACAGAATGAGTTGGGCAGAAATAGAAACAAGAACAGGCAGATTATACAGGAAAGGAGCATTGGGAAAGCAGCAAGAATTTGTATCTTCCAAAATCAGCACACTGAACTTTTTTTGAGTCATCATTAGTGATGGACATGACACTTTCCTATTTATTCAAGGCTAACCTGAGTTATATATTGTGCTCCCAACCGATTTTATTTCTGTGATTGGTTGTTCCTATAATTGCTTTTGGATGGCAGCTGTGGAACCTTCAAAATAAAGCAAATCAAAAGAAGTATTCAAAACTTTGTGAGATAGTGAAATATTATGAGATGTCAAAGTGTTAAAAACCAAGCAATTTACATAATTTTAGGATAAATGCCTAAATCTCGTATGTTGCAGAAAAATGCCTAAATCTCGTATGTTGCAGAAAAACACGTGAGATTTTGTCATTCAGATGGATTGAGGTGGACAACTATAGAAATTGGATGAATGAATAAATAAATGAAAATAAACAGTTCTGAAATTGTGAAAGATTGTGGAGATTTGACAAATTTATGAGGTTTCACCTAGTCTGATGGACTCTTGCGCAAGTTTGGACAATGGTGAAAAAGTTATAATTCCTACTGAACTACATAACCTGAAATGTGTATCCCAACTTCTGTTATACCAGTACAGTGTCATGCAATATAATTTTAACATTGGTTTGGCTCTGCAACCCAATAAGACAGAAACAGACTTCAGAGGATAATTAGAACAGAAAAAACAATTGCTACCAACCTGCCTTCCACTGAGGACCTGTATACTGCACGAGTCAAAAAGAGGACTGTGAAAATATTTACAGGCCCCTCACATCCTGGACATAAACTGTTTCAACTGCTACCCTCAAAACAATGCTATAGAGCACTGCACACCAGAACAACTAGACACAAGAATAGTTTTTTCCCAAACGCCATCACTCTGCTAAATAAATACTGTCAAACTAGTTACTAAATCTGTACTACTATTAATCTTCTCATCGTTCCCATCACCATCTTCTTCCACTTATGACTGTATGACTGTAACTTTGTTGCTTGTATCCTTACGATTTATATTGATATTGATTGTTTCCTGATTGCTTATTTGTACCCTATGACTATCATTAAGTGTTGTATCATTAAGTGTTAAATTTGTACCCTATGACTATCATTAAGTGTTGTACAGTAAGTGTTGTACCTTGATGAAGGTAGCTTTTCTTTTATGTACACTGAGAGCATATGCACCAAGACAAATTCCTTGTGTGTCCAATCACAATAAAAAATTCTATTCATCTATCCATCACATTATATCAAGGGTGAAATGCTCCCGGTTTGGATCGGATCGCCTGATCCAGTAGCAATGGTGGCGGGTGGTTCGGAGAACCGGTAGCAAAAATCCCTGCCTCCCCTCCATGCCCAGCTGAGCCGCGCGATCATCAGTTTTTTTTTTTACTTTTAAAAGCATTTTTCTTCAGCCGAAAAAATGCTTATAAAAGTAAAAGAAAAAGCCTCTGATGATTGTGCATCTCAGCTGGGATCATCAGAGGCTTTTAAAAGCATCTTTTTACAGCCTCTTCGGCTGAAGAGGTTGTAGAAAAAATGCTTTTAAAAGTTAAAAAAAAAATTGCCCCCCCGGCCACGCCCACAGAACCGGTAGTAACAAATTTTACATTTCACCCCTGCATTATATGTTTTATAACATAAACCAGGAGACTGAGTTCTAGTCCTGCCTTAACCATGGAAACTGGCTGGGTGACTTTCACCTCACAGGGGTGTTGTTATTGGCAAAAAAAGGAGAAGAAAGAAGGAGTGTTAGGTATGTTTGCTGCCTTGAGTTATTTATAAAAATAATAAAGGCCAGATAAAAAATAAATACTGTAAAATAAATAATAAAAATAGGTTTGTTTGCAAATAAGTTTGTTTTAGCAATCAAGAGTTATTTTTGTCCTCCATTTCTCAAAGAATTGGGCAACTTTTCTTTAAAACAATGAAAAGGATTTTCTTGAAATGCTAAGGATGCTGAATAGCAGGCTGGCAGAAATATGAAGTCAGGCTGAATGAGCAGGTCTTAGTTAGGGTTACCATATCAGAGTGGCAAAAATATAAAGAACTACTAAGTGGCAGGAAAGAGTTTTAAAAATGCTAAGAGTCTGCTTCCATCTGGTGACATCTAATTTTTGCAATCCATATATAATATCTCCAGCCTCGATGAACATTGCAAAGCAAGAATTATGTTTTTGCTGAAAATAAAAAGTTCTGTGTCAGACATCATAATTGAAAAGACTTGAATATTGGTCACGCAAGCTGGATGTATACTGTGCTACAGGGAGGTTTAGAGTGCTTCCAGCCACTAATAATCAAAAGCAACATGCAATTATTTTTTTCTTCATTTTATTAAAGATGTTTCTTCAGATGCCAGAAATTAAAGTTAAACTGTGTCCTAAATTTGTCCCCTTCCATATTTTAACAGCATTTTTACCAGCCCTCGTATTCAAAAGTAGCCAATAGAATTCTGGAGGCCTGAAAAACAGATCTTTAGCTTTAGCAGTTCATGTTTGTTTAGAACAGAAGAGTCTAATAATGTCTGAAGATTGCTGGAGTGTAATAGTTGGTGCCCAAACCCTGCTGGTTGGTTTGTACATAATTTAGAGTGTTGCTTTGAGCATTATACCATGGCAACTTAATGTAAAATGAGGCTTCCTGTAACCACATCTATTTCTCAGACTCTGCATGCTCACAAAGACAAATATTCTATCCTTGATTTCACTTTGTATGTGTGTTTTCTGACCTTCATGTACAGCCAAAGTACATAACTTTTTCCATGCAAAGGGATATTCTTAGCCTTTGAGCGTTGATTGAGGCTCAAACTCCCAAAAATGGTAGGTGATTGATTGGTAGGTGCAATCAGAATAACATCTAATATTCATTTTATTTCATTGTGGGGGTATTTAAATACAAAAGTTATATTCTATGGAAGACAGATTTCATAAGGTGAACAGCCCAAAGGAATAAATCAGCACAAATGTAGAGGCTTCCAGAAGAGAAAATTGCTTGACAATACCCTTGTCAAGAGGCCAGTCTTTTATCACCATATGCTTCTGATAATCACAGAATACTATTTGGCATTTGAGGCATCAGAGGAAGAGAGCACTGGCAATTGACGATCATGGCTATTTGCCTCATGAGGCAATAGTCATTTTGCTCTTTGCATGCTTCAGCAAGATTTGATGGGTTTAGGGAAATTAAAACCTGGATTGCTTGTCCGAGCTGGCATTGGCTCTAGTATTGTAAGACAAGACCAGAAACAATGGATGAAAACTAATCAAGGAGCGAAGCAACCTGGAAGTAAGGATAAACTTCCTAACCAAAGGTGGTATTCAGCCGGTTCAGGCTGGTTCAGGCAAACCTGTAGTGGAAATTTTGAGTAATTCGGAGAAACAGCAAATCGCGCCACCAGCTGGCCCCACCCACCTTGCCCCACCCTGCCCTATACATCTTGCCTTCGCCACGCAGCCCAGCTAATCTTCGCGCCTCACCTGCTCTGCTCACCAAAGGTAAGCATGCAGCCCACTCACCCTTTGCCTTGGGTCGGGGCGCGGGGACCCGCCATTCCCCAGCTCCAGCCTTGCCCCGGAGCCTCTGCCTGCCTGGGTTGGGGAACATGCCATTCTCTGGCTCCGGCTTTGCCCTAGAGCCTCTGCCCACCTGCCCACCTCAGCCGGGTCAGTTAACGCACCATTCCCCCCCTCCGGCCTTGCCCCAGGCCTCCCACAGCATGCTGCGGCCCCCCTCTGGGTCTCAAACCGCCTCCCCGAGCTGAAGCAATTTATTCGCCCTACAGCCTGCTGTGCTAGGCTAAAGGGCCGTGGGGGGTGGTGTGGGCACAGGAGGGTCAAAGTGGTTTGGGAATGGATCGGATAGTTCTTTTTACCTGCAAGAAGTCCCATCTGGAAAGCACTGCAGTGGAGATCTTGCAGCCACTTCTTCCATCCCTTGCCGAGCCTTGTCTTCTCGTGGAGATGCTCCATCTGCTCTCCAGGTTGGCAGCTGCTTCAACATTGCTGCTGCTTCTCTGTGCCACAGCGCTGTCTGGATGAGACTTAGAGGAAAGCGGTGGTTCACAGCTGCTAAATTACACAAGACGCTCTCCCAGTAGAGTGGAGAGAAGCAGCCACTGTCCCAGAGAGCAGAAATTGAGGGGACCAGGCCCCAAAAGGCTGCTTGGTCAAGTCTTGCCACGTGGTGGAAGCCATGTGTGCACACATGTGTGGAAGCCGCACATGCAGTCTCACATTTTCAGCAAACCGGTGATGAAATTATTTGAAACTTACCACTGTTCCTAACAGTGAGGACAAATAACCATTGGAACAGCTTGCATTCAGAAGTTGTAGATGCTTCATCAGTAGAGGTTTTTAAGAAAAACCTGGACAGCCACCTATCTGAAATGATATATGATCTCCTGCTTGGGCAGGGGATTGGATTAGAAGATCTCCAAGGTGCCTTCCAACCTTTTTCTGATTGGTTTTTCAACTATGTCTTCTGAAGAGGAAGAAAAAGGAGAAGTACATTTGTATGATCAGTTATGGTAGGAGGCAATGGTGGAAGGTGTTGTGGGGTTGGGGATCCTAAATTTACTACTGCTTTCTTTCCCCCTGGGTGGGAAATGGGAGGGGGGAATGGGTATTTCTTAACTAAGCCGTTGTGGATTGCTTTTTCTTACCCTGTTGAGAGCAGGGATAAGCACAGGTTGATGTGGGCAGATGGCCAGCTATTGTTCCAGGGTTGGGATGCTAAAGTGAAGCATAAACATCATTGATTTCTGGATCATTAAACTAGAGCAGGGTTTAATGAGTCCTATAGCCACCGGGAATAGCTAAGAGCAAGTGGCAAGGAGAAAATATATATTGGAAAGATTAAAGGCAAGAAATACCATCCTGATGATGTAGGCAGGAGGAGCTATTGTGGAAAAGTTGGCCCTTTTGGGAGAAGGTTCACCATTAATCCTGTGCTCCCCCTCCCCCTCCCCCTCCCCCAAACTCTTCTTTTGCCTGTTTATTAGATATAAGATGATGACCTGGTCTATAGCTGCAGCTACTTAATGTTGGGAAGAAGTTAGTGGATTTCTGAATAGAGTGTTCAACTAGAAGATTTGCAAAACTTTTGTATTTCCTACATTTATATAGGAAATCATTTTCAAATTATATACAGATGATCTACCTACCTTCCTACTTACCCCCCTTCCATTTCCCACCCAGGGGGAAAGAAAGCAGTAGTAAATTTAGGATCCCCAACCCCACAACACCTTCCACCTTTGCCTCCTACCATACCTGATCATACAAATGTACTTCTCCTTTTTCTTCCTGTTCAGAAGACATAGTTGAAAAACCAATCAGAAAATGGTTGAACGACACCTTGGAGATCTTCTAGTCCAATCCCCTGCCCAAGCAGGAGATCATATATCATTTCAGATAGGTGGCTGTCCAGGTTTTTCTTAAAAACCTCTACTGATAAAGCATCTACAACTTCTGAATGCAAGTTGTTCCAATGGTTAATTGTCCTCACTGTTAGGAATGTTTGATTACTTACCTAATCAAACGTTAATTACATAAGATCAGGTTAAATTAATAATACATATCAAGTAACCTCAAATTTAGGACATATGTATCAGTTGACTCCAGAATGGGCTACAAGTAGTGATTGCTTCATTTAGCAACTGTTCACAGTTACAACAATAATAAAAAAAGTAACTTTAGAACTTTACAGATATGAAGAAAAACTCATCTTCATATTTCACAGATCTGTAAAGCAAAGGAAAGCTGAAGTAAGGACACAGGCACAGTTGTGGTTTTACTTAGCAACTGCTTTGCTTAACCGCTGATTTGCTGTGGCTAATTATAGTCACTAAATGAAGACTACCATTAATAAACTAAATATAATCTTGAACGAAAATAAATAACATGAATGGAAGATCACTTTTTATTGCTCAAATGTTGTATCAAATGTCAATAATTTTGACATCTTAAATAATCTTCATCCTTTCATCTGTTGTCCCCTTGAATTCCTTGCTGGAAAATGATCAGGCAGATGAGTTCATGATAATTCTGAATCCTAAATTAGAATCAATCAGAACATTAGCTTTATTACATTTATCTTCCACCTGTAATTCCCCTTTTCAAATTTGCCAAGTCTGTTTAAAGTCTCCAAGTATACTCTGTGTCCTCCCTGGGGATCCTAATACAGAACTGGACTTGTATTCTCCAAATTGCCTTGATAAAGTGCTAAATTTAGAAGACCAAGTCGTTCCCTAACTGGTTTACAGTATAAATAGCAAAAGGGAGGGTTCTTTCTTGCAACCATTGCAATCTCTGCTGGTAATTTTTCTTTTCTTTTCATCATACTAGAATCATCACATAACCCATAATATGTTAGCCTTTGAGGGGAATCATCTTGATAATTTAAACATTTCAGCCAGAAATCAGTCGACACATTTTTTGTCATAGTCTTAACACCACAGGAACTATCTGTACACGCAAATTTTTAAGAAGAGAATTTGATTTGGTCCAACATATCTATATTTGAATGCAGTGAAATATTTAACTAATACTTCATATTTATAATGTAAATAATGCAGATACCTGCTAGTGGATTCATTAAGGCCAAGAATGTCATGGAGTTCATTCTGTTTAAAGTTGACATGCATCTTTAACCAAAGAGGTAAATCTCTTAACCTCTTGTTTCATTTTTACATTGCTAATATTGACCTCAAAACTTTTTCCACATATGTTTCCATGTATTCCATCCATGAACACATCCTTATTTATAATGTGAGAAAGTTTGGAAGCTGATATCAGGTTTGGTTCAACATTATCTAAGTTTCTGCACACCTTAGAATTTTATAAATATGCTAAAACTAGTTTCATCTGTCTATCCCCGTGATGGCGAACCTATGGCATGTGTACCACAGGTGGCACGCAGAGCCATATCTTCAGGCACACGAGCCGTTGCCCTAGGTCAGCTCCAGCCAGCTGATTTTCGGCTGGCCTTGCCCATGCCTACTGTCCCAGGAGTCTCCATGCAGCCCGTTTTGGATGCCAGGTAAGTACAGGGCTTGTGCCGAAGCTCTGGGAGGGCAAAAAACGGGCCTCCCAGAAGTCTGGAAGTGGGCTGTTCTGGCCTCCGGGGGGGCTGGGGGAGGCCGTTTTCGCCTCCACAGGCTCCAGGAAAGTCTCAGGAGCCTTAGGAGGTTGAAAAATGGGCCTTACCAGGCCTACTGGAAGTATGAAAATGGCCGTTTCTGGCCTCCGGAGGGCCTCCAGAGGGCCAGGGGAGGCCATTTGCACCCTCCCCAGGCTCCAGGAAAACCTCTGGAGCTTGAGGAAGATGAAAAACAGGCCTACCGGAAGTCCACAAACAGGCCATTTCCGGCCTCCGGAGGCTTCAGGGAGGCCTGCTAGGCCCAAAACAGGATGTGGGGGGATGGGGCAGCACGGGAGGGTCACACACGCATGCGCAGGGTGTGGGGAATCACAGGGAGTTGCATGCACATGTGGGGGGGCGTGGCGCGTGGGGAGCACTTCATTGTAGGTGTGGATACATGTTGTACTTTCGGCACCCAAGGAAAAAAGGGTTCACCATCACTGATCTATCCCATTCTTCTTGTTTGCTTAAAATAACTTTGCATCTTTCATATACATTAGCAGAGTCAATTATGCTCAGGAGTTATAGTTCTTCATTGCCATATTTTGAATAATATCTACATCTCATGAAAAAGAAGCTTACACAATTACTTGATTTTATCTTTCCAAAGATAGCAACTGTTTTGCAGTGAAATCATTTTTGTTTTAGTTAGGCTATTTTCTTGGCTACATTAATTCTGTTTTACTTCTTAATTTCATTTCTCTTTGATTAGAGAATAAGACCCTGTTCTTAATGGGACATCCTTAGAACATTCCTTCATAGTAATCTTGTTGGTCTCTGAAACAGACTGTCTGAAATGTGATCATCTTACTAAATATAATTTTTTTTGCAGTATCTCATAAAAAAAATTGAAGGCGTTGGCCCACATATGATTATATCATATGAACAAAGAAAAATATCCTTCTTTATGATAACAGTGGTACTGTGAAATATGCATTATTTACCATAACAATTACTCCCTCCTCTTATTGGTATTATTATTGTGATAATAACTTGCCTTGTCCACTGAGAGCTTCTTCACTGGAGACAAATTCCTTGTGTGTCTAATCCCACTTGGCCAAATGAAGTATTCATTCATTCACTGATCTATATTCAAGTTGATCCTAACATTGTGATTTCTAGATTCCTTGGCATTCAAAGAAATCAATCTCATTTTTCTGTGATTTTGTCTAAAAAATATAGTAGTTTATTCTTATCTGTACTATTAGAACTTTCTGTTAAATAGGAAAATATCCAAAGTGACTGATAAAAGTAAACATATATGGAACTTTTCAGTAGCTCTGATGTTGAAAGCCCTGCACATTTGAAGATACAGATTTGGCTGATCTGCTGTACAAATGTTATTCTACACCTTCCATCACCATGTTTTTCTGCATCGACTAGGTTAGTCTAGAAACTGGTTAAGTTCTGTTTTCTCCAAATCAATTCATTATAACATTTTAAATCTTTTCTCTTGCCCTTTAGGAAGTTTCCTTTCCTTCCTTTCTTCCTTCCTTCCTTCCTTTCTTTCCGACTGACTTAATCTAGCAATACTCTTGTTGGCATCATGAGTGTTTTTGTATTGTACCTATTATTTGATGAGCAAATGAATTTTACCATCAGGGAGTATGTTGGCAAAACTGACTTTTATCAGGATTGGCTGATGAATCTGTTGTCCGGGAAATTATTGTTGATGGGCAAAATCATGCCCCAGGCTTACTATTTTTTTATTAAGCATAAACCAGCATTTTGACCTCTATACTGTATATAGAAGAGTGTTTTTTTTATGAAATAAGATACATGGCCACATTAAGAATCACTAAGAGAAAGATGGATTATTTATGGTACCTGGCCTCATATCAGAAGCCTCTCGAAGTGATAAATTAAGATTTCTAGGAAAAACTAAAGGCATTTGAATCATACTAAGCCATGATTTGTGCTTCATTTTAATTTTGTAGGTTTTACAACCTACATAGTGTACAAATAACCCAGTTATTTGTAAACTATAGGTTATTGCTTATTTTGCTGTGCAAATGCAGTCAATTGATTCAACAAACTATAATAAAGCAAATTTCAGCTGATTTTTCCCCTTTTTTCTAGAGGTGTAGAAAGAAGTCATAGAGATGTTAGCAATAGGTGAGGCCAATGCACACATACAATTTGCACATTGATTTCATACACCCCTTTTTTAGATGCAGGTCTGACATCAAGAGACATACAGTGTGGTGGGCTTTAATCCACAGTTGTGCCTATTCCCCCATTATGGACAGCTCTGCTGATCAATACTGCCATGTTAAGTTTTTAATATGGGACTTTAGGATTTTGTGACAAACATCTGTTAAGGTCATTACCTACAGAGATTTAAGAGAAATAACACATGTTCAAGTTAACTTAAGGACAAATCTAAATTTAACAACCTAGTAGACTTAGGGTTGTATTGCTCTGGCAGAGATAACTAGGACTAGAAAAAGAAATGTTTACTTCAGTTATTTATCAGTGCTAAATTTCAGCAATAATACCCATGTTTAACCTCCTATTCAGCAAGGCATTCTTTGCCCAGGGACTTGCTCATTATTGCGCCTTCTTAATAGGGTTACTGTGAACATAATGTGTGTTTGTGTATGTGTGTGAGAGAAAGGAAGAATTCTATGTTCACTTCAAACTGTTTTGGAAGAAAGGTATGAAAAAAAATGTAACTATGTGAGTTAATACATAACATTTCCAAAGTACAATATGTCTATATGCGTGGATATTAGTAATCATATCAATAATTGAGCCACAAATTGAGGAATCTTATATGATGCTTTGTATATGTATCTCGTATATACAGTATACACACACAAACATAGTTTTGTTACTTGGAGAAGCAAAGCTAATAGCTACTTTTGACTGCCTTTTTGTTAGAGGGGATACAGCAGGACATTTTGTCAGAATGTTGTATATTCACTTTGTTATTTCTTAGATTATTATCCTGACCACTGATTCACCTCTACAGTATTATGATCTCATTGTGCATTTTCTCTTTTCTACTTTGAGCAAAATTTTGGGATGGATGGATGGATGGAAGGAAGGAAGGAAGAAAGGAGAAGGAAAGAAAGAAAGAAAGAAAGAAAGAAAGAAAGAAAGAAAGAAAGAAAGAAAGAAAGAAAGAAAGAAAGAAAGAAAGAAAGAAAGAAATATTTCTATGGCTACAGCTCAGTGTTAAAATCTTCTGCACACAAATGAATTTCATATGCATGGAATTTATCTCCCACCATTAGTGACAACAACCACATGCTTGTGAAGGGCTGTGGGTCAAAGCCTATCTTGGTTTGATGTGCTATCAATCATTTTGCAGGCATCCACAGCACACATTCAAATCACTCTATTAATAGTGCATTGGCAAAAACAGTAGGCGTTGACATGCTGACACAGATAACTGTCTTTTTTGGGAGATGGAAAAAAGACTCCTGTCTGGGTTACTCTGAATGAGAAAACTGTTTATGATAAAAATTTCCTTTTGTGCTGCAAACAATAACCCAATTAAGATTAACCTGCAAAAAAAGAGGCAGGTTGTTGACTGAAATGACATTCACAACTGCAGTTCTTTTCATCAATATTATTATGGGTACATTCTATATACAATAGAAGCACATACAATGCATACAAACAAACACTTTGCAAAGCAATGTGAATCAAACTCTTATTTCAGTTTTGTTTGGTCTTTGTGGGCCACAATTTTTATTCAGTTTTTTTTTTTTAATTTACATTTATATCCCGCCCTTCTCCGAAGACTCAGGGCGGCTTACAGTGTATAAGGCAATAGTCTCATTCTATTTGTATATTTACAAAGTCAACTTATTGCCCCCCCAACAATCTGGGTCCTCATTTTACCTACCTTATAAAGGATGGAAGGCTGAGTCAACCTCGGGCTGGGCTTGAACCTGCAGTAATTGCAGGCTGCTGTGTTCTAATAACAGGCTTCTAACAGCCTGAGCTATCACGGCCCTTGTTTGAGATTGACCAACATTAGAAAGGAGAGTATTTTTTTACATTATTTTCCTTTCCCGTTGTAATAAAATAAAACAAAGTGGGGGGGGGGAAAACCATACTGAAAGGAGGAAAAAAACAGTACAACATCAATAGCAAAGAATCCACGCAGCAGGCTAGAGTGGGAATTTTAAAAAATGCAGGAAAAGATTAATTGCAAACCAGTTACATATCATTTGCAAGAAAACTGCTTTCCATGTCCATGTCATTACGTATCAGTATCAGTTTGAAGACACTTTATTTTTTTTTCATTATACGTTTCCTGATGCTTCTAACAACTGGTCCAACTTGCTTCACCTGCATAGCATAGTTAAATGCTATGTCATCTTCCACTGATTCTTTAGGATTGTGAGCTTTATTGTTTGGTACCAATACTTCTGAGTCAAGCAAATGTGGTTGCAATGCTGTATTACTATAAAGCAGGTGGGCAAGATTTTTGTCAAGAGTGGCAGAGCTTAGTGCCACTCCCTGCTGTGTCTCCAGTCTCTGCTAGCACATGACCTGCACAATCCATTCTGTTGAGCAATATCACAAGTTTATGCAGCCGAGAAATACAAATACTGCAATAGAAACATAGTAATTGATGTCTGTCTTTATTTGTGAAAACATCAATTTATTAAAACATTTGTCTACAACAAAATGCTCCCAAAATAATGGGATAGAGTAGATGGCTGTGGCAACAGTCAAACAAATAGAATATGATCAATAAGTAAGATTGTGTGTAGAGGGGAGAATAATGTGTAGTGTATTTAGCAACAGAAATTTTAGGCTGGGTTGTCATAAATTGAGGATTACTTTGTAATATGACATCAAACCATCCACTGTGACCAGTATGTGCAGGACTGGTTAACAGTGGTCTAAAACTGAGGTGTGTTGAGATCACAAATTTACTGACTGACTTTCAATCATTTTCAGTGTAACTACTTAGTCTTGGAGTAAAAGGGAGAGAGATGGGTAGGCTATAGAGGGCTTGGACACAGATCATGATATGAAGATAATAATAATAGTTTGAAGCTGATTTGTTAAGTGAAGCTCATTTACATTTGGCAAGCAAACACTATAAATATAGGATTGAACAAGTGTTTAAATATGAGTTTGCTCATTGCTACACCCCTCAAGAGAGAAATATTGGATCTGTATAATATTTTAATCTGAATGTCATCTGTGGTTTTTTTCCCTAGTGTGTTTTATGAATATAACAAATATGATTGTGAACTGGGTTGATGATTTAAAGGAGAAGGTATTTTTTCATGACTCAGGTCCCCAGTTAACATTTTGGCAGGCTGAGATCCAGAGTGGATAGATTTTATCAGGCCTCAAATATTTTTCACTGATTTCCTTTATATAGCAATTTGTCTGCCTCAAAATGGTGGACACAGGCTTGTAATTTTCAATATCTGAACCACTGAATTGTAGAGTAAGAGCTCCTGGTTCAGTTATGGCCCTAGAAAGAATAAGAAACAAGAGTGTCTTATTCAGGATTCTTAGTCAGGAACAGTGTGTGAAACTATTCCCAGGTTTGTTTTTTCTAATTCCAGTTCCCCCACCAATGAACCCCATGGATGGTTTCCAATTCTTCATAGACTGCAGCAGAAATGAATCAAAACTGCTTGAGCAGATATCTAAAATTATAAAAAGAACTCATGAGCTGAAGAGCAGGAAACAAAGCAGAAAAGTGTATTCTGGTTGTGGAAACTGAGTGATTTATGTGTGTGTGTGCTTGTCTTTCTTCTTGGTATTTGGATAGTCATCTAGTTATGATAGTTAGAAGAAGCCAGATGGTCATGTTTGATTACCCAGGGCTTTTGTTTTAATCTGCAATGAAACCATCAATCAATTACTGTAACCACACATTAATTGGTTAATTGCACGATCAGTTGTCAATGCCTTGTGTTGTAGTATTTCTCTGTTGAATCCTTACTGCTGATCAGTAAAGGAACTCAGCATTGGGCACACTATCCCAGTTTAAATGAGGACGGGAAAGAGAAGTGCAATGTCTGGGGACTAAACCATGTGACAACATTACTGAGCTGCTCTTTTAAACAGGCACTTGGAGATTGTAATGGTAGGGGAATGACCTTGAGAACCAGAAGAGCCTTAGACTAGACAACTCTCATACAGAAAGCGTCCACAGAGACAAAGAGGACATGGGAAGCATTTCAGAAGAGACTAGACTCTCGTTAGTTTTCCAGAGAGTAAAAGGAAAGGAGGGAAGAATATTTTCAGATTTGCCAAGAATCTGTTAATGTAATCTTTCAATAAAGGAACTGATATTCACTATTGTATGTCTTGTCTGGACTACCTCAAAGGGCTAATATCAATCTTGCAAGTCTGAAAGTATTCCTTAGCATCTCGATGAGTGGCAATAATGGCCAGTCTTTTCTGGGATTGAAAACTAAACTGGGCTTGGTGGATATTTGGAGGAGATGTTACCAGAAATCCCAGGGATGTAGACTACATTAAGAAGCAGAAAACCTCTCAGAGTAAGGCAATAGCAAACAGTGTCCAATCATCAGTAGCCAAGCTTGGTTTGAGGGCAATAGTACTTTTCCTTTATTGTATAATATTGCAAAATAAAGATAAAGATCTTTCAGTTGTGACACTAAGCTGTGGCATGAAAATGTAGGCAGAAAAATGCCTCCTATCCAATATTGCAGTTCCCAGTCATCCATTGAAATGAAATACTCACATTGCACATGGATTCTTTCTGGCTTCCTCCAAGGAACAGATTTTACACCAAAGGTGCCATTTATGCTTTTTACCAGTAGAAAAGTTGCTTTTATTAAACATTTCCTCATTTCTTGTGGCTCCAGTCTTGCGCTGAAATTCCAAAGTTTACTCATTTATTTTTTTTAAGCATGCCTTTTAAGTTGTACAAAGCAGCAGGACACAGGAATACTTTTCTTGATACTGCCAAACAGCACTGAACAGGAAGAAGCTGTCATCTATTTTTGCTTGTTGATCTCCTTGGGTCAATTACTGGCTAGACAAATATGCTTGTGTAATCCCATGGTGTGATGGGGGAGCAGAGAGGTTGCAAATCATTTCATTAATACTGGAAACCTGGTTGGCTATACATACACGCCTTGGTTCATGTTGCTTTGAACTCTTTTGAGGGGACACTAAAGTTTCTACTAATCCCTTCAGATACCTAGGTCTGGTGTAGATCACATCTTTAGTATTAAATGTTTAACACTAAGATCTCTGCACTGATTGCAATGACTACCTGAAAGATGACGAACATAAATCCTTGGCATAAGAACGCTGACAAGCCCAGCCAAATTTTACAAATTTGTGAAATCTCTAGTGAGATACCAGTGATGTTAACAATAATCTCTATCCTATAACAACCAACTAATACAGTAAGTGCTTTCACAGTATCTGGATCAGTGGTGGGTTCTAACTAGTGTTACCACCGGTTCGCTTCGCTCACACACTTTGCGTGTGATTGGCATGCCAAACTTGTGCTTCGCGCAAGTGCATTAACTGGCTGAACAGCTGAGGCATTACAGTCTGCTCAGCCACATCTTTCAGCTGGGCTAAAAATGGAGGAATAAAGGTAGGTATAGCGCAGGGGCAGGTGGGAGGGCCCAGAATACAGTATGAGCCAACCGCTTCGCTGTCACTTCAACATCTCCGCTACTGGCTCCCCTGAACCGGGGAGAACTGGTAGCAACACACCACTGGTCCAGATGCTGTAGGGGCTGGGATGAGGAGAACAAGCTCAAACTAGCAAAATTAAATGGCTCTGGACTTTGGAGGCTTCCTAGATCTGGGAACTAACCTTTGGTATTGAATAGAGTGGCACTTCCCCAGAAACAGTTGATGCACAACTATCGTGTTTCCCCAAAAATAAGATCTGATCTTATTTTCTGTTGACCTACAGAATAAGTGCCAGGGCTTATTTTGGGGGGATGTCTTAATTTTTTTTTGATGTACCCTTCAGGGCAGCTCAGCATCCCAGAGAAGCTGAAAATGGCGCTTAGGCTCCAGCCTCTGTTGCTGCAAAAGGCATTGCTGGTGCTCTCTGAGCATACTTGAGGCCAGCAAGCAGGCGCGATTGGAGCCACAGCTGCAACTGTGCATGCGTGAGTGGCGATACCACCACGAGGTTGATCCCATCGTGATGAGCCTTGCGGCATCCTGCTATTTGCGGCTACACTGACAGGATGAACCTTGTGACACACAATGGCACAACAAACCTTGCAGCATCCTGCCGTGAGAGGCTGCACCGGTGTACCAACCTTTGCAAAGACTCATTTCTGGTGGAGTTTGGGGGAGAGAAACAACCCAGGAGGTCTGCTGCATTTGCTTTCCTTGTGTGCAGCTAAAAGTTGGCAAAAGGCAGGAAGGTGAAATGCCAAGCTCAACCCATACCCACACCTTGCATATTTACCCCACTTTCTCAGCCTACTACCCAAGTGACCTTCCCCTCCTGTTGAGGCTTTAGGAGTACCTCACAAGCGAATTCACCCACCATTTTGCCGTGAGCCATCCCACTCCCAAATGAGGGCAAAGCTAAAGCAGGTTATATCCGGTTCGGGTGAACCAGTAGTTCTGGTTGTATGGGAAGTTCTGTCCACCTGCCCGGACATCATCATGTCCTGTTTTTGATGCTCTGCGCATGCACAGCTCTCGAGAGCACCTGCACACACGCACTTATATTTGCGAACCGGTAGCAAAGGTAAGTGACTACCACCCCTGGCTGCTGTGCCATTTTGCTGGTTTCCCATCTCTCCTGGCCTATGGGAACTCAAGAGCAGGCCATGGATGCTTTGCGAGTTGACAGCATATTTTCAGGGCAGGTCATATTTTCGGGAAAACACTGTAGATGTACAATTTGCCTCTTAATCCTTTATACAAACCCATTTCATCTGCCAGTTGCATTCATTCCTAGATTGAAAGTCTTTACTCACTGTCAATCATGTTTTACCTCACTTCAAATTTTGGATTGTTGCAAAGTGATTTATATTGGGCTGCCCTCTAATACCATTGAGAATCTACAGCTGGTCTAGAATGCAATAGCACAGGAAGCTAGTGACTATAAAGCCCCATGACACAGGCCAGGTCTTATTTATTAATTAATTAATTTATGTATTACCCAGAGTCATTAGGAGTCAGATGCATTATCATCATCAAGACTATTTGTCTGCAATCATCTCTGTTCATTTCACAAAGTTTAATGATGAGCATGATCCCTATTAAATAATGCTATCTAATACAACTCAAGAATGTGGCTTTGCTATTGTGGTGCCTGTTCTATAGAACACTGAATATCTGAGTCTTCCCCCATATATTGGACCAGGTTGTGGGGTAATCCTGTTCTAATATTCTATTGACATCTGTGTTGAGTTTCTCCTGGTGCATTAGAGTGTTTTAATTGCTTTTAGATTTATTATTATTATTTTATTTACACAAAATGACAGTATACACAGCAAACGAGACAACTATGTTGGATTTTGTATCACAGAACACAAGTCGAACACTTTCCAAGCGTTCAGGACTGCGTGATGTATCAGCGAATTATGCAAGCAGATCCCAGTAAGGTGGCCTTCTGAAGCTGACCATTATTATTATTATTATTATTATTATTATTATTATTATTATTATTATTATTATTATTATTATTATTATTATTGCCTTCTGCAGCTGACCAATGGTGATCTTGTCAGCACCAATTGCTTTTAAGTGCTTGCCTAGGTTTTTAAGCACAGCTCCCAGTGTGCCGAGTACCACTGGAACCACCTACACTGGTTTATGCCAGAGTCTCTATTATTATTATTATTATTATTATTATTATTATTATTATTATTATTATTATTATTATTATTATTATTATTATTTATTGGTTATTGGTTATTCTGTTGCTTGTGAGCATTGAAAAATATGTCAAGTGGACTATCATAATTTATCAGTCTCCCTATTCCATCTACTCTGCCTATTAGGAGTATAGGCAGTTTTGACTTCCAGAAACCGCACTATACGCTTATCTTGTAATCTCATCAAAGAATTTATGGGAGCGAATGACAAAAAGATCACCTATAAACTTTGATATATGTCAGGAAAAATGAAAGAAAGACTTATAGCTAAGCTTTCCTCATCTGTAAATTTTTTTGAACCATTTCCCATACTGATCAGGAATTATCAATTAATTATATACCTGAAGACTGTCTGATTTGGGAAAACCATTGTAACCCTCTCTTTTCTCACAAAAGTCCAAAGACTTTTTCAAGATCCCTTTTCTATAGAAATTTCATTATGAATTTTAGGAATTTCCCCAAAGTCATAATCTGATCTTGATAACAAAAAGTCTCTTTCTGTTTTTATCTGTATAAAAGTTCTTCCCAAGCAATTCTTTGTTCCAGCTAGTGTCTGTGAAGGTCAAAGTGAATTTCTAAAGCACGGTCTATAAATAGTTCACCTGTAAACACTGCATAAGGCTAGCTAAATTAGATTTAACTGTGGGTAAGATGACCTTAAATTGGTAGAAACCTCTTTCATATCAACTCAGCTCACTTGCTCATGTAGCTCAGTGTTAATTGACTGGTTGGCTTTTCAGGGTCTCAAACAGAAATATTTTCCATCTAACAGCAAGATCGTTTTAATTAAGAAATGGGATTAAATTTAGGGAGTTTTCATCTGTGCTACACCAGATGTATTTTTGCTCCCCCTTAGTGGAAACTAGTGATGGGTAAATCTGAAAAGTTAAAATGCTAAATTTTGAACTGGCCTTGGGAAGCTCAACTTGTTTCATCTTCATTAAAATAAAAATAGAATTAAGTGAATCAAATATCAAATATTAGGATTATTTCTCATGTAGTTAATATTTAAGTGATGCAAGTTGTTTACAATTTTTTTGATGAACTTTGCAGCCTTTGGATTGGGAATTCCTATTGTATGGACCCTCTGGGATGTGAGGGTGAAGGAAGGGTATGATCCTAGCATTAATGGAATTTGAATTAGAAAATTAATCCTAGAATAATTCTAGAGCTGTCAGGCATATATATCTTTGCTAATAAAGGGATGATTGATTATTGATTGACATAACTGAAAATCCCCCAAATCCCCAATGAATTACATTTAAAGTCTTCCACCTCTGATTCTGTGTCTCAGATTGAAGCCACCATATTCTCCATCAGTGGTCCAGAAAACCATGGCAACAAAACGTGGCATTTTTTCTTTTGGAGTTGCCTACATTTGACAATGAGTTACATGTTCATTTGATTTTAGACTGATTTTAGACTGAGGTCTATTCTTGGTTAAACAACAGTATAAAAAAAAGCAAAAATAAAATGTCATTAAAATTTAAAACTAGATTGAAAATGTGATTAATTAATGAGTTACTTCTGAGATATTAAGCAACATTTCTCTTTGGGTTACAGTAAATACTGTGGTATTTACAGTAAGTTTTTGAGAAGCTTTGGGGTTCACTTTCAATAGTGCAGAAGTGAAACTACAGTTTTGGTTTCTAAACTCAAAGAATTGTTTTTGGCTGACTCCACACGCATGAACTTCACCTGCTGTCTCATGAATGCATTCCCAGCTGGATTGCACACATAGAGGGATTTGATTTCCTTTCAGCCAGTGCTTGCTTGCTGTCTTTCATTTAACTCAGCTGTTTGTCTCACTGATCCAAAATGCCAGTTGGTATGTCCATGGTCCTGCTTTGGAAAATTAATCACCCTGGAGAAAGGAGGACCAGGTGGGTAAATTTAGTGACTGTCTGAGTTATTTAAAGACCAGGGGGAAAAGAAAGAAAAAGTTAAGGTGAAAGGTATTTCAGAGAGTTTATTGTATAGCTACCAGGAATTCTACATTTCCACAGTGCTTTCTTTAATGTGATTTCAAAAATGACCAACATAAAATTACAGCTGCTGTCCCATGAGGGCATTAAGTGAACTTCCTAGCTTCAAAGTGAGTTCTCATACAGTCAGAAGGTAGAGGTTGGCAGATTTTATAGGAAATAGCCAAAGAGTTTGGTGAGGATAACATGGCTAAAGCTTCTATTTATTCTCAGCATCCTGAGTAAAACTACACACCCGCTTGTAAAAATAAGGCAGGAGGAAGAAGGGTGTGTTCTTTAATAGCTAGGGAAAGTCTGGTCTGCTTTGATATGAAAGGCTCTACATCTCAAAATAGAAGCAGGAGAGGAATGGGAACAAAATCATCAGCTCAGTGAATTTGATAATGGCCGTAAGTGTCTGAACATGATCCTTTTTCCGTCTATGTCCTTGGCATTAAATTCACAACATGTGTCATTTTATTTTGGAATCAGTATTTTGCATTTAGCGTACAAGTGTTCGTCACATTTTGGAATTAATTGGAAAGCTACATGACATTTCAAGGTGAAAATTTCTGTAAGGCTATTCCCTGAAGAACATTATCTCCTTTTTCCTGTCTTCATAACAGTAAACAATCTTCAGAGTTCAGTCAAAGGATGCAGTCAAACTGCATCCAGTTTTGGTCGCAACAATGTAAAAAAGTTGTGGAGACTCTAGAAAGAGTGCAGAGAAGAGCAACAAAGATGATTAGGGGACTGGAGGCTAAAACATATTTATTTATTTTATTTTATTTTATTCAATTTTTATACCGCCCTTCTCCCGAAGGACTCAGGGCGGTGCACAGCCAAGTAAAAAATCACAGTATCAATATTAAAAGAGATTAAAACAAACATATTATAAAGTGGCCAGATTTAAAACGAATTAAAATATTAAAATATAAATAACCCACTAAAATTTTAACCCAATAAAATTTTAGGCCAGTCCCGCTTGAATAAATAAGTGCGTTTTCAGCTCACGGCGAAAGGTCCGAAGATCAGGCACTTGATGTAAACCAGAGGCAAGCTCATTCCAGAGCGTGGGAGTTCCCACAGAGAAGGCCCTGCCCCTGGGGGCCGCCAGCTGACATTGTTTGGCGGACGGCACCCTGAGAAGGCCCTCTCTGTGAGAGCGTACGGGTCGGTGGGAGGCAAACGGTAACAGCAGGCGGTCCCGTAAGTACCCGGGTCCTAAGCCATGGAGCGCTTTAAAGGTGGTGACCAAAATCTTAAAGCGCACCCGGAAGACCACAGGAAGCCAGTGCAGACTGCGCAGGAGTGGTGTTACATGGGAGCAATGAGTTGCCCCCACTATTACCCGCGCAGGTGCATTCTGGACTAACTGCAGCCTCCGGGTGCACTTCAAGGCAGCCCCATGTAGAGAGCATTGCAATAATCCAGGCGGAAGTTACGAGGGCATGGTGACCGTGCATAAGGCATCCCGGTCAAGGAAGGCGCAACTGGCGCACCAAGCGTGCGGTGGAAGGCCCTCTTGGAGACGGCCGCAAATGATCGTCAAATGACAGCCGCCCATCCAAGAGGACACCCAAGTTGCGCACCCTCTCCGTTGGGGCCAATAACTCGCCCCACAGCCAGCTGCGGCTGCAGCAAAACCATTGTAACCCTCTTTTCTCACAAAGTCCAAAGACTTTTCAAGATCCCTTTTCTATAGAAATTTCATTATGAATTTTAGGAATTTCCCCAAAGTCATAATCTGATCTTGATAACAAAAAGTCTCTTTCTGTTTTTATCTGTATAAAAGTTCTTCCCAAGCAATTCTTTGTTCCAGCTAGTGTCTGTGAAGGTCAAAGTGAATTTCTAAAGCACGGTCTATAAATAGTTCACCTGTAAACACTGCATAAGGCTAGCTAAATTAGATTTAACTGTGGGTTAAGATGACCTTAAATTGGTAGAAACCTCTTTCATATCAACTCAGCTCACTTGCTCATGTAGCTCAGTGTTAATTGACTGGTTGGCTCTTCAGGGTCTCAAACAGAAATATTTTCCATCTAACAGCAAGATCATTTTAATTAAGAAATGGGATTAAATTTAGGGAGTTTTCATCTGTGCTACACCAGGTGTATTTTTGCTCCCCCTTAGTGGAAACTAGTGATGGGTAAATCTGAAAACTTAAAATGCTAAATTTTGAACTGGCCTTGGGAAGCTCAACTTGTTTCATCTTCATTAAAATAAAAATAGAATTAAGTGAATCAAATATCAAATATTAGGATTATTTCTCATGTAGTTAATATTTAAGTGATGCAAGTTGTTTACAATTTTTTTGATGAACTTTGCAGCCTTTGGATTGGGAATTCCTATTGTATGGACCCTCTGGGAAGTAAGGGTGAGGGAAGGGTATGATCCTAGCATTAATGGAATCTGAATTAGAAAATTAATCCTAGAATAATTCTAGAGCTGTCAGGCATGTATATCTTTGCTAATAAAGGGATGATTGATTATTGATTGACATAATTGAAAATCCCCCAAATCCCCAATGAATTGCATTTAAAGTCTTCCACCTCTGATTCTGTGTCTCAGATTGAAGCCACCATATTCTCCATCAGTGGTCCAGAAAACTATGGCAACAAAACGTGGCATTTTTTCTTTTGGAGTTGCCTACATTTAGACTGAGGTCTGTTCTTGGTTAAACAACAGTATAAAAAAAAGCAAAAATAAAATGTCATTAAAATTTAAAACTAGATTGAAAATTTGATTAATTAATGAGTTACTTCTGAGATATTAAGCACATTTCTCTTTGGGTTACAGTAAATACTGTGGTATTTACAGTACGTTTTTGAGAAGCTTTGGGGTTCACTTTCAATAGTGCAGAAGTGAAACTACAGTTTTGGTTTCTAAACTCAAAGAATTGTTTTTGGCTGACTCCACACGCATGAACTTCACCTGCTGTCTCATGAATGCATTCCCAGCTGGATTGCACACATAGAGGGATTTGATTTCCTTTCAGCCAGTGCTTGCTTGCTGTCTTTCATTTAACTCAGCTGTTTGTCTCACTGATCCAAAATGCCAGTTGGTATGTCCATGGTCCTGCTTTGGAAAATTAATCACCCTGGAGAAAGGAGGACCAGGTGGGTAAATTTAGTGACTATCTGAGTTATTTAAAGACCAGGGGGAAAAGAAAGAAAAAGTTACGGTGAAAGGTATTTCAGAGAGTTTATTGTATAGCTACCAGAAATTCTACATTTCCACAGTGCTTTCTTTAATGTGATTTCAAAAATGACCAACATAAAATTACGGCTGCTGTCCCATGAGGGCATTAAGTGAACTTCCTAGCTTCAAAGTGAGTTCTCATACAGTCAGAAGGTAGAGGTTGGCAGATTTTATAGGAAATAGCCAAAGAGTTTGGTGAGGGTAACATGGCTAAAGCTTCTATTTATTCTCAGCATCCTGAGTAAAACTACACACCCGCTTGTAAAAATAAGGCAGGAGGAAGAAGGGTGTGTTCTTTAGTAGCTAGGGAAAGTCTGGTCTGCTTTGATATGAAAGGCTCTACATCTCAAAATAGAAACAGGAGAGGAATGGGAACAAAATCATCAGCTCAGTGAATTTGATAATGGCCGTAAGTGTCTGAACATGATCCTTTTTTCGTCTATGTCCTTGGCATTAAATTCACAACATGTGTCATTTTATTTTGGAATCAGTATTTTGCATTTAGCGTACAAGTGTTCGTTACATTTTGGAATTAATTGGAAAGCTACATGACATTTCAAGGTGAAAATTTCTGTAAGGCTATTCCCTGAAGAGCATTATCTCCTTTTTCCTGTCTTCATAACAGTAAACAATCTTCAGAGTTCAGTCAAAGGATGCAGTCAAACTGCATCCAGTTTTGGTCGCAACAATGTAAAAAAGTTGTGGAGACTCTAGAAAGAGTGCAGAGAAGAGCAACAAAGATGATTAGGGGACTGGAGGCTAAAACATATGAAGAATGGTTGCAGGAACTCGGTATGTCTAGTTTAATAAAAAGAAGGACTAGGGGAGACATGATAGCAGTGTTCCAATATCTCAGGGGTTGCCACAAAGAAGAGGGAGTCGGGCTGTTCTCCAAAGCACCTGAGGGTAGAACAAGAAGCAATGGGTGGAAACTGATCAAGGAGAGAAGCAACCTAGAACTAAGGAGAAATTTCCTGACAGTTAGAACAATTAATCAGTGGAACAACTTGCCTCCAGAAATTATGGATCCTGCAAGTTTAAGAAGAGATTGGACAATGATTTGTCTGAAATGATATAGGGTTTCCTGTTTGAACGGGGGGTTGGACTAGAAGACCTCCAAGGTCCCTTCCAATTCTGTTATTCTGTTTTTCTGTTTTAAAGGATGTAACCTATTATTATCTCATTTACTGAACGATGTTAGTTTTGCAATTGGCCATAAGTGGGCTCCCTGGGCCCCTAGGCAAACCTCTCAAATGCAGCCCCAGAATGCGTTAAGATTATTTGGCTGTTGAGCATGCTCTGGGCTGCAGCAAATGAGGATGGGTGGGAGAAAAGGTCCTTTGGTCACTTTTTTCCGCCTTCTGCTACTGCGTCAGCTGCCGCCACAGCCTCAGAAGAAGAACATCAAGAGCCAGGAAAGCCACAGGACTTTGGGGAGCTTCTCCTGCAATATCTGGACCCCTCAGCCCACCTCCATGCAATCCAACTGATCAGAGAAAGATAAGGAGGCTGCCATCTTGGGTGCTGCTCTGATTACTGCTGTTAGCTAAGGCAAGAGCTGACATCAGTGGCAATAGAGAAGATGATAGGCAACAGCAATGGATGTTCCCTCCCTTCCTACTGCTCCGCTTATTGGGACTTTATGCATGCACATTTGTTGAAAGTTGAGACAAGAGGGAACATGGGACTTCCTGTTCCTGCAGGTCCCAAGTCATCTGCCTCTCCTGCCTTCACTGTTTGCATATCCCTACTTGCAGTGCAATCTTATTGAAGTCTAGTCCAAAGTAGCCTGGTTTCATTAAGAAAGCTTACTCCCAAGAAAATTAGCATAAAGTAACAGTTGTAAAAATTAGAAGGTATCATTTTTCAAGCACAGAAGTGACACGTGGATTCAGCTTTAGCACATGTTATCATGACAGCAAATGAATACAAGATTAAAATATTGTGGGATTTTTGAATACAACTGATAAAGTTACGGCACATAATAATACACCAGATTTAACTGTGGTGGAAAAGAAAATGTGGATAATTGATGTGGCAACACCGGGAGGCAGCAGAATAGAAGATGAAGAAATGAAGACCATCACAAACTATCAAGAAGTTGAAAGATGATGGCATAAACCAGCATGGTGGTTCCAGTGGTTAGCAACACATTGGGTGATCTTGGGTGGCACTTGGAATTTTGTCGATGAGCATATTTTCTATATGTCAGTTAGAAAAGGCCACACTGTTTGGATCTGCACATATATTCCACCAATACATTACAACATCCTAAGTTTTGGGGAAGAACATAATGCATATGAAGACCAATACCAACTAAGGGGTTGGGAGCCATGATTTCACATTGTTGTGTATAATATAATAATTTATTAAATTGTATAGCTCCTAACTCCCATCAATAATTAAAGTATATGCAATGTAATTTTGTTCTCTTTGAATATTTCTGTCATCCTTGTATCCAAAAGCCTGAACTACCAAAGCTGGCATTTGTTTCAGAGGTGGTATTCACATAATTCACCTATCGGTTCACCCAGCAGCAAAAATGTGAGCGCTCACGCACCTTTCGCGCATGCACCCAGCCTCAAAAAATGCCTAAATAAGACAGCATAGAGCCGGGCAGTGGGCAGGCCGACCTGCGATTTCCACTACCGGTTCACCCAAACCGGTCTGAACTGGCTGAATACCACTTTTGATTAGCTTATTAAAATTTTTAGACAAACTAGCTCCAAAGGCTTAGAATTACTCAAAGCTCAAAGTAACTACTGTATCATATGAAACAAATACATAAAATATCAAGTAAAATGTAAATGTGTTACAGTATTTTCGTTTCTCTCATTTTTCCCAATACTTACTTAATTCAAACATATTTCACCAAGTTCACCTGTCCCATCCGTAGAAGTATTTGCAGGAAAGGTGTTTCCCATTTGGTGTTTCCCATTGTTATAATAAAGTCATAAAGAAGGGATGGGTAATGTTTTGGAAATTTTATATTTGATTTTTACTCTGGTACATTAAGTCATTTTTGTTGTTGCTGCTATAAGGTAGGAGAAAGCCTCTCATTTCTCCTTATTTTACTCATGGCCATCTTAGTTTAACTCTGTATTTCCTTTCTCCTTCTTCCACTTCCTTTAAATTTCCCTCCCAGCTTTTCTATTGTTATTACAATACCTCCTCTCTGTTACTAGCTTTTGTCCCATCACTGAAGATATTAAATGTCTTCCATGGAGCTCAACTACTTTTACCTAATTTGAGGGATGCATTACTTCAATTTCTTCCTGTTTTATATTTGCAAGCCTTTGGTTAAGTGCCTGTAATTTAATAAATATTGTGACGGAATATGTCCAGTTCTATCCTTAATTGCTACAATTAGTTCAATTTCCTGACCACAGAAGCCTATGAGGGTGCCAATGTTTCTATTATTTCCTATCCTTTGTATTGTCCTGTTGACCTTAAGGCTTATCTATGTACAAGAAATTTTGATACAAGCTTGTATCAAAATCAAATAAAAGAGGGGGTATAGCAAAGCAAGAGAGTAACATAAGCCTGTGATATAATTAGAACAGAGAACATAGAATAATACAGTTGGAAGGAACCTTCCCCAGTTTTTGGAATTAAAAAAAAACAAAAGTGCCACTGCCTTGGCACTATCCATCAAGTTACCTAATTTTAATTTTTGAAGTACTGCTTTCCTGTAAATTCTGTAAATATACTGGACAATAATTCAAATATCATAAAGCAACAGCCTCATCTCCTTCTCCCCGGCCTCCAAGAATGTGGCAACATTCAAATCAAAAATTCAAGTGGCAACTTCATATCTCAACCAACAAATGCTCTGTCTTACACATTGGCAAAAAAAAAATCAGAACATAAAATACAAGCTGGATGGACATGACCGTGTAGATGACCCTCACTCTGTCAAGGACCTGCTTGGAGTACTAATCTCTAATGATCTAAGTGCCAGAGCCCACTGTAACAACATTGCCAAAAAGGCATTAAGAGTTGTAAACCTAATCTTGCGTAGCTTCTTCTCTGGTAATATTGTACTGCTAACTAGAGCATACAAAACATTTGCTAGACCAATTCTCGAATACAGTTCATCTGTCTGGAACCCACATTGCATATCAGACATTAATACAATTGAGAGAGTCCAGAGATATTTCACGAGAACAGTCCTCCACTCCTCTGCTCGCAACAGAATACCTTATGCCACCAGGCTTGAAATTTTGGGCTTAGACAACTTAGAACTATGCCGCCTTTGGTCCGACCTAAGTGTAGTACATAAAATTATCTGCTACAATGTCCTACCTATCAATGCTACTTCAGCTTCAATGACAATACACGAGCACACAATAGATAAAAACTTAAGGTAAACCGATCCAAACTCGACTGCAGAAAATACGACTTCAGCAACAAAGTTGTCAGTGCCTGGAATGCCCTACCTGACTTCTTCCCCAAATCCCCAAAACTTTAACCTTAGACTGTCTACTGTTGACCTCACCCCATTCCTAAGAGGTCTTTAAGGGGCGTGCATAAGTGCACCAATGTGCCTACCATCCCTGGCCTAATGTCCCCTTTTATTCGTATCCATTTCATGTATTCATAATCTTGTTTATACTTATATCTGTTATCTAATATATACTTGACAAATAAATAAAATAATAAATAAATAAATAAAAATGCCTCCATATGGGCTCAGAGTTTCAGCTGGAAGTATCTCTTCCTTCCTGAAGGACTATCACATTAGTGACTTTTTCAGGTCGTAATAAAGAAGTCTCTATTGAACCTTTATGTTGAAAATCTATTTAGTAGATTGAAACTTTTGTAAAATAACAAAAGAAGGCTTCAGTGCAGGCAAAGGGACCATGTTACTTCATTTTTAAGACCCCCTTAAGCAAAGCTTAAAATCTTAGTGTCATTTTCTTGGCAATAGCACATTTCTTCTTCTGGGATTCATTATCTGATTTATAAACTGCCTTGTTCCAGAGGCTCTATGGAGTAACAAAAATGGAATGCAAAATAATTCAGTGAAAACAAGTTTGTTTTACTTTCTAGTCTAAGGATTTCATGGTGGTCTCCAGAATTGTCCATGGGGTATGGTTAAAAAAAAGCTAGTTGGCAGCTGAAAAGGTACAACTGAAGCTTCACCTATTTCTATATGTGTTGGACATTGACATCTTAAGTACTAACCAGGTCTCATTCTGCATAGTTCTTTCTACCTTATCCAATATTGGCTAGACTTTTCTCCTGTTTAGATGCCTCACTTTTATTAGCATTAATCACTGATCATTTCAGATAATTAATAATCCATAGAAGATGTGAAGTTTTTCAAAAGTGACACACAGACCTTGAATATTGCATGATCCAATCCAATGATGGGATCCTGCTGGTTTAACAACCGGTTTGGTGATCGTGCGCTTTGTATATGAGTGCGCAGTTTTAGAAAAACTTACCTTCCGCATTACTGTTGAGGAGTAACACAACTGAGGCGTGGCAATCTGCTCTACTGTGCAAATCGGTTGAGAAGATATAGATCAGTAAAGTGCAGGGGCAGGCAGGCCCACCTGATCATTAGAGCAAACCGGTTCGTTCCCAGCTGATCGTCAGAGCTACCAGTTTGCCCAAACTGGTCCAAACTGGTAGAATCCACCCCTGATCCAATCTCACCATAACCGCGTAATCCTACAACTACATAATACAATGGAAGTATTTCCAGATGTTTTAGCAGGTAGTTAGGTAGCAATCTCATTAATTTACATTTCCCTATGTGGGATTAGCTCTCATTGTCAGTTTGGCACACTGATGAAAACTATCCTATTAGGTTGCCCATACTTTTCTGTCGGAATTTCAAATGGCGATATTAGTCTAAAAAAGTTGTGTGTTCCTGATCTAGGCCTTCATCCTTTTGCTGTGAAGAGGCAATCTTGTTAAACATCCCTTTCAAATGACTTTCCAACTGTAGCCAGAAAATTCTAGTGAATTAAAACATCTGATTTCACAAACTGCTATTGTTATGAAATATTAAACATAGAATACACAGTCCAGAGACATGGATTCTTGTAGCTGACTCAGAAATCTCTGTATTAAATAGGTCATGCAAGACCAAGTCAAACAAAAAAGTATTCACAAAATACTCATTTCTTCTGTTCTTTGACTAATTCTAATGCCTGCTGAAGATCAGGAGTTGTCCAAAGCTAATGCTAGGGCAAACTGAACAACAAAGGAGCAGAAGATGGGGGTAGCCGTTGGTTGTCCAATCTTTGGAAAAAACATGTTTGCTTGCCATGACAACTCATGGCAACTCATGTTGGCTTGTTTTGCTCAATAAAAATGTGTCTGTCGTTTTTTAAGCTTCTGGAGTCTCAAATAAAAAATTCCCTATTAGAATTTCCTCAGACATCCCATTCTTTGCAAGAAAATAATTTCTATACAACTTTAGTTTGTCCATTAGGGTAAAGACATGGATGGAAAGTCATGTAGGTGCCAGCTGAAGGACACTAACAATTGTAATTCTTTCCCTATATTACTACTACTACTAGAAGTACTACTACTACTACTACATATGTTTATCATCAACATATGGTCTCTGATAAGCCACAAAAGCAAAGAAAATATAATATTAAAATGTATAATCATATATAGAATAAAAATATATCTCTGTGTGTGCACCTTCAGCCTTGACTCCTGGATACTGTCTGAACAAATTTATGTAGTTTTTTCAGCAAGACTTTTTGCAGTTTGCCATTGCCACCTTCTTCCTAGGGCTGAGAGACTGGCCCAAAGTTACCCAGGCATAACTTGGATTCACAATCTCCTTTTTCCTAACTTAGTGCTTTTAACTGCTACTCCAAACTGGCTGCCTAAAATATATAAATTATATAAGAGTAATTTTCTCTCTAGTGGGGAAGAAGCCATAAACCATAAACACTAACCATAAACCATAAACACTTCAAACTGATGTTCAGAATCATGTGTGGTCACATCATGTGCAAAATATCAGCTATAGAAATACGTTGTGCCTACTTTACCATCTCTATGTGTAACGAAATAATTGTGCAAGCATTTCTCATTTTTAATTGTACGGCTATTCCACATCTGATGAAACTTTGCATGATTAATTAAATAATGTATTAAGTTAGTGCAAATTTTCATGTGACTCTCATTTGTTTTGAGACTATAATAATACACAATACTCTTCAGTTGAGAGAAATGGAGAATATGGAATATATACCATCTTTTCAATGCATATCATTTTTTGCAGAACAGGAGAATAGGTTGCCATGCAACTCTACCCTGTAATTAAAATTATTTTTCTTATACCAGACAAGTCAAACAGGCATTTAGTTTAGTTTGTTATTTATGGGTCAGTGTTGAATGTAAAAGTGCCCAAGAAATAGCATCTACCATTAACTATAGCTTCAGTGCCCCAAGACCTTGCTATCACTCCAGTAATAGTTCCTCAATCCCCAGAATTACTATGGCAAAATGATAAGGCAGTTGCAGCCAGCTGTTTTGGCATTTCCATCACCATCACAACCCTTTGAGAAAAGTAATCCCAGCAGATGGCAATTTAGAGCTCCTCTTGAGTGATTTGAGGGTACAGTGAGGGAAGCATAAGCAAATTTGGAGTTGGTCAATATTGGGTAGGAGACATCCCAGACTCTCTGCTAAATTGGAAAGTTGGGAAAATAATCCCGGGGAGGCAGTAGCAAAACCCTTTCTTATTGTTGCCAAGAAACCTTCCTGAAGTTGCTCATGAAACCATCAGCTTAATTTAACAGAATAATAGAGTTGGAAGGGACCTTGCAGGCCTTCTAGTCCAACCCCCTGCTCATGCAGGAAACCCTATACTAGCATTCCCCAACCTTTCCAGCTTTGTGGACCAGTGTGGGTGGGGGGGGGAAGAAGAGGGAATGGTTATGCGCAAGTGGTGGGAAACCATGCAGCTCCATTTGCACAAGCGGCCGGCACACATGCCTGCTGCTCGCGCAAATGGAGCTGCGTGTGTGCAAGTGGGGCTGCGCACATGCACATGCTCACCTGCTGTTTCCGCGGCCTGGTTCCAAACAGGCCAAGGCCCAGTACTGGGCCACGGCCTGTGGAGTTAGAGACCCCTGCCCTATGTCATTTCAGATAAATAGTTGCCTAATCTCTTCTTAAAAACCTCCAGTGTTCGAGCACTCACAACTTCTAGAGGCAGATTGTTCCACAGATTAATTTTTCTGAATGTCAGGAAATTTCTCCTTATTTCTAAGTTGCCTAAGGTAGTCTTTCCACTTAGTGTTTTAAAAAAAGTGCTATTACCTACCATGGCATTGCCCTATTGTTGCTTAATATGTTTGCTCATTGTGTTCATAGCTGCTACTGTAGAGTTGATGGGGTCTCCAGAATGTTTTCCTCTAGACCTCCCCCCCAATTCTTTAACTTACTATTTGCGTTGCTGCTTAACAGTGGATATATTTGATGGAAGATAGTATATGTTGTAAAGATGACTGATATTTTCGCATATTTGTTTATCACATATTTGTATTTATGTTTTATGTATTTATTTATATTTATTTGTTTTCTGAGGTTTTCACGGGTGTTTGTATGTAGGTCTTTGGTTATTCGGGTTTTCTCCAGCGCAAAATTGGAAGTGTCTTGGCGACGTTTCGACGAAGTCTCATTCGTCATCTTCAGGCTTCAGCTTCGTGCTTCTGGGAAGTGTCCAATACACTTGCTCCCAGAAGCACAGCTGAAGCCTGAAGATGAATTCGTCGCATATATATGTATGTGTATATATATATATATATATATATATATATATATATATATATATATGTCTTTGGTTGTTCGGGTTTTCTCCCGTGTAAAATTGGAAGTGTCTTGGCGACGTTTCGACGAAGTCTCATTCGTCATCTTCAGGCTTCAGCTTCGTGCTTCTGGGAAGTGTCCAATATCTTCTATCCCGATGGCTTCTTCTATCTCGTTCATGCTGTGTGGGATAGAAAAACGCCCACACAGCATGAACAAAAGAGATGATACCTCCCGCCTACCAGCCATTTGGAAACCTGCCCTTATTGACAAACGTGTCCCTAACACGAGGAATGACAACAGACCCACACTCACGAGGTCCACACAGGATGTCACCACCACACATCCACCCAGAAAGCAGACCCAAACCCACACTGATCATGAAGCACGATTAAGGACCAGAAGCCAGACCGCAGCTGCAACATTAGCCATTTCAAACCCCTCCAATCCATACATGCAGCAGACTGACACCCACTGTGAAGATGTGGCACGACCGCGAACACGAAGCCGGACAACAGCTGTGCAGCTCACCAGCTCAAATCTGAGCACAACCAAGCCCCCACCCAAAGAGGACACACCCCCATCCAATCAGAGCACCAAAAAACCCCCATCCAATCAGAGCACAGCCAAGCTCCCACCCAATCAGTTCAAACCCCCACTAGCAGTTAAAAAGGAAGAAACAGCTGCAGTCACACATTGCTCCCAGAAGCACGAAGCTGAAGCCTGAAGATGACGAATGAGACTTCGTCGAAACGTTGCCAAGACACTTCCAATTTTACGCGGGAGAAAACCCGAATAACCAAAGATCTACATACAAACACCCACGAAAACCTCAGAAAACAAATATAAATATAAATATAAATATAAATATAAATATATATATATATATATATATATATATATGAATGATTATACTGATGATGATTATGTTTGTATGTTAGCACAATGGACACCTAGAGAACAGATTGCTCAACATAGAAATGGAATGTATGATATAAAAAAAAATATTTCTAAAAAAAACAGTGTATATATATATTATAAATATATCTTCTTATCAGAAAGATCCAATTGTATTAAGTACCATCTGACAATTGAGGGCAGACTGGAGAAATAAAATTCTCCTGGAGATATGTTAAAAAAAAGTGTTAACCTAGAAGGACCACATGAATCTGGGGGCTTTTCCCAAAGTGGTGTTTTCAAGTGTTTGCCCAACAACTAAGTTGTCATAAAGTGATTAGGGTTATGAAAGGTGCAAAAGAGGAACGATATTTTTCTGAAAAAATAAAATACTTAAAATGCTTAAAATGTGCACGAACCATCTACATTACTTATTTCTAGTCTCCTTATAATGTTTTGGTTGAGTAGATAATATTAATCAATTTGTTTAACATTTGACTTCTTTTTCTGAAAAAACAGTCCTTGAGAAGGAGTAAGTGTGCTGCATAAAAAACTTGTTTTATAACTTTCTCATTTTCTCTTCAGGGCAAAAGACACTGTGGAGTCCAAGTACAGGACAGGATAGTATTTCTGAAGAGAGGCATTGAATTCATTGTCAACCATTTTTGGTAACCTCAGTTAACATGATGACATAATAGAGGGAAACATCTAAATTTTCAGCAGTTTTCTTTTGTTTAGTTTTTGTTTTTCCACTTAGAATACAGACGATCAAAGACGTGGCTACAGTTCTGACTGTTTTGATCATACCCTGTAGAGATCCCTGACTTCCCTCACTGCTAATTTTACCGTTAAGTGTAAAGCAATTTTATGTTATAAAAAAGAAACAGGCCTGGCACTGGTTGTTGAAGTGCATGCTTCAGCAATTCCACTGCCAGTTTTTGGACTCTCCTGACATTGATTTTTGTTCACTGCCTGTTTATTTGGCTGCTTGAAAGATGGAGGGCAGGGATAGATTGAGAAGTAACATCTTTCACTCTTTGCACTTAAGGATGGAAGTAAAATTCATTTTGTCTATTGTAGATGAATTTACCCAATTTATCTATCTATCTATCTCTGTGTGTACTACATAACTATAAATAAACAATTGCATGTGAGAAGTTTATGATGCAATTCACTGCTTAAATTATTTCCACAACATACTATTTTCCACTCCACTGATCCTTTATAAAGCAATTTGAATGAAGCCAATTTGTTCTTGGCTTCATTTCTGAAGATCTCAAAACATGGAGAATACTCAGAGAACCTCATGACTCAATTGGTGTGCCTACCAGTGCCCAAGTACAGGCCACAAAGCATGGAATTTAATTGGTGCCACATCTTCTGATTTGCTCCAAAGCCCAAATAATAAAAATGTCCTTCCTCATGCTATGGAAAACTGAGACATGTGACTGGATGCCTCCCACTCCCACCTCCATGCTTGTAGGAAGGAAGGCATGGAGGCAAAGTTCAGTGAGGGAAGAAAATGGAAACTTCCCAGCTGTCCAGCCACCGTTCCTTTGTTTTGCTGACAGATAAATGGGATGATATGAGCAGTTTTGCAACCAAACAAAGGAGACAGGCCTAAACAACAAGCTTTAGGAACAGATAGTCCAGGATGCAGTTTGAGCAAGAATGCCCATCAAATCGAAAACTGATCAGCCTCCGCTTCCAAATTATAGCATTTCAAAGAAATCACATCTTTGTTGCTGTTTCAAAGAAACACATTAGAACTAGAAAAGATAGATCTCTGCTCTCAGGAATACATGACCTGATGCAATTACATTGGTTCCAAAATGGGGCAATACCCTCAGAAGGCCAAGGGAAAGTTATAAAAAAGACACATTGAAGGGAAACACATGCATACAAACATGTATATTAGGGGGAACTGTTCACAGAAACATGCATGTAAAAATTGACTATCAATATTCAACTGGCGTGGCATCCTCGACTGCTCGGGAGTTCATGGCTTCCATGACGGCCATGGACCTGACTCAATTAGTTGATGGCCCTACCCACATCGGGGGAGGCACCCTAGACTTGATTTTTATCTCTGGCCAGTGGCTGAATGATCTGATTTTAAATGATTTAGTTGTCGAACCTTTGTCATGGTCAGATCATTTTCTCCTTCGTCTGGACTTTCAGACCATTAACCACCACCGCAGGGAGACGGAACCAATATGTTGGTTCCGTCACAGGTGCCTGATGGAACCAGAGAGGTTCCTGACGGAGCTTGGGCTGTTTCCCGAGAATCTGGCCCGCAGCACGACTGAAGAGCTAGTCGCGGCCTGGGAACAGGCCGCAGCTGGGGCTTTGGACCGTGTCGTGCCTTTGCGGCCTCTGACCCGGCATCGGTCTCAACCAGCTCCTTGGTTTTCCGAGGAGCTGAGGGAGATGAAACGCCAGAGAAGACGCCTAGAGATGCGAAGCGTTCCTACGTTTCCTCCCTCATTGCATCGGCAGATAACCGCCCGGCCGCCCTGTTTTGGGTGACCCGCTCTCTCCTTCAACAGGAGGGGCGGGAGGACCCATTACAAGGGCGTGCCGAGGAGTTTAACGGTTATCTATACGATAAAATCTTTCAGCTTCAGGACGGATTGGATCAAAATTGGGTAGATCCAGGCGAGAGTTTCGAGACCCGTCTTGTTGAGACCGTTTGGGATAGTTTTGACCCTGTGACTCCCGAGGACATGGACAGGTTACTGGGAAGGCTGAATGCCACCACATGTTTACTGGACCCGTGCCCCTCCTGGTTGGTGCTGGCCACGCAGGAGGTGACACGAGGCTGGCTCCAGGGGATTACAAATGCTTCTTTGCGGGAGGGGGTCTTTCCCGCTGCCTTGAAAGAGGCGGTGGTGAGACCTCTCCTCAAGAAGCCTTCCCTGGACCCAGCTGTTTTAGGAAATTATCGTCCAGTCTCCAACCTTCGCTTTACGGCGAAGGTTGTAGAGAGTGCGGTGGCATGTCAGCTACCCCAGTACCTGGATGAAACCGTCTATCTAGACCCGTTCCAGTCCGGCTTTCAGCCCGGATACAGTACGGAGACGGCTTTGGTCGCGTTGGTGGATGATCTCTGGAGGGCCAGGGATAAGGGTTATTCCTCTGCCCTGGTCCTATTAGGCCTCTCAGCGGCTTTCGATAGCATCGACCATGGTATCCTGCTGCGCCAGTTGGAGGGTTTGGGAGTGGGAGACACCGTTTATCGGTGGTTCTCCTCCTACCTCTCTGACCGGATGCAGACGGTGTTGACGGGGGCAGAGATCGACTCCGAGGTGCCTCATGTGTGGGGTGCCGCAGGGATCGATTCTCTCGCCTCTCCTGTTCAACATCTATATGAAGCCGCTGGGTGAGATTATTAAATATGTAAAGCGAGGAGTGGGCAAGGATGAGGCAACAGCAACAGAACAACAGACTTTATTAACCAGCACAACAGGTGCTGAACTGTAACAACACTTACTTCAACAGCCGCGCGGAGAACTGGCTGAGAGAACTCTGACAGCTCTTAAAATAGGAGGCTGTCAGGAGGCGGTTCTAAAAAGACGCGCCTCGGTTTTCCCGCTCTTTTAGCCGGCTCGAGCTTAAGCCAATCAGCAGCCGTCTGCGGATTTGATTCACATGTCGCCGCCATTCGTCCGTCTTCAATCGGACCCTGTAAGAACAGGGTCCGGTTAAACTACTATGAGGCCGGCCACCCCCTGAGCACCCAGTCTCGGACCTGGGAAAGAATAGGGTCTGCAGAAGTGTCTCTAGCTATGTCAGAGGCCGATATCGGCCCCTGCCACTCATCAATGAGTAGTACCGTGGAAACGGGCGCTGGGTCGACCGCCGCTGTGGGAAGCGGGCAGCGGCTTAGGGCGTCTGCGTGGCCTATTGCTCGGCCCGGACGGTATACCAGCCGGTAATTGTATGCCGCCAAGAACTCGGTCCATCGGGACATGCGGGGCGAAAGAATGGGTGGAGTCTGGCGGTCGCCGGCCAACAAGCCCAAAAGGGGCTTGTGGTCTGTGACCAAAAGGAAAAAACGACCATAGACGTATTCATGGAATCTCTTGATTCCAGCCACAGCCGCCAATGCCTCCTTGTCCAATTGGCTATAATTCCGTTCGGGCGCTGATAACGTCCTGGAATAATAGGCAATTGGAGCCTCGGAGCCATTGGGTAGGACGTGGCTCAGAACGGCGCCGATCCCATAGGGAGACGCATCACAGGACAGAGAGAGAGGCTGCAGTGGGTCGTACTGGACCAACACAGCCGAAGATGTGAGCAAGGATTTGACAGCTCGGAAGGCTGCTTCCGCGGCCCCAACGCCATGGGGCTTTGGCATCCAGGAGCCTATGTAATGGCTCCGCTACGGATGCCTTATGGGGCAGGAAAATGGCATAAAAATTGAGTAGCCCCAGGAAAGCCTGCAGTTCGGCCCTATTGGCCGGGGTTGGGGCGTCCCTGATAGCCTCTATTTTCGATGGTGTGGGGTGTATGCCCTGGGAGTCCACAAGGAATCCCAGGAATTCCACCTAGGCACCCCCAATAAGCATTTTTGACGTTTTAGCTTAAGCCCCGCCTTCCTGATTCTCGACAGGATGGCGCGGAGCTGGTCTAGAGGACTGGCAGAGCTGGCATTTCCCTATCCACAGCTCTATGTCGCTGTCCAATTTGGGCCACCACACATAGCTGCGGGCCAGGGCCTTCATCCGCACGATGCCTGGATGGGCATTGTGAAGGCTGTTTAAAATTGGCGCCCTAAGCGCCGCGGGTGCCACTACCCGGTTTCCCCACAATAGGCATCCCTTCAGCGCAGACAACTCATGCTGTCTGCGCTGGAATGGTAGGAACTCCGGGGAAACGGCTGAGGCCGGCCACCCCCTGAGCACCCAGTCTCGGACCTGGGAAAGAATAGGGTCTGCAGAAGTGTCTCTAGCTATGTCAGAGGCCGATATCGGCCCCTGCCACTCATCAATGAGTAGTACCGTGGAAACGGGCGCTGGGTCGACCGCCGCTGTGGGAAGCGGGCAGCGGCTTAGGGCGTCTGCGTGGCCTATTGCTCGGCCCGGACGGTATACCAGCCGGTAATTGTATGCCGCCAAGAACTCGGTCCATCGGGACATGCGGGGCGAAAGAATGGGTGGAGTCTGGCGGTCGCCGGCCAACAAGCCCAAAAGGGGCTTGTGGTCTGTGACCAAAAGGAAAAAACGACCATAGACGTATTCATGGAATCTCTTGATTCCAGCCACAGCCGCCAATGCCTCCTTGTCCAATTGGCTATAATTCCGTTCGGGCGCTGATAACGTCCTGGAATAATAGGCAATTGGAGCCTCGGAGCCATTGGGTAGGGGCTTACCGTTAAGTGTAAAGCAATTTTATGTTATAAAAAAGAAACAGGCCTGGCACTGGTTGTTGAAGTTCATGCTTCAGCAATTCCACTGCCAGTTTTTGGACTCTCCTGACATTGATTTTTGTTCACTGCCTGTTTATTTGGCTGCTTGAAAGATGGAGTGCAGGGATAGATTGAGAAGTAACATCTTTCACTCTTTGCACTTAAGGATGGAAGTAAAATTCATTTTGTCTATTGTAGATGAATTTACCCAATTTATCTATCTATCTCTCTGTGTGTGTACTACATAACTATAAATAAACAATTGCATGTGAGAAGTTTATGATGCGATTCACTGCTTAAATTATTTCCACAACATACTATTTTCCACTCCACTGATCCTTTATAAAGCAATTTGAATGAAGCCAATTTGTTCTTGGCTTCATTTCTGAAGATCTCAAAACATGGAGAATACTCAGAGAACCCCATGACTCAATTGGTGTGCCTACCAGTGCCCAAGTAGAGGCCACAAAGCATGGAATTTAATTGGTGCCACATCTTCTGATTTGCTCCAAAGCCCAAATAATAAAAATGTCCTTCCTCATGCTATGGAAAACTGAGACATGTGACTGGATGCCTCCCACTCCCACCTCCATGCTTGTAGGAAGGAAGGCATGGAGGCAAAGTTCAGTGAGGGAAGAAAATGGAAACTTCCCAGCTGTCCAGCCACCGTTCCTTTGTTTTGCTGACAGATAAATGGGATGATATGAGCAGTTTTGCAACCAAACAAAGGAGACAGGCCTAAACAACAAGCTTTAGGAACAGATAGTCCAGAAGGCAGTTTGAGCAAGAATGCCCATCAAATCGAAAACTGATCAGCCTCCGCTTCCAAATTATAGCATTTCAAAGAAATCACATCTTTGTTGCTGTTTCAAAGAAACACATTAGAACTAGAAAAGAAAGATCTCTGCTCTCAGGAATACATGACCTGATGCAATTACATTGATTCCAAAATGGGGCAATACCCTCAGAAGGCCAAGGGAAAGTTATAAAAAAGACACATTGAAGGGAAACACATGCATACAAACATGTATATTAGGGGGAACTGTTCACAGAAACATGCATGTAAAAATTGACTATCAATATTCAACTGGCGCGGCATCCTCGACTGCTCGGGAGTTCATGGCTTCCATGACGGCCATGGACCTGACTCAATTAGTTGATGGCCCTACCCACATCGGGGGAGGCACCCTAGACTTGATTTTTATCTCTGGCCAGTGGCTGAATGATCTGATTTTAAATGATTTAGTTGTCGAACCTTTGATCATTTTCTCCTTCGTCTGGACTTTCAGACCATTAACCACCACCGCAGGGAGACGGAACCAATACGTTGGTTCCGTCCCAGGCGCCTGATGGACCCAGAGAGGTTCCTGACGGAGCTTGGGCTGTTTCCCGAGAATCTGGCCCGCAGCACGACTGAAGAGCTAGTCGCGGCCTGGGAACAGGCCGCGGCTGGAGCTTTGGACCATGTCGTGCCTTTGCGGCCTCTGACCCGGCGTCGGTCTCAACCAGCTCCTTGGTTTTCCGAGGAGCTGAGGGAGATGAAACGCCAGAGAAGACGCCTAGAGAGTGCCTGGAGATCCAGCCGTTCTGAGGCTGACCGGACACTAGTTAGGTCCTATAGTAGGACCTACCTAGTGGCATTGAGGATCGTTCTTCGTTCCTCCCTCATTGCGTCGGCAGATAACCGCCCGGCCGCCCTGTTTCGGGTGACCCGCTTCAACAGGAGGGGTGGGAGGACCCGTTACAAGGGCGTGCAGAGGAGTTTAACAGTTATCTATACGATAAAATCGTTCAGCTTCGGGACAGATTGGATCAAAATTGGGTAGATCCAGGCGAGAGTTTCGAGACCCGTCTTGTTGAGACCGTTTGGGATAGATTTTGACCCTGTGACTCCCGAGGACATGGACAGGTTGCTGGGAAGGCTGAATGCCACCACATGTTTACTGGACCCGTGCCCCTCCTGGTTGGTGCTGGCCACGCAGGAGGTGACACGAGGCTGGCTCCGGGGGATTACAAATGCTTCTTTGCGGGAGGGGGTCTTTCCCGCTGCCTTGAAAGAGGCGGTGGTGAGACCTCTCCTCAAGAAGCCTTCCCTGGACCCAGCTGTTTTAGGAAATTATCGTCCAGTCTCCAATCTTCGCTTTACGGCGAAGGTTGTAGAGAGTGCGGTGGCATGTCAGCTACCCCAGTACCTGGATGAAACTGTCTATCTAGACCCGTTCCAGTCCGGCTTTCGGCCCGGATACAGTACGGAGACGGCTTTGGTCGCGTTGGTGGATGATCTCTGGAGGGCCAGGGATAAGGGTTATTCCTCTGCCCTGGTCCTATTAGACCTCTCAGCGGCTTTCGATACCATCGACCATGGTATCCTGCTGCGCCGGTTGGAGGGTTTGGGAGTGGGAGGCACCGTTTATCGGTGGTTCTCCTCCTACCTCTCTGACCGGATGCAGACGGTGTTGACAGGGGGGCAGAGATCGACTCCGAGGTGCCTCATGTGTGGGGTGCCGCAGGGATCGATTCTCTCGCCTCTCCTGTTCAACATCTATATGAAGCCGCTGGGTGAGATCATCAGTGGTTTTGGGGTGAGATACCAACTGTACGCTGATGACACGCAGCTGTACTTTTCCACCCCAGGCCACCCCAACGAAGCTATCGAAGTACTGTCCCGGTGTTTGGAAGCCGTACGGGTCTGGATGGGGAGGAACAGGCTCAAGCTTAATCCCTCCAAGACGGAGTGGCTGTGGATGCCGGCACCCCGGTACAGTCAGCTGCAGTTGCGGCTGTCTGTTGAGGGCGAGTCATTGACCCCGATGAAAAGGGTGCGCAACTTGGGCGTGCTCCTGGATGGGCGGTTGTCTTTTGAAGACCATTTGACGACTGTCTCCAGGAGAGCTTTTTATCAGGTTCGCCTGATCCGCCAGTTGCGTCCCTTCCTGGACCGGGATGCCCTATGCATGGTCACTCATGCTCTCGTTACCTCTCGCTTGGACTATTGCAATGCTCTCTACATGGGGCTCCCCTTGAAGAGCACCCGGAGACTCCAGTTAGTCCAGAATGCGGCTGCGCGGGTTATTGAGGGAGCAGTTCAGAGCTCCCATGTAACACCTATCCTGCGCAGACTGCACTGGCTGCCTGTTGTCTTCCAGGTGCGCTTCAAGGTGTTGGTTACTACCTTTAAAGCGCTCCATGGCTTAGGACCGGGATATCTACGGGACCGTCTATTGCCATCGTCTATCTCCCAGCGACCGGTGCGTTCTCACAGAGAGGGACTCCTTAGGGTGCCGTCAGCCAAACAATGTCGACTGGCGGCCCCCAGGGGGAGGGCCTTCTCTGTGGGGGCTCCTACCCTGTGGAACGAACTTCCCCCTGGACTTCGACAATTACCTGATCTTAGGACCTTTCGCCGTGAACTTAAAACTTATTTATTCCGTCTTGCTGGACTGGCTTGAATTTTTAAAATTTTAAATTGATTTTATGGGTTTTAAATTTCTGTAAATTTTATAGGGAGATATTTTATTTAAATGTGGCCAATTGAATAAGTTTTTTAAGGGTTGTTCTTAGTATTGTATGTGTATTTTTTGTATTTTATTCTGCTGTGCACCGCCCTGAGTCCTTCGGGAGAAGGGCGGTATACAAATTAAAATATTATTATTATTATTATTATTATTATTATTATTATTATTATTATTATTATTATTATTATTTATATAGGAGTTGCCCACAGAAAAATAAATGAGCAAAGGTAGACATAAAATTCAGATGAACATAAACATGCAAAAGTTAAAAAGATATTCCCCATCTCTACCATCTCCTCCTGGCCATAGGTACAAAGCCCATACCCAATTTGTAAGGTAGTCCTTGACTTAAAACAGTTCATTTAGTGACCATTCAAAATTACAACGGCACTGAAAAAAGTGATTTATTACCATTTTTCACACTTATGACTGTTGCCACATCCCCATGGTCACTTGATTTACATTTTGGATGCTTAACAACTGACTCACATTTATGATGATTGCAGTGTCCTGGAGTCATGTGATCCTCTTTAGCGACCTTCTGACAAGCAAAGTCAATGGGGAAACCAGATTCACTTAACAACCGTGTTATTAATTTAAGAACTGCAGTGATTTGCTTAACAAATGTGGCAAGAAAAGTTGGTAAATGGAGCAAACTCACTTAACAAATTTCTCACTTAACAACATACATTTTGGGCTCAATTGTGGACGTAGGTTGAGGACTGCCTGTACAATTGCATTAATATTTTTTGTTGTTGAAAAGTATCATAATGGGACAGAAAGAGAGCAAATACATGTTTATAATGCAGTGTAACAAGGTTATTTAAGCTAGTGTAACTATAGAATGGCTTGTCTATCTGGAGAATGCACTATATATAGCCAATATATATAGCCAACTGGCTTCTGCTACAGTTCTTTCTTTCTTCAGTCACATAACTAAATGTCACTTGCAAGCAAACCACAGCTATCTTGCATTCTTTATGCATACACAGTTATAAAAAGGTTGGCTCAGCAGTTCAGGAAAAGACTAGGGCATATTTTTATCATCAAAGAGCCCATGGGATATTGTAAATGGTAAGCTGTGAATGCAAGTGAGAGAAGAGCTCTTTTATTACAGAAGGCTGTTACACAGATGGTGAACTTGATTGGTAAAAGATAAAATAATTTCCATTGTCCATGTTTACTAGGTTTCCACAGAGGTCAAAACTGTGTGCAACCCAAATGAACGGAATAAAAAAAATGCTTGCTATATTCAAAAACTGTAAACAGATGCAGAAACCTAGCTGATTCCATTATTTCTTTGTTTAAAAAAACTTTAAATAGCAAGCCCTTGGGTCACATGATACATGTCATTCTCAAATATTGTGCGAGATATCTTGATACCTTTTAAATAATTAAACTCAGTATTAAAGTATTAATGAAATATTAATGAAATAACATTTTCCTAGGTGTTTCATTGTCAACACTGGCAGGGGCATCTGCAAAAAGATTTTAGAAAGTCAAGGTTGCTGTCAAAATCACATGACTGAAGCCTCATTCATTTTTACAGGTAGTCCTTGATTTACAAATAGTTCATTTGGTGAACCATTTGAAGTTACATTCGTCCTATTAACTTCAATATTGCCCTGTTCTGAGCCCCTGTGTAGTGTACAGCAACACCAATCAAATAAAAAATATTATAAATTGGTAGCATTTAAACTAATTAACAGCGAACTTATTTTTAAAACAGTGGGAATCCTTTTGATCCTCAAAGCAGGTGCCCAGTCTCTTAATTCCCAAACATTCAGCAAAATGACAACTTCACTTTTTAAAAATAATTGTATTGGCTTTAGAATAACACTGAGAGCGTATGCACCAAGACAAATTCTTTGTGTGTCCAATCACACTTGGCCAATAAAATTCTATTCTATTCTATTCTATTCTATTCTATTCTATTCTATTCACGGTATAAAGCTCAGCAAAGACGGAACCATTCTTCACGAGGGATTGGTTTTCAGCCTGTTATGCCATTACAGAGAAAATCTAATCAAGCAGTACTTGAGGGACTGCTGTTATTCTGTGGTCCCAATTCTTCCCCACCCATACCCAGCATTTAAATCTATGTCAAGTATAGTTTCCAAGTGGTCCTCTAAAGAAGCTCCAGCAGAGCATGTTAGAGAGATGATAAGGACACAAGTCAACGTCCAAGTGTTTCCTGATCCACAATGGCTGCCGTGGGTGCACCTTCTGTATCTGGGCAGGACCTCTAAGTTGCAGACTTCCTTGATATTGGCTATCCAGAGTGATTGGAGGAACTGGAAATCAAGGTGTTTATTTACAAACAGTTAATTCCATCTTTCTGAGGTTCAGTTATCTGAACAATAACCTTTAATCAAAGTAGTATGTTGGATTATAAAATCCCTCCTTCACAGCCAGAAGAGATGTAATCAGTTTTCTCAACATAATATTGAAATAGTTGATTAAACGTCATCTGCTTCATCTTCATTTTTGCTTACCACACAACTAGCAAAAAAAGAGAAGAAACTTTGCCAAGAAAAGAAAAAATACTTGGCAAATTTAGAAAGGATCCGTTCCATTTCCTAAGACTTGCAAGCCAGTAAGCTATCTAACTAAATTACTTCATTCAGAGCGATCTAAGACCATGTCGGGATAGAAAGGGAGGCAGAGGGAAGGTCAAGTCCCATTTCTTGTTTGTTATTACCAATTTTGTATTTATCATTCTGAGTAAAACGTAACTATGTATTAAATATTGTCATAATGGAGACCTTGATTTTAAAAAAATAAAATTCTATCTCAGCTTCATATTTTGCAGTCTATTCATTTAGAGACTTGTCCCCATAGCCTTTTGTTCATATTATTGATATCATAGATCCTCATGGAGTCTTTAGGCCTCTGTGGCTAGGACGGCCTTACTTCCTCTGGTAAGTGCTCTGGGTGGAATTGAAAGTAGAGGAGTAGAGAGTACAGACTAAGAGTCCAACTCAGAGTTTTTCAGAAGACTAAGCTCATATGTACCCAATATTGGACTTCTTCAATGAAGCTTGCAATAAAACAATGGTTATGAATTTTCTACGGTTTCTCTTAACACGTGCTCAGACCAATGTTTGACCTAGACTCTTGACTCACTAATGAGTTTGGACAGATTCAACTATTTTAAGTATTTACTCTTATATACACACTAAGATGCTTAAATTACCTACTAGTATATCAAGGAAGCTAACAGTAGAGCATCATAATCTACCTAATATGCAGAACCCCTCAGGTCTATTATTGCTTGGTTGAAATACACACCCAAAGGTATACCTTTTATTGAGTCAATGGCAGAGATTAATGATGTTTAAATTACAGGAGTTCAATATATTAATCTTAGATCTTAACAATTTACTGACAGGCTTTTCATTTATTTCTTAATAGGGCCATCCGGAGGTTCTCTTTATTCATCTTAATTACAAAAAGTAAGTGGTAGGGGTTAAGGCATAAAGCTAAAAACCAAGATATTGTAATCCCGCTTTAGGCATGAAGCCAGCTGGATGACCCTGAGTCAATTACCTTTTCTCAACCCTAGGAAACAGGCAATGGCAATCCACTTCTGAAAGCTTGCCAAGAAACTAGTCTAGGCAGTTGCCAAGAATCAATAGTGATTTAAAGGAAAAGAATAAAGAATAAAGAAAAGAAAGGAAAGAAAGGAAAGGAAAGGAAAGGAAGGAAGGAAGGAAGGAAGGAAGGAAGGAAGGAAGGAAGGAAGGAAGGAAGGAAGGAAGGAAGGAAGGAAGATCCTTTAAATGATTTCAATTTCTTTATGAAGAAAGGTAACTATGATTTTCTGTGATCTGGTGAGTATTTTTTCAGAATTCCGTGTGAGGTACATAAGTGTAATTGGATTGCAATCTTAAATTAACAATATATTACTACCTTCTACAATAGCTATGCTGTTGTTCCTGAAGGAAATTATCATAATTCGTTAAAAAAATGAGAATTGCAAGCTATACAGAAAAGATTTCCCCTGAATTTGTTTTTTAAAACGTGAATGATGGTGCAACTATATTTTCCTACAGTTGTTAAAAAATGTCTGTTTGTCACTAAGACTTGTTTGATGCATTTTTTCTGAGTTTGAGACCTTATAGTTTTATGTAATGTGAAAAAGACCATAATATTGCATTAATATTACCAGTGAAAACCAGAGAACAAATTGTATAGCAACAAGACTTGGATTTACAAAGATGACAGTCTTTGTGACTACATTTCTATAATATATTCTAACTCTCCTTTATGCAATGTTGTTTGTTTCTATTAAAACTTCATTAAAAGTACAGCATTGCTTACACAACCATGACAGAGGCACACCTCATTCTTCAGCTGGAGCACCTTGTAATTAAAATAAGAGCCATAGCTGAGGAATATGGTGGGGCTGTCGAGCAAGTTTCCAGTTTAACTATAGAGATTCATAGAGTTTCATTATGTACTAAATTACTGTCCAAATGAGCAAAAATGAGACAGGTAACTAGCATGTTTATGAAAGATGTATGGAACACCTTCTCAACAACTTGAAAAATAAAGTATCTATGAAAAGATATATTGTTCTTAAATTCTGTGATCCTAGATCCTTCTTCCATTATCATGATGATATGGGAGTTACCATGATTATTTTCCATAAACTCAGTTCATGTAAGAGATCCTTCTACTAAGGTTTCTTCCCATGCCAATATTCTCTGGAAGATTAACAATGAAGCGGAGAAAAGTTGCAAGGTATATCTTGTGAAGCTTTTCATGTTATACTGGAGAATTGGATGCTACAACAACTGTTCCCACAGTGCTAGATCAGTATAAGAATGGGAAGACATACAATCTCATACAATTCCTAGGCCTTTTAATATTTTTTCCAATCATCTGGCTTGATATTTCTGAATGAGAAGATGTAAAATATGTTTTACTTAAACTTATTCTCACAAGCAGATGAGCTCCAAAGTCCCTTCTAACTCTTTAATTCTTAGTATATTGATGCCTCTACACACCTTCCCTTGAAACCCTTCATGTCCTTCTCCCTCCTAGATAATCTCCTTCAGTGGTTCTGATATTGCTGAATAGCAGGTACACTGACTGTATTCACAAGACATATGGAAAAAGGGACAACACAAGATAACAAGATTCTGTTGTAGCCAATCTCAATAAAGTTAATTTTAGTCTTTCTGTAAAGTTGATTTTGTGGTCTGGTCTACCCACTGGTAGTGCTCACTTAATGACCACAATTGGGATGGGAATCTTGGTTGTTGAGCAAAGTGGACTATCCAGGTAACTGCTTTGCTCAATGACCACAATCCTGGCACACCTGGTTGTGGGCATTAAGCAATTATGTGGGTGATTAGCCCTCTTGGGGTGGGTCAGAAGGCTCTGGGAAGGTCTACTTGGGAGCTGAAGATCCTACTGAAAACAAAGAATTTTCAGCCCTGGAAGGAGAGAAATGAATGTGCATCCTCTACTGGGCTTCCCAAGATCTCCTACACCCTCTTGAGCACCCCATGCTCCTTTCCGTACCTCCTTTCAAAAATCCTGGTTAAAATTCCTTGGCATGTACAGTAATAATAACAAAGGATGATTTGTACACAGCTTCACCACAAAACATAATGCTTCCCCTACTCGGGAGGTTTATATGTTGAATGACCGATGTGTAAATATGTGCATACCCACTAGGCCTCTGACCTTACAATTAATATAATCCAAGGAAGAAAAACCTTTGCACATTAGCACAATTCATATTTTATTAATCATCACAGTAGACATTTAAAGACATGATATTCTGTTGTTTATAGTCCAATATAGATTTCCAGATAGGGGGAAGTCATTCTACCCAAGAAAATGTCGTGTAGAAGTTTTGCAATAAACGAGTTGTCTACATATATTACTTCACAAGGTAACTGCAGAAAGTACGGCTATTAAGCAACTTGTTCAGTACTATATTACAAGATGTCTAAGTAAGAAACTGAAACCAGGCCTTAATTTGCATAATGTCTCTCTCGTTGCAAGTTTGACTTTGAGTTTATATTTAAACTTAGTTCTGCATATGTTTTAAAAGAATGTTTGCTTTAGAATAGAATAGAATAGATTTTTTTTATTGGCCAAGTGTGATTGGACACACAAGGAATTTGTTTTGGTGCATATGCTCTCAGTGTACATAAAAGAAAAGATACGTTCGCCAAGAATCATAAGATACAACACTTAATAGTCATAGGGTACAAATAAGCAATCAGGAAACAATATCAATATAAATTGTAAGGATACAAGCAACAAAGTTACAATCATACAGTCATAAGTGGAAGGAGATGGGTGATGGGAATGATGAGAAGATTAATAGTAATGCAGACTTAGTAACTAGTTTGACAGTGTTGAGGGAATTATTTGTTTAGCAGAGTGATGGCATTTGAGAAAACTGTTCTTGTGTCTATTTGTTCTGATGTGCAGTGCTCTATAGCGTCGTTTTGAGGGTAGGAGTTGAAACAGTTTATGTCCAGGATGTGAGGGGTATGTAAATATTTCCACAGCCCTCTTTTTGACTCGTGAAGTATACAGGTCCTCAATGGAAGGCAAGTTGGTAGCAATTGTTTTTTCTGCAATTCTAATTATCCTCTGAAGTCTGTGTCTGTCTTGTTGGATTGTAGAACCAAACCAGACAGTTATAGAGGTGCAGATGACAGACTCAATAATTCCTCTGTAGAACTGTATTAGCAGCTTCTTGGGCAGTTTGAGCTTTCTGAGTTGGCGCAGAAAGAACATTCTTTGTTGTCTTTTTTTGATGTTATTTTTGATGTTGGCTGTCGGTTTAAAGATTAGAATAGATACAGTGTATATTAAAAGTCATGGAACCCTCCAGCAAGTCTAACAATGAAAAGTTTATGTTCTTTTTTAGTGTTACACTCTTACTAAATTCAGCATTAAGGCAAAATACCTAGCTCCATGAAATTCACCTTCCCCCACCCTCAGACTATCCAGGTTAGTTAGACATTTGCTGGAAGTTATATAATTGTAGATTAAAAGATCTGAATGGCACCAGCGTGAAAAGGTTGAGTATATATATATAGGACAACTATTTTGACTAAAAATTCATAAAAAATTAGAAACCAAATGGAAGAGGAGGAACTATAGCTTCATTTCAGTTTGTTCAGTTGTTTCAGATGGGTTCTGTGCTGTATATAAGAGGAACAAACCATTGTAAAGAAAAACAGTTTTCACAAGTGACATGACTAATTCACCATTTACAACACGAGGCATTGTTCAAGAAGCGCTCATAACATTCACACAATTTAATTCCATAAGACCATATGAAGAGCAATAAACACAGTGCCTGGGAAAATTTTCAATTTCCCTTGTAATAAAAGTGTACGCTTGGAAGGCTAGAAAAGTATATATACCGTATTATCTCTACGATGGGAATATTATTTTTTAGAGATCAAGTGATAATTTATATTAGATTTCATTCTAGTTTGATATGAAAATATTTATAGATTTATAAGGTTGATTCAAACATTGAAACAACCATAAAATAACTCAAAAGATTCTGCATCTTTCATCTTGCTATTTATTCTTGTTTCATTTTCACACCAGGGCAACATTCAAATTTCATCGGAGGAAACAATGGGAGAAATCTGAAGTAGGAGGATTGTTTTCAAAATCAAAATTCTGTGGTTTTATGATTTATTGTACATGGATTGATTTCTAAACACCTGAAAATGTGCTAATTATCAGAAGTTATTATAGATTTGTCAAAAACACATTTTGCCAGATTAATCTTTTATCTTGTATGATAGGGTATGGTTCTTAACAGAGGTTTGGGATGCTGTAGACCAAGGGTGTCATGACTTTTTTCCCCTTTCGCTAAACCAGGCATGGGCGTGGCCAGTGCGTGATGCATCCGGCCCGCGGACCGCGAATTTGACAGCCCTACTGTAGATCTACTGAATCGGACAAAGTAGTACATAATGTGCAAATTATCAGCTAATTAAGTGTGAGTTGAATGTCATGACAAGTGGATTTATAGCAAGCTCAACAGTTATATTTAAAAAGTGCTCATCACCACCAAATTGGAGATCAGAATCAGGTAGGGTGCCACAACAATCAGTATGGGGCCTCTCCGCCTTAATAACTTCATTAGTTATTTGGGCAAAGAAAGGAACGCAATTTGTAGATTATACATTATCCGGGTGCATGACTGAGGAGGCTTCCTGCTTTCTTTAAAATGTTGAAAGCAATGACAGGCTGTTCCTGTGCAAACTCCACCCTTCTGGAGCATGTATGCAATGTCATACTGCATGTGCAAAGGGCTGGGGCTTGCATTGCAATGGCACAAGGCTGAGTTTGTTATGCTCTTCTTGACCTCCATTAGAGAGACTGCTGTTTGCTAATAGCTATTGTTTAACAGTCATTGGGTATTTTTAGCCTTTAGAAAAGATGGTGAATGAGACAAGGAGAGGAAACATGATAGCACTCCTCAAATACCAGAAAGAACTTCAGATTAAAAAGTCAGGACCTGTTCTCTCTTTTTCCAGAATACAAGAAAAGGAACAAGGCGTTTAAATTATAGCAAGGGTTATATGATTGAATGTTTATAAAACCCTTTAATGATAGACATTGGAATGAATTGTGTGGGCTCTCTTTCATGTACATAAGCAGAAACTAGACAACCATCTCTCTGAGTTCAAATTAGACCTAAAACAGAACAGAGGTTAAACCTAATGACCTAAATAACCCTTTCCAATTCTCTGATGCTAAGATTATTTGATGTTGAAAAATGTAGAAAATTTCCAATAAAATATTTTTGCAAAATTTCCTATGTAAGGTTATTGATACCAATAGATGAGAATATGTGTAGTTCACAGTTGAACTGTGAGGTCCTTGGTGCTCTCTGAGCATGGTTGTTTTCTTGCAGACATTTCATTACCCAACTAGGTAACATCATCAATGCTGGCATATAATTATTGAATCATCATGTGTGGGGGGAAATTGACACAACTAAGGTACTTACCTCACATCTTATGACACTAGTAATAAGTTTGCCAAAGATCCTTATGATACATCTTTCATTTTGATGTCATCATAGTTGGTTATAGATGCTGCTGATATGAATTCTTCTATTGTAGTGATATTATTTTCCTTCTGTTCACTTATATCTGATTCTTGGAGGCTGCCTGGACAAGTCGCTGCAGCTCTCTTAGCAAGGTTTTTCAGAAGTGCTTTGTGATTGCCTCTATTCTAGGGCTGAGAAAAAATGGTTGGCCTAAAGTCAGCCAGCTGCTTTGGACATAAGGCACAACTAGCAATCATGTTGTCCCAGTATCTAGCCTTATAACTTAACCACTATACAAACTGGCTCTTGGTAATAATCTACAGACTGTGTATTATGGGAATAAAGGGCAACAATAGAAAGAGAGGAGGAGAAAAATATTTATTTTATTGCTATACTGTATTAATTCCCGCATATTCTATTTTGGAAGAAACTACTCAAATGATATAAAAATCTGCTTGCTTTTATGAGATATGATATAAATGATTTATAAATCATATTTCCATGCCAGATGCCTTGGGATAAAGAATTGTGCCCAATCATTCCCAAATGCTGTGAAGATCACAATTTCCATCTTAGAACAACCTATTAGATGCCTCTTACCCACAAAAGAACCTAAATTACTTTCCTCCAATCCCTTTGGCCTTCCAGACGGCTGTTAAAACCTGGCTCCTCTCCCCTTGCAAATATTAGGATCAGGATATTAGGGCAGACAAAAGTATATTTCTGTCTATAGATTTATTACATCATATTATATGATACTCTATTTTTTTTAATAAATTGGGATTTCTTATATTTTTCTTGTTTGTATTGTTTGCTGCCCAGATTATGTGTGTAAGAAGGGTGGCTATGAAAATGAAATGCTCCCAGATCAGACTGGATTGCGTGATCCGGTAGCAATCATAGCTGGTAGTTCGGTGATCTGGTAGCGATGCTGGAGCGAAGCTACGCCCACCCGCCCAGATGTCATTACTTCCTGGTTTTAACCAGGAAGTAATGTGTTTTTTATGGTTTTGCACATGCGCAAAGGGTCTGCACGTGCGAAGCAAGAGCGCAGGCGCAGCACATGTATTTCTGAACCGGTAAGGAAGCTAAGTAGATTTCACCCCTGCTATATACAGATACTCCTCAATTTATAACTTTTCATTTAGCAACCATTCAAAGTTACAGTGACACTTTAAAAAATGATTTAGAATAGAATAGAATAGAATAGAATTTTATTGGCCAAGTGTGATTGGACACACAAGGAATTTGTCTTGGTGCATATGCTCTCAGTGTGCATAAAAGAAAAGATACGTTCATCAAGGTACAACATTTACAACACAATTGATGATCAATATAGCAATATAAATCAATATAAATTTACATCAGATTCTCACACTTAATGACAATTGTAGCATCCCCCTGTTCACATGATCAAAATTTCAGTGCAACCAGCATGGCTTCAGGACAATTGCAGCATCCCAGGGTTGTGTGATCGTCATTTGTGAATTTCCCAGCTGACTTGCAACGAGCAAAGTCAATGGGTGGAGCCTAGACTCGCTTAACAACTGTGTGATTCACTTAATAATTACAATGATTCGCTTAACAACTGTGGCAAAAAAGATCCTACAATTGGGCCTGACTCACTTAACAGGTGCCTTGCTTAGCAGTGGAAATTCTGGCCCAATTGTGGTCGTAAGACAAGGACTATATGTACATTTTCTAAACTGCATCTAGCAACTCATGTTTAGAAAAATCTGCTGCCTCCTCAGGAGTAAGAAAACCTATGCTCCCTGATATTAGACTCGTGCGTCCTATGCAGCTTTCTTTTGCAATTGCACCACTCATTGCTCACTCTCTAGCTGTCCACTTTCTGTACACAAAGTAATGTCTATAGTGCACAGTCCCTGCACAGTGATCAGCTCCTCTGAACTGATCACATACCATGAGCATGTGTTCCAGGCAGGAGCCTTACATGGCAACAGAAACTCTGAAAGTATCTTCTTCATTTCTACAGGGTACAGTAAGCCCTGAGAGTTGACAAACGTAGAAAATGACTGTCAACAGATGCCGTTAATTGAATAAAAAGAGTTATATGAATGCACGTTCAACTTTTCCACCAGGCCCAGGCTCAGTTAACTGATCACTGTACAACTATTCCAATCTGGCGACCTCCAGAGGCTTTAAATTACAACTCCCACCATTTTATCAGGCCACTTTTGTGGGTGGAAGGGGAAGTCATTTGATTGTTTTGATACTACAAAATGTGATGCATAGTTAATTTTTTTTCCATTTGGTTTTAATTGTTATTTATTATCATCTTAAAAATGGGTTCTTAATAATTAAGTGCAGTGCTTCTGGGTATAACTAAAGTGTTTTTAATGCAGTAGGGGGTTTCTTAAGTGAATTGTGGGCTATCCCTTAAGAATTCAAGGATGCTTCATTTTAGAGGTGAATGACCATAATATTATTTACCTGTTACCTTTCCTAAAAAGCTGACCATAAGCGCATATTAATATTGCAACAGCACCATACCACTCCCACATAGTCATATATGTTGAGTTGATGAGCAAGTTTGCCAGCCCTACCCCTAAAGATTGCAAACAGAAGTAATCCAGCCAAAGTTAACTATTCAGTCACTGCAAATTGCAAGCCAATACTTAAATCACTGCCACTGAAGTGGACAGGGATTTATGCATTTGAAGCTAGCTGAATCATGCCAAGATTTTTGAGCTTTAAGGTAGCCCATTGTCTATATTGTCTTCATGTAGTAATAATGGGACTGCATAGAATACAGTATGATAGATGTGACACATTGACTTTAAAACAGGGGTGGTATTCACTTACCTTTGATATTGGTTTGCAAATGTGAGCATGGACACGCATGTGCTTTGCTTGCACACACCATCTCCGCACATGTACAGGGCCTTCCGCACATGTGCAGAGCATCAAAACTGTGGATAAATGGGACATAATGATGTCCGGGTGGGCGGAGCCTCCTGCAGTCGCCACTACTGGTTTGCGTGAACCGGATAGAACTAGCTGAATACCACCACAGCTTTAAAAGAAAGAAACAATAAAAAAGGAACAAGGAAGAACTTAATAAAGCTGTCAGAATCCACATTTCATTTCTCTGTCTTCAGTCAAATCACATTTGCAGTAGGCAAGCAGACACAGGAACTCAATTGGATTGTGACCTTCAAAAAGAAAAAAAGCATTTGGGAACAGTTTCAACCAGTTGGGCCTGAGGAACTAGATAAAGTCCTTAGGACTATGAGCTCAATCTCTGCTCTTTAGATCCATGCCCGGTCTTACTTTCTAAAGCCATCCCAAGAGGCGTCATGTGACTGGGTTCTAATGGTGATGAATCTTCTTTGGGTGGCAGGGTTGTTTATTTACTTCACGAGATCTTTTTCCTTCTTCTAAAGAAATGGAACCCACTATAATGGACTAAACTCATTGTCTGATTTGCTTAAAGACAATAACTTGAATAAATTCCTTGTGACTTGAAGACCACTGTTAGATTTCTTTCAAGATAAGGAGAAAAATCAACCTTTGACTTTGGAATGTGAGGATTAAAACGGAAATTAAAGAAATATTGTAGGATATTAGGACACAATAAGTTTTGGTGTCAAAATAAAATAATTCTGAAATTTGGTAATCTAGATCTATCATCCAGAACTTATAACTTTCTGTTGAGGTTGTCAACTTTTATAAAATAAATAAACCAAAAAGATAGGCTGATAGAATGTTTATTTCACCAATTTTTAGAACTGTTTTTAAATGATCATACTTGGTCAAAGCAGTTCTCTCTATTCATTGAATTTTCTTACAGCCAAATTTGTCAAAATGTCATTCATAGGATCAAAATCCATGTAATTGTATTGTTCTTTCTGTTGATATTGCCAAATTGTAGCGTATTTACTTAAAAATAAATGATGAGTAATGATGAGTTGAATCTCGCGGCAGGAGAAGCTAATGTAAAAAGTTTAAGATGGATGGAAATTCCTAAAAGAGACATTAACAGTGCATGAGTATGAAGCTCAGTTAGGAAAAAAAATAAAACAAATGGAAGATAGGATGAGAAGCTTAAATAATGACACAAAAAGCTTTGTTAGGACCTAAAAAGAAAAATGAACACAGGAATAAGCAGGGGTTTATCCGTAGCATGGATCAAAATAGGCAATATATTGTTTGTGGCATAGTGATCAAAGAGCTGTCCTTTGTGACAAAGATGCACATATATGCAAAGAGGCAAAACATGCCATCTTGCCTGTTTTGATCACCACTGCAAATGCTGCTGACAGGAAATGAAAAGAGACAATTTATTTGGGTTTTTTTTTATTGGATACTTATGGTGTCAACACTCTGCAGACTCATGGCTGCTTACAATAAAATTAAAACATCCACAATATAACATAAATATCCAAATAAGATATGGGTGATAAGTCAAAAACAATAGCATCACACATCAACATTAAAATGCTCCAGATCAGAACAAACACCAACCCATAAAAAACAAATTAAGTTATAATCAACTTCACTACACCCATCATATATAATAACATAGAAGAAATCCACACATAATTAGAAATTGGGCAACAACAACAAGATGACATTAGCCACCAAAAGACCTCAGGAACAATTCAGTTTTAATGTTATCTGGAAAATAAACCTGATATTCAGAGAGATACATTCTTCAGTACTGGAGCAATATATCATATTCAAAATGTCTGCCTCCTCCTCCTCCTCCTTTTCCAACATCCAGAGAAGGCTATCATTATAAAAAGCAATAGAGTTATGCAACACTATGGAAGTAATTCAGTAGAGGGGTTTCGTAGCAGATAGAATACACACAAGGCACCTTCGCAAATTGTTAAAGTGACTATGCAGGGGGTGTCTACATGACATGGCCAAAAACGGTCAAGATGGCGGACATAACAAGGTGATCAAAGTTCTGCCAAGTTTTTTTTTACACATGATGCACATAAAAAGGGTAGAGTTTCAGCTACATGATTGTGGTCACATCTTAACACTTTTTACCACAGCCTATGAGCTTCCCTGAGGCTCTGTCTTTTTCCCTCATTCCATACTGGAAACAAAAAGACTAGGCCACTTTTAAGAATGGCAGAGAGATGCTAAGTTTGCCCATCCATGCACAAGAAGCATCTCTTCCAAAGAGGATCCAAAATACTTAGAAATTAGTTAATTATTCAAAAAAAAAAAAACCTCTCTTACAAAGGTGATGGATCATTCCTCCATTATTTGATTTTATTCCCAGTATTCCAGAAGATCATTCCATTTAATCCTACTATTTACATTTGAAGTCCTTTTTTTCTGTGAACTTGGGAAAACAAAAACTATGGAATCCCTCCTCCCTGTCTTCAACTAAATGTGCTTTTAAAATCCAAGAAAAAAGTACAAAAAAAATATTAAAAAGAAGGGTTATTTAACAAAACTGTTTTAACTGTCTGAAAACTGAGTAACTTACAACAGCAAGTCCCTTTTTTCTCAGTCCTCATTCTTCTACTACGATTACCAAAAATCAGTTTACAATTTCCTACCATTATATAAAAAAGTCACTTCAACATAATTTTACAAACACAAGTTTAGTTTAAGATTAAATGCAGCACAGGAAATCAGTACCCATACATGTTTATCAAATTTTGTTTGAATTACTGATTCTTCCCTGTCATAATTTGTACTTTTTCATTATCTTATATTTTCTTACCTTTGGGGAATTTCACCTAATCATCCAAGAAAAATGCAATTTCTTAAGTTTATTGTCTAAGGTTAAGTACTATCAATTGATGCCACATGCTATCAATCCTGTCACCCTAATTCTAAAAAACTGGAAAGATGCTTTTTATTTCAAATGACACTCATGTGTCCTGGTTATACAAGATGTCCAGCCTCAAAAATTAAATGTATCCTACCAATATTTTGTTATGTGTGTTTCAATGAAGTTCATAAACAAGGATTATTTTTCTTGATGACAAAATGCCACAGTCACTCAAAGTGAAGGGAGAAGAATGACTTTACATTTTGTTTTTCTTAGCCCTCAGTATGTATAATATGTAGGTAGTGTACAGTACGTAAATAAATGTGGATAATACTGGGAGGGAGAACCTGGGAGGGAGAACCTGCCAGAACTGGTTACAAATAAGATTCATATCTTTGTCTTCTGGTGATTAGATGCTTTAGAAAGTAGCCTAAGAAACATTATGTTCTCCTGTATTAGGACTACAGTTCTCGGAATTCAAAGATATGTCACTTTGATTCATCTCCAGGATACTAGGGTAGTTTTAAGAAGACATAGGTATGCATTTTCTGTCCTGAAAATAGGTATTCTATCATCTAATACATATGATAGATTAAATCATGGCAAAGTGACATACACATCTGGACAAAATATTACATTGTGGTTAAGGAGTAATGACTTTACTGTAATTTATTACTGTGTTTTGTAATAGGCTTACTTAGCTCAGTAATAGGTCCATAGGTCATCTTAATTTCAAAGCTGGAGCGTTAATGAATGGCAAACTTCTTCCAAGCTTCAGAAACAGAGAAAGGAAGATGAAGGTGCCATAAAAAAGTAACTCCAGCAGCGTCTCTACTATTCCCACTATTCTGTTTTCATTTTCCATTGAAATATAGGAGAGAGCTTGGGAAGTAGAAGGGAAGAATTTCAGGCATCACCCAGTGCAAATTCCAGCTGCCTTAATGCAGTTTAAAAAAAACAAAAATCTGCCTTGGTATTCACAATGTATGTGGACTATGGTATCATCAATATGCTTGTAGCACTCAGCTTTATCTCAAGAAAAACCAAATGCACAGGTATAGAATAGGTGGTACCTAGCGCAATAGTAAGTAACTGTGACCAACAGCTATGGGAGAGGAATTATAAATTAACCATGTCCATTGCGTATAAAGAAAATCAATATAAAATGTTTTATAGATGGCATATGCCACCTAAGAAACTGGCGAAAATGTTTAAAGACAAATCAGCTAAATGTTGGAAATGTCATTAGTTACCAGGATCTTATTATCATATGTGGCCAAAAACTATTGGGAGAAGCCAGAAGCCAAAAAACTATTGGGAGAAAATAAAGGGTTGTTAGAAGAAATAACCCAACAACATATTGATTTAAAACCAGAGTTGTTTTTACTGGGGATCCTACCAGAGAAAATTATTAAAGAAAATATATATTTAATTATACATGTAATTACAGCAGCAAGAATAGTTTTTGCGCAAATTTGGAAAGCAGAAAAAATACCTCTGGAAGGAGAAATTATTAGAAAAATTTTAGATTGTGCAAAAATGAACAGATTAACCTTGATGATTAAAGAAAGAGAGGATTCAGAATATTTTAAGATAGGAGATAAATTTTACCATTGGTTAGAAGAAAGGTATAGATAAGCAATAAATAATTATGTAAGAAGATGATAATAATGTATTTGTGGAAAAATGGTAATAGTTCAAATGGAAGTGAAGAAAGAAGAAACAACAAAATAATGGAGCCAGGAAGAAAACACCCAGATGTCACACGGAAGGATTTGCTGATGTTTTAAATGTATGTTTGTCTATAAAATAAAAAACTTTATTAAAAAAAAAGTAAGTAACTGTGAATAGGATCTTGGAGTCCTAAATATGAGCCAGCAGTGTGCTGCAGCTGCCAAAAAAGCCAACCTAGGTTGCATTAACAGAGGGATAGAATCAAGATCATGTGAAATGTTAATACTACTTTAAAATGCCTAAGACTACACTTGGAATATTGGATCCAATTTTGGTCGCCATGATATAAAAAAGATGTTGAGACTAGAAAGAGTGCAGAGAAGAGCATGAAAGATGATATGGGGACTGGAGGCTAAAACATACAAAGAACAGTTCCAGGAACTGGGCATGTCTAGTTTAGAATAGAATAGAATAGAATTTTTATTGGCCAAGTGTGATTGGACACACAAGGAATTTGTCTTGGTGCATATGCTCTCAGTATACATAAAAGAAAAGATACGTTCATCAAGGTACAACATTTACAACACAATTGATGATCAATATATCAATATAAATCATAAGGATTGCCAGCAACAAGTTATAGTCATACAGTCATAAGTGGAAAGAGATTGGCGATGGGAACTATGAAACGATTAATAGTAGTGCAGATTCAGTAAATAGTCTGACAGTTTGAGGGAATTATTTGTTTAGCAGAGTGACGGCCTTCGGGAAAAAACTGTTCTTGTGTCTAGTTGTTCTGGTGTGCAGTGCTCTATAGCGTCGTTTTGAGGGTAGGAGTTGAAACAGTTTATGTCCAGGATGCGAGGGATCTGCAAATATTTTCACGGCCCTCTTCTTGATTCGTGCAGTATACAGGTCCTCAATGGAAGGCAAGTTGGTAGCAATTATTTTTCTGCAGTTCTAATTATCCTCTGAAGTCTGTGTTTTTCTTGTTGGGTTGCAGAACCGAACCAGACAGTTATAGAGGTGCAAATGACAGACTCAATAATTCCTCTGTAGAATTGGATCAGCAGCTCCTTGGGCAGTTTGAGCTTACTGAGTTGGCGCAGAAAGAACATTCTTTGTTGTCCTTTTTTAATGATGTTTTTGATGTTAGCTGTCCATTTGAGATCTTGCGATATGATAGAACCCAGAAATTTGAAGGTTTCTACTGTTGATACTGTGTTGTCAAGTATTGTGAGAGGTGGAAGTATGGAAGGGTTTTTCCTAAAGTCTACCACCATTTCTACGGTTTTGAGTGTGTTCAGTTCCAGATTGTTTTGGTTGCACCACAAGGCTAGTCGTTCGACCTCTCGTCTATATGCGGATTCGTCATTGTCTCGAATGAGACCAATCACTGTTGTGTCATCTGCGAACTTCAGTAGCTTAACTGATGGATCATTGGAGATGTAGTCATTGGTATACAGAGAGAAGAGAAGTGGGGAGAGCACACAGCCTTGGGGGGCCCCTGTGCTAATTGTACAGGTATTTGATGTGATCTTGCTTAGCTTCACCTGCTGCTTCCTGTTTGTTAGGAAGCTTGTGATCACTTACAAGCCTGTTCCGGTACCTGTAGCTGGTTTAATGAACAGAAGGACTAGGGGTTACATGATAGCAGTGTTCCAATATCTCAGGGGCTGTCACAAAGAAGAGGGTGGGTCAACCTATTCTCCAAAACACCTGAAGGCAGGACAAGAAGCAATGGATGGAAACTAATCAAGGAGAGAACAAACTAGAACTAAGGATAAATTTCCTGACAATTAGAACAATTAATCAGTGGAACAACATGCCTCCAGAAGTTGTGGATCCTGCAAGTTTAAGAAGAGATTGGACAATGATTTGTCTGAAATGATATAGGGTTTCCTGCTTGAGCTGAAGGTTGTTCTAGGAGGCCTCCCAAGGTGCCTTCCAACTCTGTTATTCTGTTATCCTGCCTTTTGCTAGAAGCTATTGCTTGGCAATGATGATGGAGCGCCAGTCAGCTAACAATGAATCTGACTAAGATGGTGATAATGTGGCTATGCTAGGTAAGGTAGAATTCCTTCCAAAGGAACATGCATCTTCTTTGAGATGTCTCCTTGATTCCCACCATCAATGGTCTTGGATTTTCCCTGCCAATATGAGGTACTCCTACCATAGCTTTCATTATGTAAATATTTGAAATGCCTACTGTTGGATTCTATTATAAATAGTTTACAAGAATGTCTCAAATGTGGAACAAATTATAATTTTATACACTGTTGGAAGAAATGTCCATCTGGATTCAGTTTCAAGTATGAAGAAAGATACTGGAAACATGGAGACTGCTTGGAAAGATGGTTTAATGGTGGACAGGACCGCATGGTTTGAGGTCCTGGGCAAAAAGAGCACATAGGTGAGAGAGCAAGAAAGATTTATACCCTCTCTTGGGCCCTACCTTGGAGCTTCCTGTTCCTGTGAAAGAAATGTACTCTGATTGGTTGTCAGACTCCGATGGGGCATGTAGGGGTAACTTTGCAGATTGTCTTGAGTCCCAGGCCTGGTTGAATCTTGCTGGGTGATGATGTAATGAAGGGGCTTTAGGCCAGGAGTCTCCAACCTTGGCAACTTTAAGCCTGGAGGACTTCAACTCCCAGAATTCTGGCTGGGGAATTCTGGGCATTGAAGTCCACCAGGCTTAAAGTTGCCAAAGTTGGAGATTTCTGTTTTAGGCAATTCCTATTATGGCTTAATGGCTTTGTCCTGGTTTGGATCTTGAGTAAGGGCTAATCCTATCATGTCCTGAGGGCCATGACTTTTGTTTTGTAGATAAGCTGGCCAAGCTTTTATCTTGTATATAGGTTGGCACCAAAATATCTGCTGGGGTGGGGTAGGGAGCTTAGGCTCTGAGTCTGACTTTAGAAACATGTTTCTCCTTTATAGAAAATATAATATTCTGCCTTTTTAATATTTCCTAGAATATTTCATTTTCCTAGGAGATGGGCAGGTGCTAACATCCTACAACACAAAAAGATTGTGCCATAATCTTTCAGTTTAGATTTTTGAATCTTGATACTTGGTGATCTTCTCCAATTCTTTGTCTTTTATTATCTCCTGTAGTGTTTTTTTTTTATTATTTACATTTATATCCCACCCTTCTCCGAAGACACAGGGCGGCTTACAGTGTGTAAGGCAATAGTCTCATTCTATCTGTATATTTACAAAGTCAACTTATTGCCCCCCCCAACAATCTGGGTCCTCATTTTACCTACCTTATAAAGGATGGAAGGCTGAATCAACCTTGGGCCTGGTGGGATTCAAGCCTGCAGTAATTGCAGGCAGCTGTGTTTTAATAACAGGCTATCTTACAGCCTGAGCCACCACGGCCCTAAAGTGTAGTTCAGTTATCTACACTTTATTCTTTTCCATCACAGTTACATCTGGTGTGTTATGGGCCAAGGCATTATCAGTCTATATTCAGAAATTCCATAATATTTTAACCAGCTCATTTAGACTACTTTTTCAACTCTGTGTTTATTAGGCCACATGATAATTTTATGGATGTTCCAGTGAATCATTTTGGTGACTGTGTAATGTAGTTGTTTACAATCGGTTTGTGCAATCTTGCATGAGCTGAGTGTGTGATCTACTGTATCTTCTTCCTCTTTGCACAATCTGCACTTTGAATCATTTGATGATTGTTTCATTCTAGACTTGATTGCATTAATTCATTTCTTTTTTATGTTCTAGTTGTAAGCTATTTCCAGTTTTTACGTTCATTCACTTTATTCTTGACCTTTTGTAGAAATTGATTATATTATTTATTACATAAATTATTAAAGATTGTATATAGAATGATATCAAATAATAATAGTTATATGAATGAAAGGCTTCTCGCATAAGACGAGGTACAAATACATGTTTATTTAGCATTGAGAATAAATGTATATGAGCCTCTGTAGAGCTTTACAGCTTTCTGGGAACAAATCCAAGTGTTTTCAGTAGTCTCTTAAAATGTATTCTTAATACAGTATTACTAAAAATGGGAAACAACTATTTAAAGCAATAAAACTACAGTTTATTTAGTGAGCACTAGATGGTGCCATTGGACAAGGCTACTTTAAGATTCTCTTAGTGGGACTGACATCCCACTCACCCGTCACATGCTCTTGAAAATCCTAATTCATTAGGGATTTTTATTCCACTAGCAACAAAACGTGGGTGCTGCATGAACAAAGAAAAAAAGGGAGCAATATCAAGCATAATGAAGACTAGATGGATTGGGCAGAATATGTGATGAAATAAATAAAAAGCAACACTATAGTTGAAAAATGTAAAGTTGCCAGGGTTGCTTAGATGGGAAAGGAGCACAATATCAAACGAATGGCAGAAGAAAAATGGAGGAAAATATCTGTTAGCTATCATATGCTATCAGATATCATATGCTATCGAATGACTGCTGTGAAACAACATCACCTTTTGGAAGAATTATAAGATTATAAAACTTAGTTTGGTCTAGTGGTTAAGGTATCACAGGCTAGTGACTGGGACACTGTGAGTTCTAGTCCTGCCTTAAACATGAAATCCAATTGGCTGATTTTTCCCCTCAGCCCAACTCATCTCACAGGGTTGTGATTGTGGGAAAAATAGAAGGGGGAAGGAAGTACGTTCAAAGCCTTGGGTTATTCATAAGAATAATAAAGGCAGAATATAAATAACAAATAATCTGGTAGTTAAAATTATGCTGTCGTCTACAAATAGCAAGGACTTCAAGGGAAATGATGGAAATAAATACATTTGCATGTTTGGAGTAGACATACAAATCTCCCTGTCTGTGTTAAAAATATGAAAAATAAATAAATAAAACCCATCTAAACATGGAAACATTTGGAAATGGTTTCAAAGAAGAAAAATCAGTTGAAAATCTCATGAGGCCCAAGTGTACTATTTTTTTTAATCTCATATTTAAGTCACCTTTATGAGAAATGTCTTTGTACTGTAGATATCAACCCCACGTTTCTTCTTGTATATTTAATATCCATTGTAAAGTGCAACTATGAAATTAATGGAGGTTTTTACTACTGGATTTGTCATCTGTAGCTGTCACCTTAATATATGTATGTGATTTACTTCAATCTTTTAAGTTCTCTTCAAAGGGTTTTTTTACGGAAAGACATGTTATGTATTAATTCATTAATTGAACCAAACAGTGATTCTCTCTCTCTCTCTCTCTCTCTTTCACACACACACACACAAATATTCAGCAGCTGAAAACCATAAGAATCTACATTTATCATGCATCACACTCAACTCATGGGGTATGAATAATTCTTAGGCTTTAAAAGCTAAATTCATCTTTAGCTTATTATATTTCACAAGAATCATTTTATCTTAAATTAAGTAGAGGAAAAAAATTCTTCAAAATATAATAAATATTTATGCAAAATATAGTAAAATATTCTGACAAAGGTTCAAGAGAAAAATGGAAGACACTTGTAATCATTCTGTATTGCTTCACGATCCAGAGCCTTTTCTAGCATTTTTTTCCAATGATTCATAGTCTGAATGAAAAAAAAAACTGGTTTCAGGTTGTTTACAATGGAGATAAAATTTTCTTTGTGATCTTCATAAGATAGTGTGGAATTCTAGCATATTCCTCTATTCTAATTATAAAGTGGGCAAGGGATACTGTCTTATAGCAGATCCCACCATTGTTTGGGAGCGCTGATTGGTTCTGGATTTGATAGATCACATTACAGTATGTTATTTGTTTGGGTGAAATAATTCAATGTATATCTGACCTTTTCATTGACTTGCTGCAAAACTCAGCAGAGTTGGTGTTTTCCTTCAAGTTACCACAGATCTTTACCTTTGCCTGTGTAGCAAATTAAAGGGGATTTTAATTTGGTGTGGCCTAGTAACAAGTTGTAAATGTTGGTAGCTAGCTGGGAAGCTTTTAAAATTTTTGAAATCACAGTGATTGTCTCAATGAGAACTAGGCAACCTGTGATCTGTTAGATAATTGTTTCAAAGACCATTAGACTAGACATTCCCAGGGTGGGCTGCTGGGAGTTTGCACGGGTTCAGGAGAACCTCTACTTAAGATTTTGTGCAGTTTGGAGAACCCCCAAATCCCACTCCTGGCTGGCCCTGCCCACCCCGCCCCGCCCCTCCTAGGAATCCCCATGTGGCCTGTTTTGGATGCAGGTAACTGAAAGGCATGCACGGAGGCTTGGGGAGGACGAAAAATGGGTCTGCTGGAAGTTCGGGAAGCCTGGAAACGGGTCCATTTCTGGCCTCCAGAGCCTGGGGAGGCCGTTTTCGCCCTCCCGGAGGCTTTAGGAAACACCTCCCCTGCCGTGGTGCAGGAGGCTGCCAGCAACAAGTTATAGTCATACAGTCATAAGTGGAAAGAGATTGGTGATGGGAACTATGAAACGATTAATAGTAGTGCAGATTCAGTAAATAGTCTGACAGTGTTGAGGGAATTATTTGTTTAGCAGAGTGATGGCCTTCGGAAAAACTGTTCTTGTGTCTAGTTGTTCTGGTGTGCAGTGCTCTATAGCGTCGTTTTGAGGGTAGGAGTTGAAACAGTTTATGTCCAGGATGCGAGGGATCTGCAAATATTTTCACGGCCCTCTTCTTGATTCGTGCAGTATACAGGTCCTCAATGGAAGGCAAGTTGGTAGCAATTATTTTTCTGCAGTTCTAATTATCCTCTGAAGTCTGTGTTTTTCTTGTTGGGTTGCAGAACCGAACCAGACAGTTATAGAGGTGCAAATGACAGACTCAATAATTCCTCTGTAGAATTGGATCAGCAGCTCCTTGGGCAGTTTGAGCTTACTGAGTTGGCGCAGAAAGAACATTCTTTGTTGTCCTTTTTAATGATGTTTTGATGTTAGCTGTCCATTTGAGATCTTGCGATATGATAGAACCCAGAAATTTGAAGGTTTCTACTGTTGATACTGTGTTGTCAAGTATTGTGAGAGGTGGAAGTATGGAAGGGTTTTCCTAAAGTCTACCACCATTTCTACGGTTTTGAGTGTGTTCAGTTCCAGATTGTTTTGGTTGCACCACAAGGCTAGTCGTTCGACCTCTCGTCTATATGCGGATTCGTCATTGTCTCGAATGAGACCAATCACTGTTGTGTCATCTGCGAACTTCAGTAGCTTAACAGATGGATCATTGGAGATGCAGTCATTGGTATAGAGAGAAGAGAAGTGGGGAGAGCACACAGCCTTGGGGGGGCCCTGTGCTAATTGTACAGGTATTTGATGTGATCTTGCTTAGCTTCACCTGCTGCTTCCTGTTTGTTAGGAAGCTTGTGATCCACTTACAAGCCTGTTCCGGTACCTGTAGCTGGTTTAGCTTAGTTAGAAGAATGTCTGGAATGATGGTATTGAATGCTGAACTAAAGTCTACAAAAAGGACCCTTGCATAGGTCTTTGGAGACTCAAGATGTTGTAGGATGTAGTGCAGAGCCATATTAACAGCATCATCTGTTGATCTATTTGCTCGGTATGCAAATTGCAAGGGACTAACAGCGGATCCGTGATGGTTTTCAGGTAGGAAAGCACTAGCCTTTCAAAGGTTTTCATGACTACAGATGTTAGTGCAACTGGTCTGTAGTCATTCAGTTCCTTGATGGTGGGCTTCTTGGCACTGGGATGATGGTAGGCGTTTGAAGCAAGAAGGAACATAGCGCATCTCTAGTGATTTATTGAAAATATGGGTGAAGATGGGGGCCAATTGGTCAGCACAGACTTTTAAGCAAGAAGGAGTTATCTTGTCTGGGCCTGGAGCTTTTCCTGGCTTTTGTCTGTGAAATAGGTCCTGCACTTCCTTTTCTGTGATCACTAGGGTTGTGAACCCAATGAAATGGGGTCAGTTGTAGGAGGCTTGGCTGTTGTTGGTGTGTCTGAGATGGGGGTTGTGGAGATAGGTGGCTGTAGTTTCCTTTCAAACCTGCAGTAAAACTCATTCAGGTCATCTGCCAGTTGTTGGTTACCTTCAGCCTGGGAAGGAGGTTTGCCATAGCCGGTGATATTTTTAAGAGTTTTCCACATGTTTGCTGGTTCATTTGCTGAAAACTGATTCTTTAGCTTTTCAGAGTAGCTTCTTTTTGCTGCTCTGATCTCCCTTGTTAGTGCATTTCTGGCCTGATTGTACAGCATTTTATCACCTTTTCTGTAGGCTTCCTCTTTGGAATGTCGTAGCTGCTTAAGTTTAGGTGTAAACCAAGGTTTGTTGTTACTGTGTATTCAAGTTCCTTGTAGGTACACATAGGTCTTCACAGAAGCTGACATATGATGTTACAGTATCTGTGAGTTCATCCAGGTCTGCAGAGGTATCTTTAAAAATATTCCAATCAGTGCAGTCAAAACATGCCTGTAGCTTTAATTCTGATTCCTCCGTCCAGGTTTTCACTGATTTAATTATTGGTTTTATGGCTTTAAGTCTTTGCCTGTAGCAGATTAAAGGGGATTTTAATTTGGTGTGGCCTAGTAACAAGTTGTAAATGTTGGTAGCTAGCTGGGAAGCTTTTAAATTTTTTGAAATCACAGTGATTGTCTCAATGAGAACTAGGCAACCTGTGATCTGTTAGATAATTGTTTCAAAGACCATTAGACTAGACATTCCCAGGGGTGGGCTGCTGGGAGTTTGCACGGGTTCAGGAGAACCTCTACTTAAGATTTTGTGCAGTTTGGAGAACCCCCAAATCCCACTCCTGGCTGGCCCTGCCCACCCCGCCCCGCCCCTCCTAGGAATCCCCATGTGGCCTGTTTTGGATGCAGGTAACTGAAAGGCGTGCACGGAGGCTTGGGGAGGACGAAAAATGGGTCTGCTGGAAGTTCGGGAAGCCTGGAAACGGGGCCATTTCTGGCCTCCAGAGCCTGGGGAGGCCGTTTTCGCCCTCCCGGAGGCTTTAGGAAAGCCTCCGGAGCCCTCCCTGCCGTGGTGTAGGAGGCTGACGAGGCCATGGCCACCATGACCATGGTCACCCAGCAACTGGGCAGAGAACCCCTTGCTAAAAATTTTGAAGCCCACCCCTGGACATTCCCAATTCCTGTAGCCATTTTACAGCTCCTGTAACCCAGTTCTTGTGAAGAAGGGAAGCAGCATGGCAGCACTGAAGTGACCATAATTTAGCCAAATTTCAGTCCTTTAGGAGTCATGGGTCTTAGATTTTGGATGTCATATGAAAGGTAGCCCATTTGAAGTACCTCGGTTCAAAAATTGCTACCCCATGAAGTTCTGTTTCCATCAGTTAAAAGTTACAGACCAAAGAGTTTTAGAAGCATACAGATGAGGGAATGGATGATATTTAGTTTTTCCCAGAGATTGTGTTGTCATCCCTCTAGCAGTAATTCGTTTGCAGTCTGCCTGGTTTCCTAGGCTTTTAATTAAATTAAAATAAAGATCTGATGAGAAAATTCCTCCCATGGGACTTTTTTCCCAGAGATTGTGTTGTCATCCCTCTAGCAGTAATTCGTTTGCAGTCTGCCTGGTTTCCTAGGCTTTTAATTAAATTAAAATAAAGATCTGATGAGAAAATTCCTCCCATGGGACTTTTTCCCAGAGATTGTGTTGTCATCCCTCTAGCAGTAATTCGTTTGCAGTCTGCCTGGTTTCCTAGGCTTTTAATTAAATTAAAATAAAGATCTGATGAGAAAATTCCTCCCATGGGACTTCTTTCCCAGAGATTGTGTTGTCATCCCTCTAGCAGTAATTCGTTTGCAGTCTGCCTGGTTTCCTAGGCTTTTAATTAAATTAAAATAAAGATCTGATGAGAAAATTCCTCCCATGGGACTTTTTCCCAGAGATTGTGTTGTCATCCCTCTAGCAGTAATTCGTTTGCAGTCTGCCTGGTTTCCTAGGCTTTTAATTAAATTAAAATAAAGATCTGATGAGAAAATTCCTCCCATGGGACTTTTTCCCAGAGATTGTGTTGTCATCCCTCTAGCAGTAATTCGTTTGCAGTCTGCCTGGTTTCCTAGGCTTTTAATTAAATTAAAATAAAGATCTGATGAGAAAATTCCTCCCATGGGACTTTTTCCCAGAGATTGTGTTGTCATCCCTCTAGCAGTAATTCGTTTGCAGTCTGCCTGGTTTCCTAGGCTTTTAATTAAATTAAAATAAAGATCTGATGAGAAAATTCCTCCCATGGGACTTTTTCCCAGAGATTGTGTTGTCATCCCTCTAGCAGTAATTCGTTTGCAGTCTGCCTGGTTTCCTAGGCTTTTAATTAAATTAAAATAAAGATCTGATGAGAAAATTCCTCCCATGGGACTTTTTCCCAGAGATTGTGTTGTCATCCCTCTAGCAGTAATTCGTTTGCAGTCTGCCTGGTTTCCTAGGCTTTTAATTAAATTAAAATAAAGATCTGATGAGAAAATTCCTCCCATGGGACTTTTTCCCAGAGATTGTGTTGTCATCCCTCTAGCAGTAATTCGTTTGCAGTCTGCCTGGTTTCCTAGGCTTTTAATTAAATTAAAATAAAGATCTGATGAGAAAATTCCTCCCATGGGACTTTTTCCCAGAGATTGTGTTGTCATCCCTCTAGCAGTAATTCGTTTGCAGTCTGCCTGGTTTCCTAGGCTTTTAATTAAATTAAAATAAAGATCTGATGAGAAAATTCCTCCCATGGGACTTTTTCCCAGAGATTGTGTTGTCATCCCTCTAGCAGTAATTCGTTTGCAGTCTGCCTGGTTTCCTAGGCTTTTAATTAAATTAAAATAAAGATCTGATGAGAAAATTCCTCCCATGGGACTTTTTCCCAGAGATTGTGTTGTCATCCCTCTAGCAGTAATTCATTTGGTTTGGATATTGAGTAATTATGTGAGCTTTATCTCAAATCTAAGGTTGCTTAGATTTCTAAGACTTTTCCTCCTAAATCTCCATCAACAGTATCTTTGATTTATTCTGATGTTTTGCCAACCTATCCCAACCTAAGCCATGGACAAAGCATCTGTGATGCCTTTTGAATGCCTACTTATATAACTGATTTTGAGGAGATGGTTAATCAAAGACATTAGAGGATTTTTTCAGTGAGAGAGGAAAAAGTCTCAGGCCAAACATAATTACTGAGTCATTTAACATTTTGAATAATCTTTTAGCTAGTCCCCCATCTTGCCTTATAAGTAAGGTCTCTCAGCCTTGATTGTTTTCTAGTGTGAATGGGGATGTTTTTCCATCTTAAAGCACTCTACTTAAAGCACTCTACTTAAAGCACTCTACTTAAAGCACTCTACTTAAAGCACTCTACTTAAAGCACTCTACTGGGCCTCTGTGGCTCAGACTGCTAATGCAGTCTGTTATTAACAGCAGCTGCTTGCAATTACTGCAGGTTCTAGTCCCACCAAGCCCAAGGTTGACTCAGCCTTCCATCCTTTATAAGGTTGGTAAAATGAGGACCCAGATTGTTGGGGGCAATAAGTTGACTTTGTATATAAATATATAAATAGGATGAAGACTATTGCTAACATAGTGTAAGCTGCCCTGAGCCTTTGGAGAAGGGCGGGATATAAATGCAAATAAAGAAAATCCATTTTATTAAGAAATTATTCAGTTCTTAAAGAAATACATACTCACTTCCTTGTATGTTTTGAAACATAAGACTCTCTTCAGTTAGAATACCAGTATTCATTTGGTTTGGATATTGAGTAACTATGTGAGCTTTATCTCAAATCTAAGATTGCTTAGATTTCTAAGACTTTTCCTCCTAAACCTCCATCAACAGTATCTTTGATTTATTCTGATGTTTTGCCAACCAATCCCAACCTATGCCATGGACAAAGCATCTGTGATGCCTTTTGAATGCCTACTTATATAACTGATTTTGAGGAGATGGTTAATCAAAGACATTAGAGGATTTTTGCAGTGAGAGAGGAAAAAGTCTCAGGCCAAGCATGATTACTGAGTCATTTAACATTTTGAATAATCTTTTAGCTAGTCCCCCATCTTGCCTTATAAGTAAGGTCTCTCAGCCTTGATTGTTTTCTAGTGTGAATGGGGATGTTTTTCCATCTTAAAGCACTCTACTTAAAGCACTCTACTTAAAGCACTCTACTTAAAGCACTCTACTTAAAGCACTCTACTTAAAGCACTCTACTTAAAGCACTCTACTTAAAGCACACTACTTAAAGCACTCTACTGGGCCTCTGTGGCTCAGACTGCTAATGCAGTCTGTTATTAACAGCAGCTGCTTGCAATTACTGCAGGTTCTAGTCCCACCAGGCCCAAGGTTGACTCAGCCTTTCATCCTTTATAAGGTAGGTAAAATGAGGACCCAGATTGTTGGGGGCAATAAGTTGACTTTGTATATAAATATACAAATAGGATGAAGACTATTGCTAACATAGTGTAAGCTGCCCTGAGCCTTCAGAGAAGGGCGGGATATAAATGCAAATAAAGAAAATCCATTTTATTAAGAAATTATTCAGTTCTTAAAGAATGTTTTCCTTGTATGTTTTGAAACATAAGACTCTCTTCAGTTAGAATACCAGTATTCATTTGGTTTGGATATTGAGTAATTATGTGAGCTTTATCTCAAATCTAAGGTTGCTTAGATTTCTAAGACTTTTCCTCCTAAATCTCCATCAACAGTATCTTTGATTTATTCTGATGTTTTGCCAACCTATCCCAACCTAAGCCATGGACAAAGCATCTGTGATGCCTTTTGAATGCCTACTTATATAACTGATTTTGAGGAGATGGTTAATCAAAGACATTAGAGGATTTTTTCAGTGAGAGAGGAAAAAGTCTCAGGCCAAACATAATTACTGAGTCATTTAACATTTTGAATAATCTTTTAGCTAGTCCCCCATCTTGCCTTATAAGTAAGGTCTCTCAGCCTTGATTGTTTTCTAGTGTGAATGGGGATGTTTTTCCATCTTAAAGCACTCTACTTAAAGCACTCTACTGGGCCTCTGTGGCTCAGACTGCTAATGCAGTCTGTTATTAACAGCAGCTGCTTGCAATTACTGCAGGTTCTAGTCCCACCAAGCCCAAGGTTGACTCAGCCTTCCATCCTTTATAAGGTTGGTAAAATGAGGACCCAGATTGTTGGGGGCAATAAGTTGACTTTGTATATAAATATACAAATAGGATGAAGACTATTGCTAACATAGTGTAAGCTGCCCTGAGCCTTTGGAGAAGGGCGGGATATAAATGCAAATAAAAAGAAAATCCATTTTATTAAGAAATTATTCGACTCCATAGACCCGAACAATAACTAAGCATCCATTTGATGTCTCAGTCCATGCTGCAAATGCCTATGACTCAATGGTGTTGCACATATCTTAGTGAAGTTGCACAAAAATATAAAATTCAGATAATATATCAGTGACATGAGGTTTTTACCTGTTCTGTTAGCCCTGCAAAATAGTCCAGACAAGAAGCACAGCTATGATTACTAGTTCTACATTTATTGAAAGGATGTATTTGCACAATTTGCACAACTCTGAAATTATCCCTGCTGCACCTTGTTTTTACTCTCCCCCAAACCAGTGAGGGTCTCTTCTGAGATATTTTCACCCCCTCCTCAATTTTCACTTATCAGACTATTGTCTAGCTTATAACACTTCCTCCTATTTCCCAGGATCATTCCTGCACAATATTTACCCATTTCAGTTCTTAACCAAATGTGTAAAAAAAAACACCTTTCTTAATTCAAAACATCTTGATTGTTCTGTATATTGATTATTTGTGTTTGTCAGAAAAGATATGATGTTTCTTTCTGGGATTTTTGTTATTATTGTTGTTGTTGCTTTCTACTCTAGCCTCTAGCCTACAATCCTAGGATTTCCTGGTGATGTCCCATCCAAGGTCCAACACTATCTAGCTCTAAAACAGTCAAAGTCAACTGGATTGTTTGAATTTGGGTGCAATATGTGTGTGGTCAGACTCATTAATAGTGGAGAGATCTTGAAGAGGTTCTTGGAAAGAAAGAGGTTCTTGGAAAGAAAGAAGCAACTTAGAACTAAGGATAAATTTCCTGACAGTTAGAATAATTAATAAGTGGAACGACTTGCCTTCAGAAGTTGTGAATGCTCCAACACTGGAAATTTTTAAGAAAATGTTGGATAACCATCTGACTGAGATGGTGTAGGGTTTCCTGCCTGGGCAGGGGGTTGGACTAGAAGGCCTCCAAGGTCCCTTCCAACTCTGTTGTTATGTTATGTTAAATTAGTGAGCTTTGCATAGGCTGTTGCTAAACAGAGAGAACATGTTATCAAAAGATTTAAGTTTTTCTAATATATTATGTATTATAATAGCACTGTTTTAATGTTTTTACTTATTTTTGTATATTTTAACAAATTTATTAAAGTTTGGCCGCTTTTGTGTGCAGGTGTTATCTTATTTATTATGACAGGTGATCAACACAATAAATAAATAGAATTTGAAATTTAATATTATATGTGAGATTAAATATTCAAAGTTGTCTCCATTTTCTTCTAAACATTTCCATATTCATTTAACACATGACCTTTGAACATTCCTAAGTACAATAACATTTTCATAATTTGCAATGTGGTTGGCTCCTTTCGGTTGTCTATTGCCCTGTATATGCCTGCTGTTTATTGCAGTTGAATGTGTAAGTTGCAGGTAATGGAAAAGGTGAGGTTAAAAATCTGATAAAAATGTAAAACAGTAATTGCCTAGTGTTAGACATATACCAGATTAAAGATTTCCTCAGGCAGATTTCTCTAGGAAAGTCGTACAACTAAATCTCTAAAGGCAGAAAAGTAATTTTCTCTAAAGCAGTGTTTTTCAAACTTGGCCACTTTAAGATGTGTGGACTTAAACTCCCAGACTTTCCCAGCCAGCATGGGACCACATCAATAGTGGGTTTCAAATTTTTTTACTACCGGTTCTATGGGCGTGGCTTGGTGGGCGTGGCAGAGGAAGGATACTGTAAAATCTCCATTCCCATTACACTCCAGGGGAAGGTTACTGCAAAATCCTCATTCCCTTCCCAATCCAGGGGAAGGTTACTGCAAAATCCCCATTTCCTCCCAATAAGCTGGGACTCGGAAGGCAAAGAATAGATGAGGGTGGGGCCAGTCAGAGGTGGTATTTACCAGTTCTCTGAACTAATCAAAATTTCCACTACTGGTTCTCCAGAACTGGTCAGAACCTGCTGAAACCCACCTCTGGACCACATATCTTAAAGTGGCTAGGTTTGGGGGGGGGGAACTGTTCTAAAGTTTGAAGTTAAATAGACCTCTAAGGTATCAAAAACATCACTGATCAATTCAATCAATAGGTTGAATAACTTAGAAGAAAGTTTGGTCTGAATGGGATCACACTTTCTCTGAAGGAACAGCCCTTTGTTTGCCATTTTGCAAACATTTTGCTTCCAGCTTCAGTGGTTACAATCATTCTTGAGAAAGGAATGCTTTAATGCCCAAATCCTTACATACAGGACTTAGGAGCTTTCTGTTTCAGAAGTCTTGTCTAATTACTTAAAGGAGCCTTCTTGCTGTATGGGATCTGGTCAAGAAGCCTTTCTGGTTATAGAATCATTGAATAACTTGTAACAGGGCATGGAGTTGCTTTCACATAAACATTGGCATGGGGCTACTTCTCTGTTTGGCCAGATCCTAAACAAATCTTGACCACTTCCAAGTTTTTGATGCTATGGAGGTACCTAAAATAGACAGGAAGATGAATAAATCAACTTCTTTCTGCAAGCAAAAGTCTAACCAGCCTGTTGGACTATCTGCTATCAGAATATGAGTCTCCTGTGAAAAAATCCCACATCTGGAAAATGTATCACACAAGGTTTGGTTTCTACTAAGTTTTAGTCAAACTTCTTATCCAGGATATAAGGTAGACAACAATTTGACCTATAATATTAACAACACAAAACGTTCTTTCAAGTAACCGGTCTTGAATAGATAATTTACTCAACATGTTTCTTAAGAAAAACAACTCTCTGCTGTGTATTTTTTCACAAAATTCAGTCTACAGCTTTGCAGTTTTCTATTTTCTCATTGTGTTTTTTCCCTGTGGGCTTCTAATGCCATTAACTGCCTTTTACAGCAGTCAACAGCTACAGACAGCATTTTAAGTATATAGCATAATTGTTGGGGACCTTTTGGGCAAATTATGTGACCTTAGGAATAGTCCTCATTTTTCAAGACAGTACAGCAATAGGCCTGGTTTGGTCTTCAGCCCAGTTTTCATGTTCTTTTGCGGTTATTATTTTGTATCACTCCTTTGAAAAATACCCAAAATTTCATACTTCCCTTGTTTGGATATACCATAACTAAGGACTTGGTCTATTATTACTCATCACAAGGAGTAAAATAGTAGTTGAGGGAATTCAGCCTAGTTTTCAAAATTCTGAGCCCCCTACTCACACATACTAGTGTTGGAAGAAATATCCATCTGGGTTCAGTTCCAAGTGGGGACAAAGACACTGGAAACATGGAGGCTGCTTGGAAAGATGGTTTAATGGTGGTCAGGATCACATGGCTTGAGATCCTGAACAGAAAAGGGCCGAGATCCTGTGTGCTCCCTGGTTTTATGATTTTTCTGAGCTTTGACCTTTCTGGGGCACAGGAAGAGTATCCTGATTGGTTGTCAGACTCCCAGGGGGTGGGGGTCTTAGCTAGCCTTGCTGGCTGTCTCTCAAGCTTGCTTGAGCCTTGCCATGTGGTGAGTTTCAGTTGTATTGTGTTGCAAATCATGGGGGGATTGAGTGAGCTTGGTTGAAGCCTTAATTGCCCATTGACAAAGGTGGGAGAATGAGTGAGCTTAGCTGAGGCTTTTAATGGCCCATTGACAAAGGTGGGGGAGTCAGGAAGTTGCAGGAGCTCCTTTGTCTTTAAAATATGTTTCTCCATTTCTCATCCAGGAAGGTATAATATTCTGCTTTTTAAAATATTTCCTAGAATATTTCATTCTTCTAGGAGGGGGGTGGGTGCTAAATTCCTACAATCCCTACTTTTTTTTTTTTTTCAAAACGTGAGTTTTGAAACATGCTCTTGGCAAAAATTAAAATTGATCAAATCAGTGGGTGCTTTTAATTTTCCTGATGCAAAGGAAGCCATTGATAGAGACAACAGAAAAAAAGATTCCTTCAGTGGCTCCCAAAAGCTTTCAACCATGAAGGTCTAGCAGCCAGGGGAAAAGTTCTGGTAAGAATTTTACAGTATCCAATTTTCTATGCCAATTAATTTCAGCTGTTAGATATCACTTTCTGAGAGCTTCCAGTCAGGTCAAGCAAGCACACATCCCAAAATTTTCACAGCCATGGTTTTCCTTTAAATTACAGGCTGCTCATTCTTAAAAAATTAAAATTTAGAGGTACTCACCTTCTTTCCAAGCAGTCTTTGAGCTCAACACTCAAAACCCCTTTAAAACCTAGTTCCAAATGGCCAAGGTCCAGGAAAACTTACCCACAGACTCAATGGGTCTGTTGCTAGCAAGGGAGGCTTACCTGGGCCAGGTCCATTGGTTAGGTTAACAGAGTCCCATCTGGGTGCCAATTGTTGGAAGAAATATCCATCTGGGTTCAGTTCCAAGTGGGGACAAAGACACTGGAAACATGGAGGCTGCTTGGAAAGATGGTTTAATGGTGGTCAGGATCACATGGCTTGAGATCCTGAACAGAAAAGGGCCGAGATCCTGTGTGCTCCCTGGTTTTATGATTTTTCTGAGCTTTGACCTTTCTGGGGCACAGGAAGAGTATCCTGATTGGTTGTCAGACTCCCAGGGGGTGGGGGTCTTAGCTAGCCTTGCTGGCTGTCTCTCAAGCTTGCTTGAGCCTTGCCATGTGGTGAGTTTCAGTTGTATTGTGTTGCAAATCATGGGGGGATTGAGTGAGCTTGGTTGAAGCCTTAATTGCCCATTGACAAAGGTGGGGAGAATGAGTGAGCTTAGCTGAGGCTTTTAATGGCCCATTGACAAAGGTGGGGGGGAGTCAGGAAGTTGCAGGGAGCTCCTTTGTCTTTAAAATATGTTTCTCCATTTCTCATCCAGGAAGGTATAATATTCTGCTTTTTAAAATATTTCCTAGAATATTTCATTCTTCTAGGAGGGGGGTGGGTGCTAAATTCCTACACTAGTAACTACTATTTTTGTACCCATTGTTCATATGAAGCTGCTACTGCGACAAGATTGAAACTGCAAAGGGAATGACTCTTGTTCTGTATGCATTTCTAACATGGAAAATTTTGGTTTTATCCATGCCACCATCATTTGTCACTCTAAGCTTGTACAAGGCAACTTGTCCCTAGATTTAATCTGAGTAGCTAGACAGAAGTGTCCCATCACCTTTAATAAAAGAGCTCCTCTTTTCTTTTCTTTTCTTTTTTCTTTTCTTTTCTTTTCTTTGTCTTTGTCTTTACAAACAATACAGCAGACTTTGCTATTGTCTTTTTCCAGAATGATGTTTTTCAACTTCCCAGTCTAGTCAACAGAGAGCCAATTTGGTGTAGTGGTTAAGGCATCATGCTAAAACCAGGGGACTATTGAGTTCTAGTTCTATCTTAGGCACAAAAGCGAGCTAGATGACTTCAGACCAGTTAATTTCTCTCAGACCTAGGAAGGCGACAATGGCAAACTTCTGTAAAACCTTGTCAGGAAAACTGCAAGGACCAGTCTAGTCAGTTGTCAGGAGTGGGGGAAAATGACTCAAAGGGCCTCCCTTCCCCAATCTAGTCAATAGCCCTGGTATTCCCAGTTGGTCATCCTTCCAATACTAACCAAAGCTGACTTTGCTTCACTTCCAAAATCATCCAAGCCTGTGTCATCTGCTAATGCATGTTCTTTGTTAATCCAACTCTCAGATCAAAATGTTCTAAAATCAGAAGGCAGAAAAATGCCTATTATTTCCTGGTCTTTCCTAACCTGGTAGGCTTCAGTTTATTGGGAAGTTAAATCTCAGAAATCCTTAACTATAGGCATTCCACAATTTTAGTTTAACTGCAGCCAGTTGGCACTAGGATGGGTGGGTTGTTCCAGGACATGTGCAAATAAAAAGGCCTTGTGCTATTATTTCACATTCAATGAAATACTGTGTATCAGATTAATTTAATTACAAGATTTTCAAGGGTAATCTGTACATATTGCAAAGGTTACTGAAAGAATTCAAGAATTTGCAATATGTAAGGGAAATGGAAATAGCAATTAAGGAAATTTTGGTTGAAACTTACACAGAGATAGTGCTAACTGGATGAGAATAAGCCAGTCATTAACACATAGCTCAACCTACCTCTCAGGAATAAAATGAAGAGAAACTCCCATGACACCCACTGAGTTACCAGAGAAATAATGGGATATAAATGTTATATTATACAAGTCAATATTTACTATTCCAGTGGAGTTTTTGATCAAGCACATTCACATGTTTTCTATACCTAGGTACAAAACACTTTTGTAGGATGCAAAAATAAATGAAACATTTACACTCAAAAGTTCAAATGCAGCTTCATATATCAGTCTATTCTCTATTTAAATTATAAGAGGCTAGGGAAAAATTATCTAACTTAATCTGACTGAACAATGGAAAAAAGTATCCTTGGAGTATTGTGTAGTTCACATTTTTAGATGATCTCAAGAAAAGTTTACACAGGCATCAATCATGTCTCCTGTAGTTAATGAACATTTTGTTCAGAACAGAGAGAGGCATTTTCCTAACAAATCCTGCTCCAACAAGGAAGAATTTCATTTTCCAGTGGGAATAAGATATTAGTCAGTTGTAAAAAATATTTGGGCACCATGAAGTTTATTTTTTTAATGACACCAGCTTCTTTAAATCACTATCAATGCCTCTAACTCCTACATTTTATTTTTCTTTAATTTCCTGGACCCAAGTAAAAGTAAGAGACAGCTATTGTATTCTTCACTGCTTATGCAAAAGCCATTTGAACTGATATCGACTCCTTCTCCAACACTGGCAATGTGCAATGCAAGTGTATTGATTGCTGTTGCCCTAACTTATGGGCTGGCTTTCTTTCCCCACTCAGACCCATGGTGCATGTAAACTCCTTTCTCAAGATTATGAGTCCCTTGACTTGTGACATGAGTCCACTTAAAAAGATTTTGACTCCATTAAATTTATGCTAGTTGTTAAACTGCAAGAAGACATCCTTATAATTTGAACAGTCACCCACACTCTGTTTTTTGGTGCATTCTCTGCATTTTGTTCAGATACTAACCTGAGTTCCAGAGAAACCGGTTCCTCAAGTTTGCAATAAAAATCATTTGTGCAATTTTCTGATTGCGTGGAATGAGTGACTTCATAAAATTATTTTATCTCTCCTCAGACATGGTGTATCTTAGAAATATAAAACTGAATGCCATGCCTGAAACTCAGCAAAGGAGAACCATATAATGATTTGCCTGTATCAAAGAGCATTAGCCATTTGTTTTCCAAACATGATTTTGTACTCCATGAATCAATGGACATCATGGCATCCAAGAACTTGGGTAAGAATGCAGTCTAAGTTGTTTTTTTCCCCCCTATGGCTGAAGAAGTCAGGTTTAGTAATCTATTTCTGTTATTCTTTTCTTTTCTAAATTAGAAAATTTAAGGAGTTATGAAATATTTGGCAGTCCTCTGTGTGTATGTGTAATATGTATATATGTGTGTGCATATATATATACACACACAGTATGTGTGTGTGTGTTATGGAAAAACTGTGTATAAGTGTATACACTGAAAGGATGGTTGAGTAACTCAACACAAGTCATGCTGCTTCCAATTCTGAAGAAACCTTGAACCTCAAAGTATAACAGGCTGTGTTTGTCCATTTACTTCCCACACAATCAGTGCAAAGCTTTTACGTAAAAGGTGTTTCCTGTGAAAAGGTTTTAGTATTGACAACTGTTACAAATAAACTTTGTGTGCCTTTTAACAGATTATTATTTCGGTGGCAATATTTGATCAAGGATATTTACCTTCACAGAACACATGCACAATGTTTGTTATCAATGCAACCAGATACAGTAAATGGAGTTATTTTAAGCCAATCATAACAGGAAAAGTAATAATAAGAGCATGGGAATCGTTTCTGATTTCAAATGGAAGATATGTTACCCATCCTATTTCTCATTGTGATTTTACATTTTTCCATTCTTTCACTATCAACGATCTCGTACAACCAAACACTGATTACAAACATGCTGCATTCTGAATCCTTTTGAATGAACTTCTTGGACTTGAGTTGGGAAAACGGAACCATCTTTTTCTATATTGCTGCAGTCTAATATCATGTTTCTTGCAAAACTTGTGATTTGTGAGTGTAGAACCAGAAGTTTGGTTCTACCAAACCAAACCAGAATATAAATAAATATGCAAAAAATCAATGTCAACAAAAGTTCCATTTTACCATTTTTAAAAAGGCAATTTTTGTGCAAATACATTTCTGAATAAATGCTGTAGAATATATACTGAGTATTATAACAATATTTGAGATTGACAATAATTAAAAGGTCATTGCTTTTCAACTGTACAATATAATACATTACATAGGATTAGTTTTGCAAGATAGAACACAGAACATATTATTTTAGCCCTCATCATGCCTAGAGATTCACACATTCGTTATGTGATGTATTTGAAGGTTTCTTCTTTTTCTTTCTCTCTCTCTCTCTCTTTTTCTTCTTCTTCATTTCCTTCCTATAAATCAAAACTGGGATATTTTTATATAGATCAGGAATCACTAATAAATAGCTGCTCTGTATTAAGGTATTTATCTAGCAGCAGTTTTTAAAAGTGCAATGTGCTTCCAACACTCTGAAATGCATCCTCATAAATTCGTTCTACATTTGCTATACAAAGGTCAAGAGGCTCCAATCCAATGAATGGAAAGAAAAATCTGGCACTAAGAAAGTACATACTTTAGAGGGTGGGGGGAGGCATTCCATTAAGCTGCAATAGATGAAGAGGAAAATTCTGCCACTAGTTGGACTCTGGACGCAGCATCTCCTTGAGGACAACCACACAAGCAGGGGCAGAACGGTGCCCCTCCAGTGAGTGACTGGAATGCTGCTGGGAATCGGCTTTTAGCATTTGCTTGCAGAACATTTCCCGCATCCCTTGCCGGAATTTGGGGTCCCAAACACTGTAGATAGCCACATTCCAACAGCTGTTGGAAGCAAGGATCCAGAAAGCATAGAAGGAGAATTGGCACCATTCATATCCTACCACTGTGCCCACAACAAATACAGCAATGGGAATGAAAGACACGGAGAATGCAAAGGTCAGGATGCCAATGGTCCTGGCAGCAATGACATCTGAGTAAGAGAGCCAGTGGGTTCCCTGTGGCTCTTCCCTCAGTTGCTTCCTCATTTTGTGGTACTGCCGGAGAGTGGCAAAGGTGATGATGTTGACAACAAAAGTGCCACCTAAGAGAGTGAAGTCAAATACTGGGTACAGGAGCATGACGTTCCAGTTGGACTCTGGCAACTTGTCCGGAGGAAAGCCATAGTTGCACATCTTACTGCAGGAATTGTACTCAAAGGTGATATTGGGAACCGAGAGCAGAGGTATCACAGCCAAGGAGAAACTCAGTATCCAGGATCCAAGAATGAGCCAAGTGACCCTGCGCTTGGTAATCACAGCTTTCCTGTGCAAGGGCTTCAGCACAGTGATGGTCCTCTCCACCGAAAGCAGAAATATGGTGCTGATTGAGACGAAAGTGCACCCGGCAAAGATAGGGCCAGTGATCAAACAGACCGACCAGCCAGCTGGACTCTCTTCTTGCTCCATCCCGTAGGCCAACGTGTTCGTCTCCTGATAAACTGAGTAAGGTACTACAATGAGCCCCACAGCCAAATCAGCAAGTGCCAAAGAGGCTTTTAGGTAACTTTGGGGTGTCCGGAATTGCCTTACACAGAAGAAAACCAGGAGACTCACCAAGTTTCCAAGAGTGATGGCAATGATCAGGAGGAGCATGAAGAGCAGCTGGCAGACCACTCCAGCAAAGGCCAGTCTGCAGTCTGTACTATTGGCATTCCTGTTGCTGCTGCTGTTTCCCAACATCGATCAGGCTCTCTTCCCTTCACAGGGCAAAACAGACAGAAGCCAGCTAGGGAGCTCCACTTTCAAAGCGCCATTGAAGAGGCTCTACACACGCTAGCAGTTTTCCAGGACGCTTGGCTCAGAAACGACCAGTTCATAGGGAAGTCCATGCCAATAAACAGTTCAGTCATTGAAGCTCAGAGCAGCTGGTTCGGTCGCGTAGTCTGTAAGTACATGAAGCACCTGAGCAAAATTCAAACAGGAAGGGCTCTGAAACAAGAAGTCTTCTCCATATGTCAAAAGGGGAAACAAAAGTCAGAGAAGCAACAGCTCAAGGGAGGAATCTGATCTGTGGCTTGCGTCAATATTCGAAGAGTAAGTCAACCTTTTCAGTCACTGTGTTTGATCCGCCACAAGAACATCCTGTTAGCCCTGCATTTTCTCTCCCCCTCTCTGATAACATATCGTGAACTGATATACTCCTATAAATGTTGATGAATATTCCTGAAGCATTTTGATGCTATTTGCTCCTGAATACAATGGAATAGCCAGGCTCCTCCCTTCTTTCTTTTGGGGTGGGGGGGAACGACTGGGACCAAGTAACCTGGACAGCAGCCTTTCAGGTTAGAACTTCAGGGTTGATGATCCTGCATTCCACAGAGTCTATGGTGATTATCCAGTTGCCCCTTTGCTTCTAACCCACTTTAGAGCTACCTCCCTGTAGTAATTGCAGAAGGGCTTCCTATAAGGAGGCCCACCAAAGAGTGCATCTTAACCCTTTACTCCGCACGTGGAGGAGGATCTTCCAAGGCGAATGCTCCCACCCGGACCAAAGCCTGTTTATGCCGTCCATCAGCCCCCACACCCACTCCAAGACCTAAGATGGCTTTGAAAGACGCACCCTGGAACACTTCAAACGGGGACAATGTGTGCTCGGCATCTTCCGGCAGCGCCAAGTAACCCTCGCCCAGGGATGAAGTCCGATATCAGCTGGGCAAACCAGTAGCCAGAGACACATTCTGCCTTTTTCTCGGCATTGCTGGTCTCCGCAACGATCTTCGCCAAGTTCCTCGGCCAGCCCCGAAGGGAGCTCGGCTGAACCCCGAGGCCCCTCCTGCAGCTCCAAGAGCGTCCGGCTCTTACTCGCAGCTTAAACACAAACTCCGGCCAGCCAGCAGTTCCTGCGCAGCGCCCCCCTCCCGGCCTTTTGCTTTAAAAGTCAGAACCCGCTCTTCAGAAGAGCTCCGCCGCCGCCGCCGCCGCCTCCGTCCATTCTCTTCTCGGGTCGCTCTCTGCGCTGCCTTCCAGCGATTTGCTGAAAGAGCTGCTGGCAACAGGTGCTGCTGCTACTGCTGCTGCTTACCCAGGCAGGTAGCATCGCCTGGCTGGCCTGCTGAGAAGGCGGGCAGGTGGGGTCCGCTCAGGCGCTCCTGTCTCCAGAGTCGAGGAACCGAACCCCTCCGCCCAACCGAAGGGCAACCACCGTCTAGGTTTTCGCTCCGTAAAACCTGCCCAGCCCGCTCGTGATTGTTCGGGGCTGCCCGCCCCCGCGGCTTCTGCGTCTTGCCCAGAGGCGGCACCTTTACATCGCGCTGGACGCCCGAAGGAGCCTGGAGGCGGGAAGACCATCAATCCTCGCCGCCTCTTCCTTGGCCTTCTGGGGTTTGTGGACAAAGAGCCCCCTTGAGACCCTCAGCTTCGGGCGTGGTCCCTCGTCACCTCGGGAAGCCGTATCCTATGCCCTCAGCATCGAACAGGAGACGTTTATGGAGATTCTCAGAGGTGCTTAATAATAATAACAGTAACAGAACTGGAAGGGACCCTGGAGGTTATCTAGTCCAACCCCCTGCTCACGCATGAGACCTATACTAGGGATTCGAACCGCCGAACTGCCGACCTTTCTGATCGTCAAGCTCAGCGTCTTAATCACTGAGCCACCTAGCCAGGCTTTTTAGCCACCTGGACTCCTTTTGTTTTTGCTTGAAGACGTTTTGCTTCTCATCCAAGAAGCTTCTTCACTTCAACAGAATTAGGAGGAGCAATTAACTACAGGAGATGTTGCTAATTTCGTTTAGAAGCACAAAAGACTTCTAGGGTAAAGCCAACCATTAGTCCAAATTAGTGTTTTCTAACCTGGAGGACTTTAAGATATGTGAGCTTTAACTTAAACTTGAAGCCCACATGTCTTAAAGTTGCTGAGGTTGAAAAACATTGGTCTAAAGGCCCAGCCTTCTCCATTCAGGTGCCTTCCAGGTGGGTCAGATCATATAACAGCTCTTATCAACTCCAGGCAACATGGGTAACTGGCTTGTCTTGCATGGGAGGGTAGAGGGAGGGCTATGGTTTTTTAAATTAGATACCCAATTTATGAAGCGATATATAAATCCCAGTGCTATTGCTATCGTGGATAGTGAAATGGACAGGACATTTTCTCCATATGAAGAAGAAAGTCTCCAGCAATTTCTCAAGGGAAAAATTTCCTGTTAGCTATGACACAGAGTGGCAAAAGCCTCGTGGGAGGAATAGAAACTGAAGCAAGAACTGAACTGAAGGCAATGGAGAGAAAATAGCAAGGAGGGAGGAGAGGCTATTGAGTCCCCAAGATTATGGTCACTTATAATCAAATAAAGGCAAAAATGCCATTCTCTCTTCTTGAGAATTGATCTGAAATTCCCTTCTCTGTTAAAAGTTTCTCAAGCACTTTCTCCCCGTCAAACTAAACAACCACAACTGATGCAAAAAGATGCAAGAAACTATCTCAATCCAGCATTACCCCAGAATTCTTCTGGAGATCGAGGTAGAATTTAAGATTTCCTGCACAAAAAAAGACACCCCTGAACGACAGGCCTCCTTAGTTATTATAATCTAGTCTCGAAATTGTATAGCTTGCCAGACACATGTTCTCTGTGTTTACAATTAAAATCTTCAGGTTTTTATTGAAGGAGAAAAATAGATAGGCAAGTTAGGCAGAACACCATCCCCATTTTTTTCCTAGGGGATTAGTTCTGGAATTACCTCTTAGAGAAGTAATAAAATGCCAGTTCCGCCAAAAAAAAAAATCACTTAGAAATCAAAGGATAACTGCTACTATCACTAGCAGGGACTAGCACTGATGATGTTACCTAGTTTGAATAGTGAAACATCTGCAAGAAAACAACCAAGCTCAGAGAGCCCCACGGACCCCACATTTCAGCCTTGAGCTACAAATATTCTTCTTTATTGGCAAAAGAAAGTTACTTGAAAGGGGAAAAAGCTTATTGAAAGTAAGGCCAAGGGAGATAACACTTAACGGGGAAACAACACACTAAAAAGTATTGTTTAGTTAAAGTTTTTTTCTAAAACACACAGCCTTTGTACAACAAGCCATTGTTTTTCTAGTTCTGCCTTTAGCATTCCTAATTCCACAAGTTACATGCATTTCATGATTTGCATAAATCTATATAAGGGGATTGCATTCCTTTTAAAGATTTACTCTCATAGCTTCTAGTAGTGCACTAAAGTAATAATTTCTAGTAGTGAAATAAAGTCAATTTGTGTTTTGAAAGGAAGGGTGTGATCTTACTAGCGGGGAATGTTTTCCTAACCAGTATTCTATCAGTAATGAGAATATATATAAGCCAAGAACATTTCTGGAATGGGATGAGTTTTTGCCATTCTTATCCCACTAGAGAGGGGAGCTACTTGTAAAGAATTCTTCCCTCCCCAGGCCTCATAGCTGCTGAGATTAGGCAGAGGGTGACCAGGAAAGAATTTTAACAGAACAGAACAGAACAGAATAACAGAGTTGGAAGGGACCCAGTAGGTCATCTAGTCCAAGCCCCTCAAGCAGGAGACCCTACACCATTTCTGACAGTTGGCAGTCCAGTCTCTTTTTGAAAGCTTCCAGTGATGAAGCTCCCACAACTTCTGAAGGCAAGCTGTTCCGTTGGTTGATTGTTCTCACTGTCAGAAAATCTCTCGTTATTTCTAGCTCGAATCTCTCCTTGATCAGTTTCCAGCCATTATTCCTTGTCTGGACTTCAGGTGCTTTGGAAAATAGCTTGACCCCCCTCCTCTCTGTGGCAGCCCCTCAAATATTGGAATACTGCTATCATGTCTCTCTCTTGGTCCTTCTCTTCACTAGACTAGCCATGCCCAGTTCCTGCAACTGTTCTTTGTATGTTTTAGCCTCCAGTCCCCTAATCATCTTGGTTGCTCTTTTCTGCACTCTTCCAGAGTATCAATATCTTTTTTATCTTAACTTTGATAGTACCTAAATTAGTAGCATTGTCATTAGTAAATATTCCTCAACCCCAGATTTAAGCAGTCTGAAATCCTTATTGGTCTCTCTTCATTTAATTTTATGAGGCTTCTGGTAGTGCTTATACAGTAAGCCTCTGTTTTTAGATGCCTCATAATGTTCAATCAGGCATACCTTTCTTTGTTTGTTTTCAACCTATTTGCATAATTGGGGATGGAAGTAATTTCCATTGGATTTGATGAATATAATTCTTCTACATTTACATAAAATTTCAGTGTCAGGTTTCCTCTTCCACTGTTTTGGCCCCTGAATTTATTCTTATTATATGATGACGCTTTATGTTGATAAGTTGAGACTTCTTGCAACAAAACAATAAAACATCATATCTACAAATAAATAAATAAAAAATTGTAGGGAAAACAGGAGGAGGGAGGAGAATTACTGTATGTATCTACATCACCTTGGGTTACTTAGAGTAATAAAAGGGGGAGTAAAAATCTAATTAATAAATAAATGTTCCTGGGGGATATGACGTGTATGCCGAGAATATATATATTCCCACAGGGTCATCTAAAACATGAAGGTCAACCCAGTTGCCCTGCTAAAACAAGCAGATATTTACATTTGGCAGCAGAGATATAGGAAGATGCTAGAGGCAGACGATCACTTTAGTGACAATGGCAAAAAACATCAATTCATATTGCGTGGGACAGGGGTGTCCAAACTTGGAAACTTTAAGACTTGTGGACTTCAACTCCCAGAATTCCTCAGCCAGCAAAGCTGACTGAGGAATTTTGGGAGTTGAAGTCCACAAGTCTTAAAGTTTCCAAGTTTGGACACCTCTGGCGTAGAATAAAGCAATAGATATTCCTATTAATGGTGCCTCTCCCATGGTTGGATTAAGACTTCTGGCCATTTAGTTGTTAATATTGCCATACCCCCCCCCCAAAAAAAAAAACAAAAAAACCTCAAAACTGCAAAATAATGAATTACAGTGAGAACATGGAAGGTAAGAAAAATAAACATGGGAATTTATAACATTTTAAAAGATGAAATGAAACAACTTTAGTGATAAGCTATTTAGTTGTATTGGAATTGGACACTTTCAGTTAGAAGATTACACTGTTTATTACTCTGGGCATGGAAAACAAACAAGAAACAATATTGTTTTTGCAGTTATGAAGACTATAGCAAGACAGTACTTAGATACAATGCAAGGTGACTGAATAATATCAGTTTGACTTTTTGGACAACTCTTCAATATGACAATTATCCAGGTTTATTTTCCAACCACTAATGCAAATGAGGAGTTAGGAACTAATTGTCATGGGGAAAATCTATCTATTGAAGAGTTAATAACAACTGGAAGGCACATAACCATTTATTTTGATATATATATATATATATATAGATTTTGTCATACTAATGATTTTTAAAAAGCCAAAGACAGCCAAAGACAGCCAAAGACTTTGACGCTTTCAAGATATGCAGATTTGATAAGTTATCTGCAATTCCCATAAAACTCAAGGAAACTTATTCATAATGACTGGTCAGAAATTGTAATAATAATAATCAACTTTGGATGTTCTATAAGCAAAAGAAAAATAAAGAAAAGCTGCTTAAAATGCCCAAACTACCATCTTTTTATTTTCATACAAACCACATCCAGTGCTATATTTTGCAAAATTTCAGTATTAAGAACTGGCTATCAAAATCGTGCCATGCTATTTTCCAAAAGGTATTCCATACATTTCTGGCCATTCATGTGAAGTGCCAATGTTTACCCAGAAATTTTGTTCAATGAGAGTACTGAAAATGTAAAGGGTGAATTCAAAAAACACCAGCTCATGAATATGTGGCAGTATAAATACAGAAAAAAAATGCAACTGGGCACACACTTGAGGGTGATATTTGGTGTCCCATAAAAATCACGAGGAGTCTGATAACACCTTACTCCAACTAACACATTTGTATTAAAAGGACTATGTCTGTGTGGAGGTAGAGCTCACTACATTAGATGGACAGATTGCATGGAAAATCCAATAATAAAGTCTGAATGTTCCAACTCTCTACATTTCATTGGCTGCTTCCTGCAAGGCAAAAATGAAGATGGAGATCTTTGTACCTCTGCCCAAAGAAATATCTCCCCCACCCCCTTCCCACATTGCAAGAAATGGCTAGTCTAATTTTTCTCCTGGACTACAAGCATAAATAAGGTTCACACATAGCAAAGATTTTTTTTTTTATTCTTGAAGCTATTTAATCTACCATTTATTTCCTTAATTGTCCACATTTTCTGAAGGCATGTTGGAAGCCAATGCATTTTGACTCAAAATTGGACACTAAACAGGGGAGGTCTAATTTAGTACCGCAGTATCTACTGGTATTGCATAGCTCGAATCTCTACGATGATGGCAAATATTCAGTATTCTGGGCAGTTAAATTATTTCTTTAGTAGAGCACACTGTTGAAATAAGCCAGACCTTCTCCAGAATGATAACAGGCCCATGGTATGAAAGCCAAAAACCTCTGATTGTTTAGCTCATCTTTCAATCCACAAGAAGCCACATAAGAAAAAGACTAAGCCTTGCTTTATTATGTTCTTGCAGAACAAATTCATTTTGTTGTGTGGCTAAAATGTGTTAATGATCTCCAAATCCTTCATAAACTGTTAGTCTTAAACAAGCTTGGTAATAATAATCTGTCACTCTTAGAAGCTACTTCGGTAAATGATGCCCTTGGCCGTGACACTTAAAAGAAGCAAAATCTTCACTTGATTTTGTTGAATGGCCATCTATCAAGCATATGTTTATTATCTCCAAAAACTTCCTAAGAAGGAGTTTAGCTACCATATAAAAGGTCCATTTGGGACTTCCTGTTTGGCACCGTAGGTGATGGCGGTGATCTTTACGATCACCAACCTCTGGATTATGTGGAATCGCTAGGACAGCTTAAATCTGCTGCCCAGCGGTTCGAAAAACCCTCTCTTCGGGAGAAGAAGAGATGGTGAGCTGAGGGCAGAGGTTGAATTTCCCTAAAGCCCCTGAGAAAAAAGGGGTTTGAAGGGTTAAGTTCCCTCCAGTAACCCGAAGTGCTCCAGATCCGAGGATTTTTCTGTTTTGGCGGAACCAATCACCACGACCAAACACCGAGATTTATTTTGGACAATAAAGGATTATACCGGACAGAACGAAAGTGGGAGAACTTTATGCAAGTAGCCAAGCCAATTCCCCGTTATTTTGTAACAAGCTTGAAAACAGCAAGAAAATGGAGGCGAATTGTTAACAAGTTAACGAGTGGAAAGCGAAAGTGATACTTTTAGCGTTTGCCGTCTGGTGCTGGTAAATTGCATGTTATTTGCTACTTCAACTCTTTAACTCTTTGCTGCCTAGAATCTAGGGGAGATTTTCTTTTTAAATATTGCTTTAAAAGACTGTGTTTCTCAGAGGTTAAGAAGATTTAAAGTGAATATTAAGTTGGAAATAAATAAATAATTTTATAGAAGATGGCAGCCAGACAATTAAAGTCTACTGTAACAAAGGGCTCTGGAATTTCATCAGCTGGTGCCTCTCCAGCTCATACAGCAGAGACTAGAACATTGAACTTAGAGGCGATACAAGAGAATTTAAAAGACTTTATGCAAGAAAAATTTAAAGTAATAACTGATGAGATGTCTGAAATGAAAGAGCAGATATTAGAAATTCAAGTGGGAAATAAAGAAGTTAAGGAAGGATTTGTAACTGCAGTACAAAGTTTGGCAACAAATGTGATTTTATTAGAAGAGGAAGTTGAAGAAATTAAGCAACATAATTCAAAATTAGAAAATAAAATGGCTGAATTTCAAAATAAAATGGAAAAGACAGATGATGAAATAGTTTTGATACAATATAGAAATATGGAATTTGCTCTAAGAATCCGTGGTTTGAAAGAGAATAAAAGGTCCATTTGAAGGGAAACAGCAAGATCCTCATTGTGAAATAACTTTAAGCTACAACTCTTTGCATTATTTCAGTGGATGGGTATGTATTTTCTTTCCACTGTGGTTTTCTCTTCTAGTATAAGAACCTTCAATAATATTCCACAATAGTCTGCAAAATAATAATTAAAATGCAAATACACATAATAAAACAAAGGCAAACTACATAAAACAGGCAATGAAATTGTATTTGAAAACTTAAGGAAAAAAGGGGTTTTGCTTAGGTTTGAAAAGAAAAGGATAATAAAGCTGGAGCTAAATGAATATTTTTCGGACGAATACTGCACAACAATGATGACATCACCTAAAAGAATGTTTTTGAGAGTCCGTTATCTGACATCTGATGTATAACAATTGTACTGTTCCTACTCCATTCCTGGTGTTATAGTGAATTATTTTGCAAATAGCTACATTTAACCACAAATGAGATTATTGCTTTAAATAAGATCTTATTTAGAATAACAGAGTGGGAAGGGACCTTGGAGGTCTTCTAGTCCAACCCTACACCACTTCAGACAAATGGTTATCCAACATCTTAAAAACTTCCAGTGTTAGAGCATTGAGAACTTCTGGAGGCAAGTTGTTCCACTGATTAATTGTTCTAACTGTCAGGAAATTTCTCCTTAGTTCTAAGTTGCTTCTCTCCTTGATTAGTTTCCACCCATTGCTTCTTGTCCTACCCTGAGGTGCTTTGGAGAATAGCTTGACTCCCTCTTCTTTGTGGCAGCCCCTGAGATATTGGAACATTGCTATCATGTAACTCCTAGTCCTTCTTTTCATTAAACTAGACATACCCAGTTCCTGCAACCATTCTTCATATGTTTTAGCCTGCAGTCTCCTAATCATCTTTGTTGCTGTTCTCTGCACTCTTTCTAGAGTCTCCACATCTTTTTTACATGTGGCAACCATCTGATCTGATTTTATATCATTCACACTTATTTTAAATACTATCATATTTGTAATGTTTGATTACCATCAAACTCATTTAATAAGAATGTAGCGGAATGATATAGATTAAAACAGCTAAACAGATATTGGATTATCATTTATTGCTCTTTTATTACACATGGTTCAAATTCTTACATTTAAGGGATGAGGAATGGCGTTTATGGGAGAGGAATGACAAAGGGAGGTTTTATGGGACTTAATCATGTTTATTGAAATCAGCAGGACAGAGATTCAATGTGCATCCCATTAACTTTAAGCATAATCAAGTTAGAGGCCGGCTGTATTTTTGAAGGAAATACGTACATGAGCAGATATAATACATGTAATTTCATTGTTATCTTTGCTTTACAGAACAAATCTTGCCCAAATGATTGTTTCTGGATTTTTAATATCACCTTACAGTCAAGATTTACCTTTGCTTCGCCTTCCTAAATGCCCTGAGATTTATCAGATTATAATTTTCAGAATTCCTACAACAGTGGAAAATACAGATGCAGGAAAGGCTACCTTTGATTTAATCAGATGTTTGATAAATGTGAAGAAAAACCACATTATTTTATCTGCCCATAGCCTTTTCTGACTTTAATACTGCAATGATAAATTTATACATACTCAGTGAAAGAATTTGCTATATATGAGAGACAACAAAAATATAATTACAGCTTTATTGAAAGTAGGATATATGGGCTATTTATGTATTTATATTGCTTAAAATAATCCAGAAGCTATTTTAAGCATGCACAGATAGAGCTTAGGATAGTATTTATTCTAATAATAGTCTTTTCTGAAAAGTAGCCTCCTCTGAGATCTAAATTTGATTCAGAGAATTTACTTTCAGTATATTAGGTGATTTCCAGTGAACTACGATTATTTTAGGATGAAGAAGCCAGTTTAAATAGGAAACACAGAACCCTTCAAGCTACAGAAATGAAATACAGATTCAAATTTTTAATCTTGTTTATCTAAATGATCAAAAATAGGGTAACCAGCAGTGGATAGTCTCATTTATAACAGTGATAGTGGCACCATTGGAAAACCTGAAGGATCAGGCTGGAGACAGTTCATCCAGGAGGAAATCTATCTACAGTAGAACTTCTGGTCACGAATGCTTCTGACCATGACCAAATCAGGTTCTGATCAAAAAATTCACAATTTTTTTTTTGCGGCTGATTTCCCCTTCTGCGCCATTTTTTTGTAAGCGTCAAATTTCCAAAATTAGGTTCGGGTCGCAACCAAATAGGTTTGCAACCAAAGTTATGGAATGAATTCCGTGGTCATGTGACCGGCATGACTAAATCTGAAGGCGCATGGAAAGCTGTTACCTTCCCACCAAGGAAGTCCCTATTTTTCTATCCTATTTTTCTGAAAAAGCTCAAATTGCCCAAGGAGCTGCTGATCCAGTTCTACAGAGGAATTATTGAGTCTGTCATCTGCACCTCTATAACTGTCTAGTTTGGTTCTGCAACCCAACAAGATAGACACGGACTTCAGAGGATAATTAGAACTGCAGAAAAAACAATTACTACCAACCTGCCTTCCATTGAGGACCTGTATACTGCACGAGTCAAAAAGAGGGCTGTGAAAATATCTACAGACCCCTCACATCCTGGACAGAAACTGTTTCAACTCCTACCCTCAAAATGACACTATAGAGCACTGCACACTCAGAATAACTAGACATAAGAACAGTTTTTCTCCAAATGCCATCACTCTGTTAAATAAATAATTCCCTCAACACTGTCAAACTATTCACTAAGTCTGCATTACTATTAATCTTGTCATCATTCGTATCACCCATCTTCTCCACTTATGACTGTATGACTGTAACTTTGTTGCTGGTATCCTTACGATTTATACTGACTGTTTCCTAATATGATTTGATTGCTTATTTGTACCCTATGACTATCATTAAGTGTTGTACCTTATGATTCTTGACAAATGTATCTTTTCTTTTATGTACACTGAGAGCATATGCACCAAGACAAATTCCTTGTGTGTCCAATCACACTTGGCCAATAAAAAATTCTTTTCTATTCCACTTGCATTTTTACATCCTTTCAAACTGCTAGATTGGCAGAAGCTGGGCAAATAATGGGAGCTCACACCCTTACGCGGTGCTAGGGGTTCGAACCACCAAACTGCCAACCTTTCTGATCGACAAGCTTAGCCACTGCAACACCGCGTCCCTATATTCGACCTATAGCTACATCTAATTTTTACACAATAATTGTACTTATTGCTCAGCCAGCTACACCTGGACAATCTTGGAACTCTATGTGACTGAGATGTGGTGGGATGATTTGAAATTTCTGTGTTAGCAACTTCACAAACCATCACATGTGCAATCCCTTGAAAAATAAAAGCATGCTACAATAAATTTGCCATTTGTTTCATCGAGAAGGCAAAATAAGGTGGAAGAACAACTTTAATGTGGATTTGAGTTGAAAGAGAAAATTATAAGGCAATTCAACAAAGATTGGTAAGTCCTGCTCAGTGCACTATAATGTGCATTAAATATCAATTCTGTGACAGTGTTTCCTGAAATGTGTCTTCCAAACAATATGTACCTGTTGATCTTTATACTATTTTATATTATCAAGAACAGCAACAGGAACTTTACAAGAGGAAAGTTCTCAGTGGCTTCAGATCTTTGAGGTTATTGTTTTGGCATTTGCTTCTATGATCGAATTTTCATAGAAGACAAGAGGCATTAAAACAGGAACAGACAGGCACAAATGAGGATATTGCATGTAAATTGGTCTATTCTTCATTATTAGTCGTTTGCATCCTGCTTTGTGAAAGTTTTTCTTAAATGAAAATTCTCTGGACACATTCCATTGTTTTTCTTTATGAATGCGCTCACTGATGTTTATAGAATTGTTAGTCATGAATTGTTTATTGCAGTATCAATTCTTTTAAAGATAATCATAAAAAATAGCTTTTCTTATATGTCATATCACATCAGAACTAGATGCTTTTCAGAATTCCAAATCATTCATTGGTTAATTTAGCTAGGATGATAATTCATTATAGCATAATTTATCAAAGTATTTTCACTCAATTTTGTGTTTCCTGAAGTCATAATTTTAAAGTATGCAAATCAACTAACAGTGGGGTTTTTTGACTTCTAGGTTCTTCTACTGTATATCAATTACTGATTTCTGCAGGAATATTTGATAAATATTTTTATGATGTTGCTGTTTTAAAAATCTTATATTAATCAAATATATGTCTGATGGACCAAATTTAGTCTCCAGGAATCAGACACAATTGAACAGAAGGCAAAAAATTACACAATTGCAAGGAAAATAATTCTGTGCAATGATAATAGCCTAAACCTACTTACCATGTAGCTTTGCTAAAATGATTTATAGTACAATAGCTCTTTTGTGGCTGCCAAACAGCCCTTCTGCAATTCTTAGCATCCCCTTATCACCACTTCCACCAGATAATCTGTTTTAGTGAATAAATTAGTCTTCATATCCTTCTTAAATGCATCCAAGGATTTGTGGAGTGAGGATGGAAGTGAATTGAGAACTTAAGTGAGAAGCCAGATCATGAAATGTGGCAGTGGCCCCAGGCTGGAATTCTTGATTAGCCTCCTGTAGGCTATGGGATAGGCCAGTAGTTCCCAAACCTAGATAAATTATCCAAAATTGGGTAAAAATGTTTTTTTATAAGAATGTGTGAACACATTCACCCATCATAACCAGGACATTAAAAAAATTACTTCTTGTGTAAATTTCTATAGAGATTTTCAATCTTCCAGGTCATTGTTGTCCCACCATTCAGTCAGAACTGAAAATGCTTCTTGGATGAGAACCAATATGTCTTCAAGACAAAAACAAAACAAAACAAAACCCAGAAAGTCTAGTTGCCTTTTGAAAAAGCACCTTTTGGTATCCTTCCCCTGCCACGCCCACCAAGCCATGCCCACCAAGCCACGTCCACCAAGCCACACCATGCCCACCAAGCCACGCTGACAGAACTGGTAGTAAAAAAAATTGGATTTCACCACTGGTTTAACTAGTGTGAAGACATGAATGACAAGATGTCTAAAAGGCATCTAGACAAGCAGGACTACACATCCTCATTTATCTCAGGCGCAAGCTATAAACCTGGTCTCATTGGCACAGATATAGCAATGAAAACCTAAGTTTAAAGTTAGGCAACCAAGAGGAAGGATGAAAGAATAGAACCACTCTGGGAATACCCATTAAAAGAGGGAGTACCATCGGATGAAATGGGTGTAAGAATGATTAAGACCCAGATAAAGCATTGTTGTTGATACATTGAGACTGGAGCTTTGTCAATAATATCTGGGAGTTGAGAATATCAAATACAGTAGACAGAACTAGTGAGGAACATAGAAACCAAACATTTAAGGATTTAGAGCCTGCTTGAACACAATATACTAATTAATAAATATAGCTGTTTTTTTAATGGCTCAGACATGTGATATGAACCCACCCATTTAGCTAAATTTACAATTCAATATATTGCCCAAATCCAGAAAATGCTTATTTTAGTATCCAAGTTAAACATGTTGAGCGAACGAAGACACTGCAGCATAAAGGCACTCATACACATTTCTTGAGGTTGCTTAATCATAACAAATGCCTGTTGGCTTCCTGTTAGGAAGCAAAAAGACATAAAAGTCATCACTAAAGGAAGTATTCGTGAGCGTTAGTTAAATTTTCTTGACCATTTCTTAACCTTTCATACAACACAACAGCACTGTTATGAAACAAAGGGGATCAAACCAAAAAGGAAAAAGGAATAAGAACGTTATGTTTCTTGATTCTTGACATTCTTGTTAGGAATATTTACCAGATGTTACACCAAAGACATAAAATACTTAATCTTACATATCATAATGGCCACAAGAATTTCATCCGCACAAAATTGGAAAAAAGGAAATACATCAACAGAGGAAGAACTGATAAAGAAAATCTTAGATTGTGCTGAGATGGACAAATTAATAAAAGAAATTAAAGAAAAGGAAGATACAGAATATTATGTAATATGGGATAAAATGGTACAAGTGGCTGGAGACTAGAAAAAGTGAATAGTGATGAAAGGGGAGAAACAATATATATGTAAGATAGTGTATAAAATGTATGCATTTAATATTATGAGTGATAGGAATTATAGAGTAATGAGGGATAATGGGACAAGGATATAAATATTTATATTATTTAAATATAAATATTTAAAGGGAATTGGGAGAAAATGTACATATTAGGAGATCATCACTACGAAACAGTTGTAAAAAGGGAATGTATGTTATGAGCTTTGTGTTTGTTATGTTGTGTTATAAATAAAAAACTTTTCACATATTATCTCATGATTCCCTTAGGTGCTCAAGGGGATGGGTTTACTATGCTCATTCCATATTTTATTTACTATTCTCATAGAAAGATTAGAATAAGAGTTAATCACTGGATTCACTGTTGGTGCTCAGCCATGGCTTGTTTATGGTTTACTGAGTCTGCCAGAGTAGACGAGTTTCACTTAACATGTTAAGATATAATCCATGCTTTTCAAGTCATAATATTCAGTTCATACAATCAGGGGTGGGATTCTACCAGTTCGGGCAAACTGGTAGCTCTGACGATCAGCTGGGGGTGAACCAGTTCACTCTGACGATCAGCTGGGCCTGTCTACCCTTGCACTTTACTTACCTTTACTTTCGCAGCTGGTTAGCGTGGCAGAGTGGATTGCCACACCTCAACTGTTTTAATTCCCTAGCACTAACGTAGAAGGTGATTTTTTGTTGAACTGTGCATGCACGTGTAGTGTGTATCTGGTGCCGGTGCGCGCAAAGCGCTCGTGTGCTCACGAAGTGCGTGATTGCCAAAGTGGTGTTAAACTGGAAGGATCCCACCACTGCATACAACATATTAAAGCTAATATGATTTCATGTGTGTAATGAATTAGGCCAGTGACATAGTTACAAAGAGATTTGAGCATGAGTCTCCTTCTCCAATCAATGTGAATTTAACTCTGTTCCACATACCTTGGAACAATCATTCATTATGACTGTCCACTGTTTGGTTTTTAAGCATGTTATATAAACTCTGTAAAATAAGGATATGGTTATGGGGCTGGACTTCAGGATGGGGTTGCACTCTTCCTAAGAATCACAACTGCAGTCTGGATGACCTCCTGAATTAAGTCTGTATGCTTCTGGACATCCTTATAACACTGGAAAGGGCCTTTTACTAGTTTTGGTTGATAAACCAACTGCTGAAATAGGCCTGGCCTGTGGCGAGTCATATGTAGACAATTAGACTTAGACTTAGAATAACTTTATTGTCACTTCGAATGTACACTAATTGGCATACATTAAAATGAAATTTCATTGCATACAGCTCTTAAAGGGTCATGACCTCCAATACACAATACATACATACATACATACATACATACATACATACATACATACATACAAAATTGTAATGTGCTCTTCGTGGGGAGCCTTTGAAAATGTTGTGGAAATTGCTTCTGACCCAGAATGCAGCAGCAGGGAAGTGAGCAAATCCTCTGGAATGTCATACATAATCCATTATATTGATCCAGCTTCACTAGTCACTGGTTGCCTATACTGTAGGACTGTAGTAACATCACATCTGCCTTGTGAGCGGGGCTTTTGGTGGAGATTTTTAAATATATATTAAGCCATGACCTTTCTTCTCTGAGCACAATCTTGTTGTGATGTCCACAAGATATAGTCAAAAAAGTCAACATGGTAGCCACGATGGTGAAATTAAAGTTGGTTGATTGTACCATATGCCCACCATCTTCTTTGTTGACCATACCTTGTAGATATTTTTGCAGCTTTGTGTTGGTGTTTCTTACATGTAACTATTCTGATGTTACTTACGCATATTGCAGGTGTTAAACTGGAAATCACTGAAACCTATCTGCACTTGAAATTCCATAGATGCAAAAATAAAATTGGTTAATTTATAACACAGGCCTATTCTGTAGCCTATTTTTGGCTGGTTTTAGTTGTTGCTTTTTTTGGACATTGCTTTCATTCTTATTATTTTAAATAAACAGCTTGAGTAAAATGTGTGAATAACTTAGATATGTTTGCTGTTCTAGAAATATTCTATACTGCTATTTGTTGTGACAAATTCAACTAGATTTATATGAGGCTCTGAGACATTTGTACAATTGGAGGAAATGGCAAAGGGAAAAAAGCTCTTTATGCTTTTATTGTTAAAGAACAGCTTTTCTTCTGTTATGGGAACTACCATATCACGCATTTGGCACCACCTTTGCAGTGACAATAGTATGCTTCAAGGTTTCCCAAAATGATACAAGTACTGTGTTCCATGAAGCACAACCTTTCCAGATTTTTATCTTGGTTTGGTCACAAGTAAGCATATTTGTTCTAGATTTAAGTTCAGTTCACATATCATATTAAGTTAGAATTTGTTTTGCTTGATGTTAATTTACCATGTTGTTAGCTCAGATTTTGCAGCTTGTAAACAATGGTTTATAGTTTAGGTTGTCATACAAAGTCAACCAATTGAGTTTATTCAATAAACCATTTTAAACAAATCATATTTTATCACACTATATTTGGGATAGCCATATTTAAAAAGTGAATTTTGTTTGATTGAATTAATGAACTCCAAACTTGTGTAGAAAGTTAGCATCCATCCCTCTCCTAGAAGAATGAAATATTCTAGGAAATATTAAAAAGGCAGAATATTATATTTCCCTGGATGATAAAAGGAGAAACATGTTTTTAAAGACAAAGACAAAGAGCAGCTCACTGCAGCACCTTGCCCCCAGAAGATATTTGGTGCACATTAAGACTGGGCCAGGCTATCTACAAGACAATTAGAACTTCAGCTCCAGGGTGAAGGGATTAAGACATGACCCTCAGGACATAATAGCCTTCTACCCATCTAGCAGCAGGGCTCACTGCATTGCGAAATCACCTGGGGACATTACATCACCCAGCAAGGTTCAACCAAACTTATTCAGACAACCTGAAAAGTTAGCTATGACCTCTGCATAGCTTCTGGGAGTCTGACAACCAATAGAATATATTTCTTTCACAAGAACAGGAAGCTCAAAGGTAAGATCCAAGAGAGGGTATAAATACCTCTCTCTCTCAACTCCATGTGTTCAGCTACCCATGACCTAAAACCCATGTGGTCCTGTCCATCAATAAACCATCTTTCCAATCTGCCTCTATTTTCCAGTGTCTTTCTCCCCACTTGGAACTGAACCCAGATGAATATTTCTTCCAACACTTGATTAACCATGGAGTCCAGGTACATCTCTCTTGTTTCATGAAGTAAAGAGCCCCTGACTATTTGGAATCAAGACTTTGTATGACTATGTTACTGGGATTTATATAACTAGAAGGCAAATGCTGATACATAGTTATTCTATAACAATAATAATGCTTACGTATTTCATTATCATGGAATTACACTGTTGAAAACAACCTCAGAGGTAATCTAATTGAAGTTCCTGTTTAGTGCAGGATCTGCTGATGCCTTTTAGACAGATGGCTATTTAGTCTCTGTTTCAAGAATTCCAGTGAATGAATGAATCCTGTTTAGTTATGTTATCTACTTATTGGATTTATATCCTGCCTTTCTGTTTACACAAGTCTAGGTGGTTCTACTTCCTCCTAAATTGCTTTGTTGTAACACACGTTCCTCAGAATCACAGACTTTTAATAAAAAATCAGAGCACTTGGTCAAAGATGATATTTCATTTTGCCCTTTGAGGGTTGGGCCTTTTCCGTTTAGACTAAGTCTAAACGTAACATTAACATGGGGAGCAAACCAGCTTCCTTTACTTAGCAGCCAGAGAATAAAATAAAAGAAACCAACACTTTTGCAATTTCCAGGCGCTAACAGCTAAATTATCAGCATCAGAATATAGTAATGTAGTAAGAATGAGGAGAGAGGGTGATCAGATTTGCAGTCTTTAAAAAAAAAAAAAGGGAATTTATCTCTGCTTTCCAAGGGAAATTTCTAACTGCAGAGAATACTATTCACTCTGGAAGAAAAGCTGTCTTGGAAATGTCTCCCTGAAGGAGGTCAATTTCAAACAGACTTTCATAACGTTCTTAAACAGGTGAGGATTGATTTATTTCAGTGTTCCTCAATTTTGGTGGCTTTAAGATGGACTTCCAACTCCCAGAATTCCCCAGCCATCATTCCATTTGTCAAGGTTCAGCAAACAGATTTATTCCATTGAGTTTTACAGAGTAAGCAGTTTTTTGTCCTGTAATTTTTCATTATTTCATTTCTCTTTTTCTTACAGATTTTTATTTTCCGTTCTTCCTGTTCATTTCCTTTTATAATTTATATGCTGCCGTCTATCCATAGGCAGAATCAAAGTGTTCCAATTTGCTGATTCAGGGTGGGGGTTGGACTGATTTTGAATACCAGAATAATAGAGTTGGAAGGGACCTTGGAGCTCTTCTAGTCCAACCAACTCAAGGCAGGAAATCTATGGTTGTCCAATCTCTTCTTAAAAACTTCCAGTGTTGAGGCATTCACAACTTCTGGAGGCAAGTAGTTCCACTGATTAATTATTCTAACTGCCCGGAAAGTTCTCCTTAGTTCCCGGCTGCAATAAAAAAAAATAGCAAACAAACAAAAAATAATAATAAATGCTTTAAACATCCTGTAACATCCTGGATGATGACCCTGAGATCATCTTGTTCTTGCCTTGTGTCCCAACCATGAGTATTTACTCAGAGGGAAACAGCCAATAAAGTGTTCAAATATCCTCCCCAGGCAAGCTTATCTGACACTATCATTATATTTTCAATGCCAAGGGAAGAGTTTCAATTGCCAATTTTTGAACCTCCTGAATCTGCTGTAAACCTTTCAGAATCTATAGATTTTTAAAAAATGCTTCCACTGCATGTTTGCTAGAATTTCTTTATTATTTTTAATCTGTGGGTCTCAGGAAAGATTTCTGCAAGGCTGTATAGCTATCTTGGCAATAATATCAATGTGAGCTGCTGAAAAACTATTATTAAGACAAAAAACAAGAGTCTTTGTGCCTTCTAAAACTCATGTGTCTTAAATGACATGAGACACAATTAAATAGTTAAAATAGCAAATTTTACATGACCAGGCAGAGAAAAACTATGTTGATTTAAACAGTATTGAAAAAAATAAATAAAAGGATCCAATGAACACATATTTCTTCATTGTCTCTTTCAGGTACCCGATGTAAGGATTTAATAACACCCCTATTAATCAATGAGGGAAAATTATTATTTAGTTGTTTTAGCTAACTGGTCAGTTGCAATTTCCGGAAGAAGCACAAAATTCTCTTTAATCATTATTATCACCTATCATGTAATATTATGCTTCTTACCGCTCAGAATACCATCCGTGTTAACTTTATTCAGATAAAGGGGAACATTCTTAACCAATAGTTGCAATAAAAAGAAAGAAGTCCTGTCTTTTTTCACATTTGTGGTCTATTTCGTTTTCAAAAGAAATGGAATCTCTCCAGCTAATATTATGTTTCTGTCTGCCCCAAAAGACAAAGCTTCCTAATATGTTCACTGGCAAAAATTTGTTAAAATTGTTAGTGTGACTGTTTTTAATTAATCATTTTCCTATAAACATGTAAAACTCATTCTGGTTATGAAACAGATTTTTCCCAAAAGACAGTGCTGATGGAAGGAAAGAGTTGAACAAAAATAGAATGTTTGAAAGCAATCATCACACAGATTTGCTACAGTCCATAGAACAGAGGTTGACCTTGACAGACTTGAAGATTGGGCACTATCTAACAACATGAAATTCAACAGTGAAAAAAGTAAGGTTCTACATTTAGGCAAAAAAAAAAAAAACAACAACCAAAATGCACAGGTACTGTATATGGGGTACCTTGCTCAACGGTAGTAACTGTGAGAGGGATCTTGGAGTCCTAGTAGACAACCATTTAGATATGAGCCAGCAGTGTGCAGCAGCTGCCAAAAAAGCCAACACAATTCTGGGCTGCATAAACAGAGAGATAGAATCAAGATCATGCAAAGTGTTAATACCACTTTATAATGCCTTGGTAAGGCCACACTTGAAATATTGCATTCAGTTTTGGTCACCACGATGTAAAAAAGATGTTGAGACTCTAGAAAGAGTGCAGAGAAAAGCAACGAAGATGATTAGGGGACTGGAGGCTAAAACATATGAAGAACGGTTGCAGAAAAGTTTAATGAAAAGAAGGACTAGGAGTGACATGATAGCAGTGTTCCAATATCTCACAAAGAAGAGGGAGTCAAACTATTTTCCAAAGCACCTAAGAGTAGGACAAGAAGCAATGGGTGGAAACTAATCAAAGAGAGAAGCAACTTAGAACTAAGGAGAAATTTCCTGACAGTTGGAACAATTAATAAGTGGAACAACTTGCCTGCAGAAGTTGTGAATGCTCCAACACTGGAAATTTTTAAGATGATGTTGGTTAGCCATTTGTCTGAAGTGGTGTAGGGTTTCCTGCCTGGGCAGGGGATTGGACTAGAAGACCTCCAAGGTCCCTTCCAATTCTGTTATTATTACTATTATTATATAGCAATCAAATCAGAGAAGTTGATTGTTTAAAATGTGTTAACCTTCAGTTTAAAAAATTGTTTAGAAGAACTTTCTTTTTATAGCAAGCATGAAGAGCTTGGTTTTTTTTTAAAAAAACCCACATTATTCTTGATATTCTGAATTCCTTTTGCTAATTATTGAGTGAAAGCGGATAACTTTGTACAGATGATAATTCCAATTTAAAGTATTAGTCTTATTATTTATTTATTGCCCAAAGTTACTGAAGTGCCTAGAATAGCCATAACAAGAATGTAATGTAATCAAAATAAAGAAAGTTGAGAATTGATATTTTTTTTAAAGTTGTCCAGCTGCTGTTTCAAATCTTTTCAAAGGCTTTGGAAACTTTGTCTGGATGTAATGCACTACATAAATATTTGTTTTGGAATTACACTCCAGAGATGCTTTGGGCTTGGAGTCTTACCTCCTTTGTTTTGTTGCCAATGTTTCCAAAGTTCATCATGTAGAATTTAGCTTGCAATTGATACTTGATGATTGACCCTGGTTTCTTACACCAAATTCCATACCAAAACCAAAGGCACATATCAATATAATGGTTTTTATGTATTTAGTTGTTGTTCTGACATAAATATTCTGCCTTTCTTTAGATAAAATGCAGGGATGTGCAGTTTGGGATGAGATATATCCTGCCAGCATTCCTTCTGCAGCTTTTTTGATGGATGGGCTTAAAACCTTAGACCTTTTTCTTACTGGGGTGGGGTATCTCAGGTGCAAAGTAAATATTTTCAGCCTTGCAAATGCTTAAGAGTATTCATTGCAGTCCTTAATTTGACCTTTGCAATGGCTAGTGAGGCTCTTGAGTTAAAGGAAGTTGTACATCCATGTTTTAAGGGCTCAACAGAGAACTCTTCTATAATTTTATCCTTGCAAAAATGTCTTTCTTAAGAGACAGTGATAGTTTCAGAGTCACAATATCAGTTCTCTGATCAAGTAGGCACCTGAGTTTTACTGTCATGATCTTAACAAGTATGGCATGTTGGCACTGAGTGGATTAAGATCAATATAAACTATGTCTTAATGATGACTTCATTGAAAATATGTCTGCTTAGTACGTGCCGCATTCAAAAAATGTCTGGGGAAATTAGTCCATCTTACTGGGAATGCCATTTGTGATTAAAGTTCACAAAGATGACAAAGCAAAGGCTATCAAAAATAACATACTTTACTCTGGATATCTGTAGCACATAAAAAGCAGGATACAAAAGAAAACATATCCTAGATTTCTTTTCAATTTTAGTATATTTTGTGCTAGGCCAAAACATGGATATATCCTAGCAATTTTGTAGATCTTTCTGTTTATGACAACATGAGAACAAATATAATTTAACATGCAGAGTTCTTAAAATAGGAGTACCTGATAATAGCTCAGCCACAACATTTAATGTTGTAGTCTACTTATTCCTCTGTTTCAGGAATAGGAAATTATGGATAAGTACACTGAACTGTATTGGTGTAAATTAGTTTTAGCTCTATTTCCTTTTCTTTTGATTAGCTCATGTCTTAATTTTTGAGCATTACTTTTTTCTTACTCATTTACGCACATATCACTATATGCAGGATAGAATTGTGTAATATATATGTATATAAGCACAGAGGGAGAAACCTTGAAAAGGATGGCGAGATATAGCATCTCTACTTCCAGCCAATCAGAAATGGTAAGGAAATGCAGTGTATGATTACATTCTGATGCATAACTATTTGAAAATAGTAAGTGATGTTTTGTGTATATAAGGTTCTAAAATAATTCACTAAGTTTATATCCATATTCAGAGGATACTTTATTCTCCCCAAAATAAGACAGCCCCTGATAATAAGCACAATCGGGCTTTTGAGCACATGGCAATAAGGCCAAGCACTTATTTCAGGGTTCAAAAAAATATCAGACAAGATCTTATTTTGGGGGAAACACAGGTAAATAGCAGAAATTAACTGATGTTGATCAGGAAGGTGCTTCTCATCACTTAACATTACTGAACCATTTAAATTGATATTTTAGTGCTAACTGGCAGCAGCTTGCCAGGGTTTTCAAAAAATAATTTTTCTAATCCAATCTGCAGATGCTAGAAAATAGTTCTTTATAGATCACTAAATCTTCATCTAGCAAAGAAACCTGATAAGTAAACTAGTGGCATTTTAATTTAATACCAGAAAGACTGTGATGTATGCATTTAATAAATATATATTGGATTTTAGTAAATTTCTGCAAATGGAATTACATTTTTTTTAAAAAATGAGGAAATATATTTTATATTTTCTAGATAGACTGCTTCTGTAACTAGAGTTGCAGAAAGAGGATATATGATGCCACCTTCAGTGAAAGAAAAATATTACATTACATTTCAATTTATTATTTTCACATTTGGTTTATTTAAAAGTACTTCCTATCTGTGCTACATGAAATTCAAGAGAAGGCATACATGGAGCTCCAGATGAAGGAGGAATCTTAAAAGTAAAGCAAGACCTTCATGTAATTATTTATTTGCTACAGCAGAATAACATGGCTATCTACCTTTTTAGAAATGTTTACAATGGAAATTCAGCCATATCAAGCAAATATCTAATTCTTTCATAAACAAATATCACTTTCTAGCCAAATGAAAATAGCAACATAATTCCTAAACTATAGAATCTGCTATAAATTCATTTATAATATGGATTATTATAAGGAATTGTGATAATTCCCTCTTTTCCCTCCACCCAAAACTATTTAACTATTTTATTATAATAGTCTTTATGTAGAAAAAGATAAAAATACCACTCAGGTTGAAATTTTGTATAAAATCACAACAGCTGTTCGTACAACTGTTTACCTGAAAGACATCCTCCAAAACAAGGCAAGCAATTTATTATATACAACATGCTTCTCTAAATAAAGAGGGGAAAAAATCGGATTCTAAACTCACTATTAGAATTGGTCACAATAAATTTCATAAGCCTCCATCTTTGTCTCACTAAGACATACTAAGTGGAAAAATTCAATATGGTGAAGTAATTTCTTATATATATGTAGAGCCAATAGAATAGAATAGAATAGAATAGAATAGAATAGAATTTTTATTGGCCAAGTATGATTGGACACACAAGGAATTTGTCTTGATGCATATGCTCTCAGTGTGCATAAAAGAAAAGATACCGTCATGAAGGTACAACACTTACAACATAAATGATGGTCATAGGGTACAATTTAACACTTAATGATACAACACTTAATGATAAGCATTGGGTACAAATAAGCAATCAGGAACAATCAATATTAATATAAATCATAAGGATTATCAGCAACAAAGTTACAGTCATACAGGAATAAGTGGAAAGAGATTGGTGATGGGAACGATGAGAAGATTAATAGTAGTGCAGATTTAGTTAAATAGTTTGACAGTGTTGAGGGAATTATTTGTTTAGCAGAGTGATGGCCTTCAGGAAAAAACTGTTCTTGTGTCTAGTTGTTCTGGTGTCAAGTGCTCTCTATATAAGCATGTCTGATGAGGTACACTATGGAACAGGACTGTCAAACTCCCGGCCCATGGGCCGCATGCATCACGCGCTGGTCACACCCACACCCGGTTTAGCGAAGGGGGGAAAGTCCTGATATGTCACGTGATGCCACCATGACATGAGTTTGACACCCCTGCTATACAAGGATACACAAATGGCAAAAGTTACACTGTGTATTTTAAAAAGTTAATTATCAATGTATACTCCAGAATATATACTTCACAAAATTAAAGTAATGTCTGTTTCAGCCCCATACATACTTTTCTTGATCTGCTATGGGCAGTGTAGGAAGGAAAGGTGGCCAAATTCAACCTCTTGGTATACTCTAAAATTGTTTGAAGTGCCCATTCTAGAATAAAGATGCAATATAAAACTCTTCAAGTTTCCGTTCTATAATGTTCAATTCCATTATTTGTGAATTTACACTGGGGCTTATGTGTGCATACAGTATATAACTTAAAATATACTTAGACTGAGCATCCCTTTATCATTTTTAAAATACTACCTGCATTTTGTTTTTCATGTATCTCTTATTATTGTTAATAAACATCCCTTCCCAGAGTTTTTTAAGAAACTGAAGTGAACTGCAGTCTAAAAGATTTATACTAAAACACAGTATTCTTTAATTGCCTCCAATACTATTACATTGAGTATGAGATATGCTGTTTGTAATCATACATGAGCAAGCATTTATTTTAAAATCATCTTTCATCCTGGCATTAACCAGAGCTAAGTAGCTTCAACAAAATGTCTGTTTTTTATATAAAAACCACGTTGCAGCTGTAGGACACTCTGATCATTGCATGATTCACCTTGTACCTGCTTACAGGCAAAGACTTAAAACCATAAAGCCAATAATTAAATCAGTGAAGACCTGGATGGAGGAGGCAAAATTAAAGCTGCAGGCATGTTTTGACTGCACTGATTGGAATATTTTTGAAGATACCTCTGCAGACCTGGATGAACTCACAGATACTGTAACATCATATGTCAGCTTCTGTGAAGACCTATGTGTACCTACAAGGAACTTGCGAATATACAGTAACAACAAACCTTGGTTCACACCTAAACTTAAGCAGCTACGACATTCCAAAGAGAAAGCCTACAGAAAAGGTGATAAAATGCTGTACAATCAGGCCAGAAATGCACTAACAAGGGAGATCAGAGCAGCAAAAAGAAGCTACTCTGAAAAGCTAAAGAATCAGTTTTCAGCAAATGAACCAGCAAACATGTGGAAAACTCTTAAAAATATCACCGGCTATGGCAAACCTCCTTCCCAGGCTGAAGGTAATCAACAACTGGCAGATGACCTGAATGAGTTTTACTGCAGGTTTGAAAGGAAACTACAGCCACCTATCTCCACAACCCCCATCTCAGACACACCAACAACAGCCAAGCCTCCTACAACTGACCCCATTTCATTGGGTTCACAACCCCTAGTGATCACAGAAAAGGAAGTGCAGGACCTATTTCACAGACAAAAGCCAGGAAAAGCTCCAGGCCCAGACAAGATAACTCCTTCTTGCTTAAAAGTCTGTGCTGACCAATTGGCCCCATCTTCACCCATATTTTCAATAAATCACTAGAGATGTGCTATGTTCCTTCTTGCTTCAAACGCTCTACCATCATCCCAGTGCCGAAGAAGCCCACCATCAAGGAACTGAATGACTACAGACCAGTTGCTTTAACATCTGTAGTCATGAAAACCTTTGAAAGGCTAGTGCTTTCCTACCTGAAAACCATCACGGATCCGCTGTTAGACCCCTTGCAATTTGCATACCGAGCAAATAGATCAACAGATGATGCTGTTAATATGGCTCTGCACTACATCCTACAACATCTTGAGTCTCCAAAGACCTATGCAAGGGTCCTTTTTGTAGACTTTAGTTCAGCATTCAATACCATCATTCCAGACATTCTTCTAACTAAGCTAAACCAGCTACAGGTACCGGAACAGACTTGTAAGTGGATCACAAGCTTCCTAACAAACAGGAAGCAGCAGGTGAAGCTAAGCAAGATCACATCAAATACCTGTACAATTAGCACAGGGGCCCCCCAAGGCTGTGTGCTCTCCCCACTTCTCTTCTCTGTATACCAATGACTGCATCTCCAACGATCCATCTGTTAAGCTACTGAAGTTCGCAGATGACACAACAGTGATTGGTCTCATTCGAGACAATGACGAATCCGCATATAGACAAGAGGTCGAACGACTAGCCTTGTGGTGCAACTAAAACAATCTGGAACTGAACACACTCAAAACCGTAGAAATGGTGGTAGACTTTAGGAGAAACCCTTCCATACTTCCACCTCTCACAATACTAGACAACACAGTATCAACAGTAGAAACCTTTAAATTTCTAGGTTCTATCATATCGCAAGATCTCAAATGGACAGCCAACATCAAAAACATCATTAAAAAAGGACAACAAAGAATGTTCTTTCTGCGCCAACTCAATAAGCTCAAACTGCCCAAGGAGCTGCTGATTCAGTTCTACAGAGGAATTATTGAGTCTGTCATTTGGTTCGGTTCTGCAACCCAACAAGAAAAACACAGACTTCAGAGGATAATTAGAACTGCAGAAAAAATAATTGCTACCAACCTGCCTTCCATTGAGGACCTGTATACTGCACGAATCAAAAAGAGGGCCCTGAAAATATTTACAGACCCCTCGCATCCTGGATATAAACTGTTTCAACTCCTACCCTCAAAACGATGCTATAGAGCACCGCACACTAGAACAACTAGACACAAGAACAGTTTTTTCCCGAAGGCCATCACTCTGCTAAACAAATAATTCCATCAACACTGTCAAACTATTTACTGAATCTGCACTACTATTAATCTTCTCATCGTTCCCATCACCAATCTCTTTCCACTTATGACTGTAACTTGTTGCTGGCAATCCTTATGATTTATATTGATATACTGACCATCAATTGTGTTATAAATGCTGTACCTTGACGAACGTATCTTTTCTTTTATGTACACTGAGAGCATATGCACCAAGACAAATTCCTTGTGTGTCCAATCACACTTGGCCAATAAAATTCTATTCTATTCTATTCTAAAATATATGTAGTTTGTGTGCACATAAAGTATATAGATGTATCTCAATCAGTCTTAAAATAACACACACATCTCTTCTACAATGTCCATGCTCTGTCTTATAGACTCTATGTATTTAGACAGCTCTCTGCTCTTAAAACAGATTCATTAAATTGCAGGATGTGGTCTGCAGGTAAGGCATGGTTTCTGTTCCAACCCACTGAGTCCACTGAATGGGTAAACTTTAAAAACATTACAGTACACCCATGCTGAAGTTTGATTTGCTTTTATTTGTAATGCACACACAAATATGCAGATATGTACAGGGAATCCCAAGAAATATGCAGACAACACAAAACTAGATGGTATAGCTAATACACTAGAATACAGAATAAACTTCAAATTAAGTTTGGGTCTGAGCAGTCTTTTTTAATTTGTTTTTTGTCTCATTCCTCTTTTCCACTTTTTAAAATTATGGAAGATCCCCAAAGAGTTTTTGTTTGTATGGGTTATATTTGTCAGTAAGTATCCTATTAATTACATATTCTGCCATAATTGCTTCTCATGATCATTTGATGGGATTTTAATATTGTATTATTTTTCAACAAATCAAATAATTTTGATTTCATGAATCCCCGAGAGGGTCTTAGGAGTCTCCAGGGGTATCTAAAATTTTAAGAAACCCCAGGTTAGAGAATGGGTTAGAAGTAGTGAAGTTGATAAGAGTAAAAAGCCAGGTTTTTCAGTTTGGAAACTGAGTATCAAGTGTAAAGTATTGTAGGAAGGGAACTTCACCTAGGCAGTGTTGAGCAAAAGGAAATCAAGCCAGGATGCATCATAATAAAAAACACTGACTTAGAATTAAATCTTGCCAGGGAAAAACCCACAAACCTCAAGGCTATTTAAAAGACAATACCTAAAAATACAGGAAAGAAAATAATCAGGTCACACAGACATAGCCGACCAAATAAAAGAAATAGATTAGATCAAGACAAGATTCAATCACAAGCCTAAATAGATTAACTTCAGTCAAAGCATATGGAAAACAACTAACGGAAGGGAGAATACTTGAGGAAATCAAATCGTTAGAATGAACAGATTAAACCGGAACACACGCGGAACACGAAACCCACCCACATTAACATAATCAGAAAGACAAAACACAGAGAACTTAGCAAACACATACACAAAAGGAAAACCCATCAAGTACTCCCGAAACAAAGAAATGAAAAGGGAGTCACGCGTTCGATGTATGCAGGCGATCGCGTGCCCCGATCCCCCTGACTTTTCCCGTTCCCCGGATGGTCAAGACCCTCAGAGCCTGGGCCTTCGTCTGATGTTAAATAAATAAATAAATAAATAAATAAATAAATAAATAAATAAATAAATAAATAAATAAATAAATAAATAGCTTGACAGTGTTGAGGGAATTATTTGTTTAGCAGAGTGATGGCCTTCGGGAAAAAACTGTTCTTGTGTCTAGTTGTTCTGGTATGCAGTGCTCTATAGCGTCGTTTTGAGGGTAGGAGTTGAAACAGTTTGTGTCCAGGATGTGAGGGGTCTGTAAATATTTTCACAGCCCTCTTTTTGACTCGTGCAGTATACAGGTCCTCAATGGAAGGCAGGTTGGTAGCAATTGTTTTTTCTGCAATTCTAATTATCCTCTGAAGTCTGTGTTTGTCTTTGTTGGGTTGCAGAACCAAACCAGACAGTTATAGAGGTGCAGATGACAGACTCAATAATTCCTTTGTAGAACTGGATCAGCAGCTACAGTTATAATAGTTGATTATAAATTACTGTTGTCCTTTTCGAGATTGGATTTTGGAGTTTTTCCCCCTTTAAGTAAACTGAATTCCTTCCTGTCTGCAGAGCCTCTTACCCTCACTCCAGCAATGGATTATCCTTGGTTTCACCTCTTTCTTTCCTTCTACTGGCAAGGACAACAGTACAAATTTCCTGGGTACTCATCCATAATAATTAGAGCAGCTCAACTGTGATACCAATTACCTAGAGCTCTGCTGAATTCTCCTTCATAATTACCCAAAGACTAGACAGTCTATTTACGCAATAGTGTGAAATAGGGATTGGATTTAATGACCTAAATGGCTCCTTACAGTCCTCTTTAATTCTACAAATGTAATGGAATTTACTTCCAAGTAAATATAAATAGAATTGCAGGATTCTCCTTAGTAGGATTCTTAAAACAAAACTGTCTCAAATTGATGCATATTTTCAAAAATCGAATTCAAAGAGCTGAATAATTAACTATGGGCCAGTCACTCTTTCAGCCCAACCCACCTCACAGGGTTGTTGTAAGGAAATCAAGAGGAAAAGATGTGTTGGATATATTCACTGCCTTGAGTTATTAAAATAGTAAAATAATAAAAGTGAGATACAAATAAAAATAAAGTAAGTATTTGTTGTTATCAGAAATTATAGCATGTTTTCTGGTTCTAGGGAGAAGGTCCAGTCGAAACACCGAATCAATAATCATTCCTATAATTAAAAAAAAAAAAGCTTTTTGGTAACGTTTCAAGAAATACAATACAGTACAAAAAAACCCGAAGAAGAGCTGTGCATCTCGCTCATCTGTAATTTGTCCTAATTCTTTCGCCATCGTTTAGAGGAAGTAAAGGATGCGCAATGGCTTCTGGGAGTTGTAGTGTTCTTCCTGTAACCTGTCCTGTAGATCCCCAATGCAACAGACTAGCGTGGGAACTACTGCTAGTTTAGGCCGGTGTTTTACGCTAAAATGGCGGCTCCCTTAATGTTGGTGCTTTTGGTAGCCGTAACGGTTCGGGCCGCTTTATTCCGTTCCAGCCTGGCCGGACTCATCTCTGAGAGGGTGGAGGTGGCGTCTCCTTTAAATGCCTGGAAACGAGGTGAGGCCTACGGCTGGGGACGGGGGTGGGGATTGGTGGTCCTCAAAGGGCATCTCCAGGAGCTTGGACGCCTGGAAGCCCTGAGCCTTCGTGGGGCGTCGCTCTCCCCCCCCGCCCGCCGACCTCGCGAGCCTTGGAGTGGTCGTGAGCGAGCGGGTTTTTACCTTGGGAACGATATATTGGTGTCAAGGACGCTTTGGCTGCTTTGGAGCGATGTATTCTAACCTATCTGAGTTCCTCTTTTTCTTAGGACTAAGCCTCGAGCCTTGAGATCGCAGGGTTAAATAGACATAGGGAAGGAAGAAGGAAAGCAGCAGGAATTTGGGGAGTTTCTTTGCAAGGAGCTTCGTTTTTCTAACGGCTTTGTCCAAGAAATTGTCTAGCCTTTGTGATTTTTAGCCTGAGATGTTAAGAAGGCTCCAGAATTTCACCAAGCCACACATATACTGCACCAGTCAAAAAGAGGGCTGTGAAAATATCTACAGACCTCTCACATCCTGGACATAAACTGTTTCAACTCCTACCCTCAAAACGACGCTATAAAGCACTGCACATCAGAACAACTAGACACAAGAACAGTCCCACCCCCAATGCCATCACTCTGCTTAACAACTAATTCCCACAACACTGTCAAATAATTTACTAAGACTATTACTATTATTTTTCTCTTCCTTACTAGCATCTATCTTCTCCCACTTATTACTATAACCATGTTTCTTGTATCTTTCAATTTATATTGTTTTTATTTGTTTCCTAGTACGATTTGATAGTTTATTAGTAACCTTGACTATCACTAAGTCTTCTATCTTTTTATTCTTGATGAATGTATTTTATTCTCCTTATGTACACTGAGAGCATATACACCAAAGACAAATTCCTTGTGTGTCCAATCACACTTGGCCAATAAAGAATTATTCTATTCTATTCTATTCCAAACCAAAAGGTTCATATAACATGCTAAGCTGCAGGTAAATCACACTTTAGATCCAAGTATCATAAATAGGCTTTCTTCTAGATGAGTTTCTTTTATTTCTACAAGTCAAAGTACTGACACACTCTTTGACACTTGAGACATCCCAAATCTCTGGGATGCAAAAAGTTAGAACATAAATGATGTCTTTTGCACTAAAATTGAGATGTAGTCATCTAGCAATTTTGTAAGAAACTTAATAACCAAATTGTATAGAAAGTGAAGAAGCTTATGTGCTATCTACCCTTGGGTCATACTAATTTGTTCTTGATAATGTCTAGAACTGTGTGCAGTTCAGAGCGATGCAAGTTTAAGAAGGATGTAGATAAACAAGAACTTATTTTCTATTTTCCAGTGGTTGAAGGACTAGCATTACTTGATTTGGGTGTATCTCCGTATTCTGGAGATATCTTTCATGAAGTAAGTATATACAGTTTTTGCTGTGAACTGCTTTGATATCGTTATATAACATGCTTTTTATATTAAAGATGAGAATATAATGTTAAAGAATCTTTAGGGCTTAATAGAATTATATTGTCTTTTCACTTGAGCTGCTGAGTGCATAGGTGGACACACAAATGCAATTCACAGGAATACTTATTTTTAAATTTTAAATAGAAATAACTCAAAACTGGCATCTCAAGTTATTTGTTAAAGTCTATTATTTCCTGCTTTGGGAATATTATTACAAAATGGAAAAAGATATATAAAATATTAGTTAAAATGAAATAAATAGATACAATTATATGATGCAAAATATATCTCATGTTCTTGGCATAAGGAGAAAAGGAACAGGTCTTTTTTCCCTCAGGAACCTGCTTACCACATGTATAATTAATAACGTATAACTACCAAATTTTATCCTTACAGTGTCAGTTCAGTAGCAAAAAGTTTCATAGATATTTTGTCAGAGTGTTTTAGGAAACTTAAATGGTGAGTTGTTGTTTATGCTACCTGGTAGCCCTTGTGGCACAGTGGTTAATAATAATAATAATAATAATAATAATAATAATAATAATAATAATAATAATGATGATGATGATGATGATGATGATGATGATGATGATGATGATGATGATGATGATGATGATGATGATGTTTTAATTTGTATACCGCCCTTCTCCCGAAGGACTCAGGGCGGTGAACAGGCAAATAAAATACAAACAGAAACATACACCATAATTAAAACAACCCTTAAAAAACTGATTCAAGTATGCCAGAAATTTAAAATAACATTACACCCCATACAAATTACAACAATTTAAAACCCACAATTAAAATTTAAAATTTAAAATCAGGCCAGTCCAGCCATATGGAATAAATAGGTTTTAAGTTCGCGGCGAAAGGTCCTAAGGTCAGGTAGTTGTCGAAGCCCGGGGGGGGGGGGGAAGCTCGTTCCACAGGACAGGCAAACTGCAATTGTATTGCAGGCAAACTGCCCATAGCCAGGAGTTTGATCCTGACAGGACTCAAAGTTGACTCAGCCTTCCATTCTTCTGAGGTCAGTAAAATCAGGACCCAGATTGTTGGGGACAATATACAAAATAATGCCTCTACATTATTGTTCTGACCTAGGCTTCCTGATATAGTAAAAAGCATACAATTAGTCCCCAAAACCCTTTTTTTATTTTAACGGCTGTGAATTCCTTTCATTCACAGCACATGCTGAATCACCAAGAGTTTATAAATAGTCCAACAGACGTCTGCTACAGTCCTTCGGATAAGGCTGGTAAACACCCACCTTTATCTTCTTTAACATGCTGCCAAAGACCTAATTGGCAATTATCTTGGCAAGGCCACACTGAAACACAGAGTCAAAAATAGAGCTTCAAAGTACAAACCAACACCATTCACAGCGTTGCTTCCTGCAAAGGCCCACGTGCCTTTGCTCTTCCTTTATGTTTTATGGGAGGGGCCAATCATCTCCAAGCCTTACTCCTGACTCGTCCCTTTTGTTTTAACTGTTCTTGTCTTCTGGCAGCTCTGCGCATGCGTACACTAGCAACAGGCTCCCCCTGTTCCTCTGCCTCTCTGGTGTCCGACTCTGGAGTTCTGGAGTCCGCACATAACTCCCAGATGGCCCTAGCCCCATCTCTGCCTCCGACGCAGAGCCCTCATCCAATCCTTCCCCAGACTCCAGGACTGGCCCATGTTCCTCCCCAGCCGCCTCACTGTCCTACTCTGCTGCCAGCTCCACAGGCTGTTGGCAGACCACAACAATTATAAACTGCATAGAGAATGCTATAAAGCATTATGGGGCACCATATAAGCCTAAATTATGTTGCTGTAGCCATGCATAAAGGAAAATGAAATTGATATGACATCTAAAGTGAAGCATTTTGCTTGGAAGGGAAGAGTTATCCTCCAGTTCATTTATCATAAAAACCCATTAGTAGACTTTCATACTATGAGTCATTGTCACTGTAACTTTAATATTGTAGTTTTTACTTTAACAGCTGTAATAACACAGCTGTTAAAATATTAACATTGTACAAAAGTAATATTTTTCCCTTTATGAGACTGAAATGATCACAATTAAAAATATAAGCTATCTTTTTTTGCAGACTTATGCATATAATTCTTGTATGCCATAGTACAAACTAAGTTCATGCCCTTAAATAGCAAATTTTGAGTTGGGACTACAGGTAGCCCTTGACGTACGACCACAATTGAGCTCAATTGTCGTTCTGTTGCTAAGCAAGGCAGTTGTTAAGTGAGTTTTGCCCCATTTTACAAGGTGTTTTTTTTTGCCTTAGATGTTAAGGGAATCACTGCAGTTGTTAAGTAATCATGCAGTCATTAAGCAAATCTAACTTCCCCTATTGACTTTGCTTGTTGAAAGCTGGCTAGGAAGGTTATAGATGATGATCCCATGTTTTGCTGAGGCAGTGCAATTGTCACAAATACATGCCAGTTGCCAGCTGAATTTTGATCATGCCTGAATTTTGATCATGCAGTCAAGGGGATAAATGCAATGGTCGTAAGGGTGAAAAACGGTCATACATTTTTTCAGTGGTGTTGTAACTTCAAACGATCACTAAATGAATGGTTGTAAGTCATGGACTACCTGTATTGCCCTGTCTACTTCAGTATTTTTTCTGTCACATCAGTCTTAGACTTGTGCAGTGAATTACTTTTGCATTAATGATTTTTGTAAAAACCATACTTAGAAGATACTATATAGCTATCATTTCCACAATTAATAAATAAATAAGCTTTGATCTAAAGACAAGTTGTCTAAGATAATTGTTTCTTTTTTTCCCTTCCTAGACACCGTTTATAATATACCTCTTTCATTTCCTGATTGATTATGCTGAACTAGTGTTTATGGTATGTAATTTTCAACCATCAAATAATTGGCTCTCTTTTCAGAATTTATTCTTTGATTTCTTCTGCATATAGAACACATTTTTTAACTTAAGATATACACTTTTTTAAAGACCTGAATCTGGCTGAAAGTCTAAGCACACTTAATAAGTAAATATAATTCATTGAACTCATTAGGAACTTATGGAACTTAGTAAGATTCTTGGAAAAAAAACATGTTTAGGATAACATTGATATTTTATGTGTATTTTTAAAACAAACATACCGTATATGGAAAAATTGGTTGGCATTACATGTACAGCAGCATTGTTCATCTTTGTGATCTCTTTACCTTTGTATATTTCCAGAAATTTTCGATAGGACACCACATCTGGAGTGCAAAAATCTGGATGATAGATAGTTGGCAACAGAGAGATACAGGCAGAATTTTTTGTCTCTTTGCTGCCCTGTTGTGGTTGTCCAGATCTGTAGCTTTATACTTTTGCTTTTATCTAGTGATTGACCAGATGTTTGCAGCCCAGATCTGTTAACTCTAGTTTCATTCAGGGTAAGCTGTCCTATTGCTGAATAATTATCCAAGGCATTGGAAATTGTTTAAGAAACTCTGGTATACTGTAATTTTTTGATTTTTACTGCAAATCTTCCAAAAGTATTTTTGATAATACTGAATATCCCAGAGTACATTCACTAAATAATTTATTGATTATTTATGTAAATAATGTATATAAAAAAAGTTTCACACTCATTTATATTGAGGTCAGGACATCTCAAAGTTTATATTCATCATCACCCATTCATAGCTATCTAAAATAGAAATCACTTAGCCACAGGGATGTGTATAAAAAATCCATTGCTGGCAAGTTGAAAACACTGTAAATCCACTACCAGCAATACTGAGACAGTTCCTTGATGCTTTCTTGTGAAATTAATTCTACCCATAGCTTCCCTGCTCTAACCTATCTAGCCAGGGCATTAGTAATATGAACTAATTTGTTCAGACAGTCCTGATGTTAATTTAGAAAAATCACTTTTTTAATCACTAAAAGTACAATTTTGCATTAAAAAAATAACCTGTGTTTTGGTATTCTCTTGATTTGTTTTCCGTTCAGTTTACAGATATTTTGACGGCTATAGCCCTTTATTTAGCTGTTCAGGATTACAACAAAGTTTTGGTGAGTAGAAAAGTGCCAATTTTTATTTATATTACTTTCAGGCATTTTTTTCATACTGTTGTTTCTTTCCAGCTTCTATTTCTAAATACAGCAATGTTTTTTCCCTCCTGATATTTTACATATTATTTATTTGGGTTGAGAATCCTGGGAATTGTCAGAAAACATTTGCAGAGTATCCAGCTGAGGAAGGTTGGTCTGCTCAGACACCTTGTCTTGGAGCTGCCTTGCAGTGAGCTGGATTCCACTCAACATGCTCCTTTGAATGATTTCATGTGTCAGTTATTGGCAGAGCTACTCTCAATCCATGTTGAACACCCAGCACTTCTACTTTTAGATTGATTCAGAATATGCCCCAAAGCAGAGGTGGGTTTCAGCAGGTTCTGACCAGTTCTGGAGAACCAGTAGCGGAAATTTTGAGTAGTTCAGAGAACCGGTAAATACCACCTCTGAATGGCCCTGCCCCCATCTATTCTCTGCTCCCAGGTCCCAGCTGATCGGGAGGAAATGGGGATTTTACAGTAACCTTCCCTTGGAGTGGGGTGGGAATGGAGATTTTACAGTATCCTTCCCCTGCCATGCCCACCAAGCAATGCCATGCCCACCAAGCCACACTCACAGAACCGGTAGTAAAAAATTTTGAAACCCACCACTGCCCCAAACCTCAAAATTTTTAACATTTTCCTGAAAGTGAAGGGGAGGAATGCTGTTTCAGGGGATAGGAATAGCAATATAAGAAGCCTGCCTCCATGGCAATGATGGGGCTGATGCTAGCCCTGCCAAATCTTAAAGGATGTGCAGAATATACACAATTATATTTAAAGGCTAGGGTGCGTGCTTAAATCAAGAACAAGGGATGTTTATTTTTTGCAGAAGAAAACTAATTTAATGTGTCTTCAAGATTAATGAATTCTACCAAAATCTTTAAATATAATTATGCATATTTTGTTCATTGCATAAGATCTGGCAGGGTAGCATGTTCTGGATCTCATCAGTGCCATGGAGACATGCTTCTTATGTTGCTACTCCTATCTCTGGAATATCATTCTCCCCCCTCCCTTTCAGGGAAATGTTAAAATTTGGGGGTTTTGGCAGATCCTGGGCCATTTGTAAACCCATTTTAATTTCAATCTATTTTTTTATTATTATATCTTACATTTTATGACATTTCCAAATGTTACTATACAGTGCTCAGAGTCATTTCCAATTAGTTGGTGTTACAATTTAGATAATGTAAACAATAATGAATTGATAAGTATAATCCATGAACTGTCATGAATATGCTTCTTAATAATAGCTGGCTGCTCCCTTTCCCTCAGCTGTATTGCTTGTGCCTTCTAGTGTTTCCAACTGGAGAAACCATCTGAAATAACCTATGGCATATTTTAGGATAATTTTGTATGTTTAGCTGCAGACAGAAGTTTCAGGCAATGTGTTAGGAACACATTATTCACAATCACAAGCAGAGGACACAATATTACAAGCCAGCAGCCACTTGAAATACATGTTAAGCAATGTGTTGAAGATAGCTGGCATGATTAAGTTATCCAGTTATGAGTTGAATATGCTGCATTTTACTATATATTGCATCTTGTCAATACAAAAGAATAAGGGCTTATGTAATGATAAGTCAAGTTGGTGTAAATGCTGAATTTATAAACCTGGATAACAATCCAGGGAGATAAGTATTTCTTGCAGGAATCATCATAAAAATGGGCACAATTGCTAAACAAATACATTACTCTTACTTACACATTTTTTCTTTGTATTCAGTTTAAAAAGCAAAAACTGCTAATAGAATTGGATAAATATGCATCTGATGCTGCAGAGCTTATCCGGACTCCTATGGAAATGTACTATGTTCCTCTCAAAGTAGCACTGTTGTAAGTATTGCTTTTCAATAGAGATTGGAAACTAGTTAGTTTATTTTCCTTTTGCACAGAGCATCAGAACATTTACTTTATTTTTGAAGACACTGTGCCTCTTATTTTGCTTTTTCAGAAGTCTATGACTTTGAGTGATTGAGTAGTGTTTCTCGGCTGAGAGTTTGAGATTTGTTTAAATTAGATTTATACCCCGAATAAGAAAACCAGTTTAGTGAAGTGATTAAGGCATCAGACTAGAAAATAGGAGATTTTTTTCTACTCTTGTCTTAGGCACAAAGCCAACTCTGTGACTTTGGGCCAGCCAAACCAAAGAGTGGCAAACCACTTCTAAAATCTTGCAAAATAACCTTAAAGAGATGGCCAGGCAATCACCAGGAATCATGACGGACTCAAAGGCATCAAAAATAAACAAACGTAAAATGCCCAAAGTGAGTTATTTAAACAACCAAATATTTAGGTATACAGTTGCCTGGTGAAAGAGTCAGAATACTTTTATTCCTGAAAACTTTATTATTATAAAGGTAATGATTATTCTTATGTTTTATCTGCCAAAGGAGAGAGGGCTCCTAGTGATTGGAATGTGTCAGCTCTTTTGTTATTATGTACCTATCCACATGCTATTGCCTTCTGGGAAAGCAAATATTATGTAAAGCATCATAAAAGAGTAAGAAGTGTTTAGCAGATGCAATTAAAGACAGGAAAGAAGAGAAAAAAGAAACTTATTTTACACCAACACCATTAAGTATACCTTTCCATACTTTAAAAACTATTCTTGCTTGTATTATGTCTGCACAATTCTTAGTACATTGCATTTGTTCACAGTGCCTCACTTTTATCTTTTTTGAGGGCCATCACCTCTATCCAACAACAACTTGTTTGTCTTTCATTTCAAGCCATTCACTTTCTCTTCATATACTGGTTTTGTGATTGAGTGCAGAATCCCAAATGTTCGCGATTCTTTGGCTTGAAGAAAACACAGCTGCAGGGATACATGATTAAGGTGTTTAAAATCAAGTAGGAAGTGGATAAAGTTTTTCTCCCTCTCTTAAAATAGTAGAATTAGAGTTCATCCATTGAAGTTGACTGAAAAGAGATTTTGGACAAGCAAAAGACAACCTATCTTCACACAGTACATTATTCATTTATGGAATTTAACCAGATTTGGATAAATTCATGGAGGACATATCCATCAAGATTAATAAGGGTTATTAATCTTGAGACTTGATCTTACCTGTGGATTGAGATAGCATACCTTCAAATACAGTTGCAGAGTGACAAAAATGAAAGAGGAGAATATCTCTATCTTCCATATCAATTCCAGTTGTAAACCCCTCATGAAGCATCTGTTTGGCAAATTTGAGGGGGGGAAAATTGACATATATATGTGAATTTGGATGTCTTTTTTTCCAGTTACCTATTGAATCCATACACTGTGTTGTCTTGTGTGGCAAAATCCACCTGTGCCATCAACAATGCTATAATTGCATTCTTCATTTTGGCAACAATAAAAGGTAATGTACTTTGTTTTTCATTTAATAATAGATTCCCTTGTACTGCTGTGCACAAATTCTTTTCAAAGTTTTTGGTCAACTGCAGATGTTTCTGTTCATTCCAATGGGATATCAGCAATCTACAGATTTCATGGAATGTTCTGCACCAAGTTTTATAGCATCTGCCTCTCTTCCGTTTTCCTCGGGTGTTGCCAAGCTGATTGCAGTCTTGGCATGATGCTGATCTGGAAGATATAAAATATGTCTCATGAACCACATCCTCTGTTGTATCACAGTGTCCTGTATTCACATGAGTTACTTTTTTGTAGGATCTGGATTGTAGGATCAACAATCATGATAGGTAATGTCAGGATCTTTCAAAAGCAGCCCTAATGAAACACATTTAGTCTTTGTGCCACCTGCCAGGTCATCTTCCATTTTTCACTGACATTGAAGTTGGCAAAACAATACTTTTGTAAAATTGGAACTTTGTCTCAGTGTTAATTATTGCATGGTCCAGACTGGGAACAGCCACTGAAATAACCACCAAGGTTTTTTTTATTAACGTATTTAATTTTTTTGCGTTTTTGTGTAACACTTTTGTGGCTTATATCGGATTAAATCTGAAGCAGTGATCTACATCTGCTTTTAATATATTCTTGCACACCATATCTTAAATAATGGAATATTGAGATCCATTTTAATTAAAATTGCGTGATAGTTCTGCTACAGCATAAAATTATAGAACTGAGTAAACAAGCAAATAGAAAAATAATGCAAAGCTCAGCAGAATCACCTGGGCTGCATAAATAAAATAATTTCCTCTCAGTGAGAATATGTAATATGTGTTAATATAGTTACACTTGCTCTAGCCCTATATTTGCATGTCGGACATGTAAACTTAGATTTCCTCAGAAGTGACACAATTACTAATGTTTCTAAGGACCAAAAGGGAATATTGATTATACTGCTATTGATGGTTTCCTGACAGGAAAAGGGGAGAATTGTTATTAATACAAATATCATTACCTCTTGGTTTCTATCATGTCTTCATTTGTTTCTAATAGCTAAGTCTAGTGAGATTAAGAGTTAGGTCACATCCAGGCACCAAGACCACTTGCTCTTAGTTTAGAGTTACAGTATTAACTTAATTGATGAAGGGAACCAGTGCAGCCATTGCCTTTAAAAACTAGATTCCTTTTGAGATCGTTACAGCCTTATAGTTGAGGCACCAACATTTAGACTTTACAGTTTAGTTCGGAATTCACAACGTCTCTACTCAGAATTGCTGTGCTAGCCCACATTTTATATGGATTTGCCATAAATATTAAGTACTGTAAATACAAGAGATGATGTTTTCATATTCACCCAGAAGTTTGTTGTTACTGGCTATTTACACCTTTTTCTCGTTATTTTGCAGGTAGTACTTTTCTGAGTGCTATATTTCTGGCATTAGCAACGTATCAGTCTTTGTATCCTCTTACTTTGTTTGCACCAGCCGTTCTCTATTTATTACAGGTATCTATTCCATAAGAGCAAATGAATTTTTTTATTATCTTAAAAAGATTAGCCACCATGAATTGCTAGTCCTGCAGAGGAATAACTCTATACCTACATTGCTAGCTGATGGCTAGAATGAGAAAGCAAACAAAATTGCTTGCAAATCATCTTCATAGGATCAGAGATCTTAACTTGTGACTAAAGTTATTGGGGAATTATCTGTGCTGCTGCAAGTGAACCACTGTTCGCAGCTATTTCTCTGAAATCAACTGCAGCTGGCAGTAATTCTCTTTCATTTACCTCTCTCCCACTTCTCTGACTAAAGATTTGCAAGGGGTCTGCTGTAATACTGTTCTCTCAACTCCTAATTCAGAGTCAGTGCAGAAGATTAGTATGGTTAATAGTTTCAAAAGTCTTTTAGAGCAAGAAAATCCAAAGGGTTGATCTGCTTGTCATGGTTTCCAGGCCTGACATTGCTGTTTTTTTCTTCCCATTAAGCTCAATCACTAAGGCAACCAAAGTTGATAAAGGCCTTCATCAGGCCTCAACCCTTATTGCAATGGAGTATTTAATTTGCATTACAATAAGCCATCCAGAGTCATATTTTATAGGGGAGATAGGCGGCATAAAAATTTAATAAATAAAATTATATTTGCAGGCAGCAAATTTGTGAATGGCAATGCTATTGTGTATAGAAAACCATTAAACAAAGAAGAGTAGTTCCACTATTATCTCCTTCAAGGTATCCTGTACCATCCCTCTGCAAAGATGGATTTTCACGTTCTAGATCTATTCAGATGGTTTTTTTCACCTAGATCAATTCCTTCCTATGCAGGAAAGACTATGCAATTGTATGCACAATAGGTTCCTGGTTTTTATATGAGCTTGAGAGTGAATCCCCCCCCGTAGCAATTTTTTTTCTTCTAATGTCTTCACTTAATATCAGAAGTAAATGTGTTAAATAATTGAAAGAAAGTTTTTTCACATGTTTTGCTTGCACGAAATTACATACAGACATTTCAAAACTATACTTTGTTGTCACTTTTCCCCTCTCCAGCGGCAGTTCATACCAGTGAAAATGAAAAGCAAGGAGTTCTGGTTTTACACTATGCAATATGCGGGATTATATTTGGGAAGTCTGATAGTGATAATTTGTCTCTCATTCTTCGTCCTCAATTCATGGGATTTCATTCCATCTGTTTATGGTTTCATGTAAGTAGATCCTGTTTGTCTGCATTATAACCACCTACATATAGGACAAAGATCTCTTTCCCAAGTTATGAGTTCAAAGTATGAAACATAACAAAACAAAACAAAACAATTGAATTAAACCTTCTGTTTTTAAAACATTTTCTTTTGTTCAATGCCTTATTAATTAGACAATTTCTTGCTTCAGTATTCTGGATAAATAATATACTTTTGTTGATATGAATGACCTGAGAAGTCTTTAATTAGTTCAGTGAAACAAAAATGTGATTAAGTTATCATGGCATTCTAATTGTGGACTGCATGATTAAAAAATCCACAGTTTAAATTCTGTGGAAAGAGAAAAGTTATATTTACAAACGCAACAGTGCATGTAAAAAGCTGCATATAAAAGATGAATAATCTTCAGTGGCTTTTGAAAAGTAGGTTCGGTTAGCACTTGCCAGGATTGTCCCAAAGGTGGTTTTCAAAAGATCACTGGACTTCCTTTTTTTTTTTTTAAATGTTTCCTTTCTCATCCATCAGTTCTTCCAGTTCTTTCAGAAATGAAGAAGCTTCTTAGAGAAGAAGTTAACAGTTTTCAAAGAAAAAACAAAAAGTCCAGTTGCCTTTTGAAAACCACCTTTGGGACAACCATGGCCTGGATGAGTGAAAATCTCCATAGATACCTGCCAGGATTATTTCATAGGAAAATCCATATAGTGCTGTGTTTTGGACTACGTTGTCTATTTAGCGTCTTTGAATTTTTTTTGTTTCCAAATACTGACTTTCCCAGAAATGACAGTGTAAATGACAGTAGAAAAGAAATACGATTTTCAAATTGCTTTTACTAGTTTTGGATGATAGTTACTGACATTTGTCTTGCAACTTGTTTCACTCTATGGAAAAAGACCAGCATAATCTTAGATTATATATGAGCTACACATGAGAAATTATTAAATGATAAAATTCAAATATATTATTTATTTTTATTTTATTCATTTAGTCAATTTCTTTCATCATCCATCTCAGCCAAGTGACTCTGTATTATCTATACAATTGTCTTTTGAGTGGAGAAGTACTGAAAGTGGATGTTTATTTTCTGCTCTTTTATTATTGAGGGGTTTTAATATTTTTTTACTAATAAATACCCCTACAAAACCCAAAATAAAATTGTTAAAAGAAACAAAACTTGCTGTTGTGAAAAGGCAAGCAATAGTGGACTTCATTTTCTTGAATAAAAATCAAAAATATTTTCAGATGAATGCTAATACCTTATTTCTATTGGATATGATTGGTAAAATATACTTCATTTTGCAACTGAGAGGAGCAATTATACGGTAGTTGACTAGGCTGGAGAATCAGGGCTCAGTTACTTCATCACTCTGGCAGTGAACTAGTTCAGAATTCAGCAAGTTTTATTTATTTTTATTTTATATATTTATTAATATCCCACCTTTTATTTAAATAACTCAAAGTGATACACATACCTAATTCTTTCCCTATTTTCCCCACAACAATCCTGTGACATAAGTTGGGCTGAGAGAGAAAGAATGGGCCACGGTCATCCAGTCAGTTTTCATGCCTGAGGCGGGACTAGAACTAAGTCTTTTGGCTTCTAACCTGGTGCCTTAACTACTAGACCATACTGGATCCTTGGAAATCACTGTGACCAGTCATGCTTAGGCTTAGTATGTTTCTGGACAACAGACATTCTATATCATAGTTGAAAAGAAATAAATATATAATCCTTCCTTCCAGCTTTAGGGAAGTTTCTTCAGTAAATCACTCTCTTTTGAGCTAACCTATCTCATAGAGATGATCTGGGGGAAGACAGAAGGAGAGAACCTTGTTAAGAGGTTAACAAACAAAAGAATCTTAAAAGTTTCTCTAAAAAACCCTTTGTTTATTTTCATGTCTTCATAATGAACAGAAACACTTCCTGTTTATAGTGTTTTCTGCAACATACTAACCCAGGCATCTTTTGGAAGTTATTTGTGAACCTGAGTATAATTTTATAGATACAGATAATTCACTAATGATGATATTATTCTGTCAATTTCAGCCTTTCTGTTCCAGACCTGACACCCAATGTTGGCCTTTTCTGGTACTTCTTTGCTGAAATGTTTGAACATTTCAGTCTCTTTTTTGTGTGTGTTTTTCAAATCAATGTTTTCTTCTACACTATTCCATTGGCGCTAAAATTAAAGTAAGCAGCTTCTTGATATTTATTTATTTATTTGCATAATTGTAATATGCTAGTTTAGGTCAGATTAATTGTTGGTAATATTTTATATTACCTTACTTTAACTAAAAATTAAACTTTCAAGAATTGATTCAAAATAATTTAAACAGTTTAGTTTTCCCTATTAAGAACTTAAACTTTTATGGTTACTGACATTATATAGCAATAGCTATTTTTTCTAATTCCTTTGTCTTATACATACACTACAGGTAGTCCTTGGTTTATGACCACAACTGAGCACAAAATTTCCATTGCTAAAAACGATAGTTGTTAAGTGTGCTTTGCCCCATTTTATGGTCTTTCTTGCCACAGTTGTTTTTTTTTTTTTTTTTTTTTTTATTCAAAAAGTTTTACAAAAAATTTTTTTTCCCCTTTCCCACCAACCCCTCTCCCTTCACAAACCCCCTCCCCCCTCCCCCCTGGCTTCCCGGAAGAAACACAAGGTATAGTTAAAAATAAAACAAACATATGCTAAAAAAAATTTTTTCCCCAAAACTATTATACCAATTCTCCCTCTCTAACTCTGACTTCCTCCTTACATAACCAAATCCTTCAAAAAATTAACAATAAACAGTAATAAAATATATAAATCAGTAAAACAAATTATTCCTAAAATATTTAAAACCAGCTAAAGCATAAAAATCCAATCCAGTTCAGAGAATATCTCCTTATAACTTCTATAACCATATAACCATATAATTTCCCCAAGTCCTTCTTACATAAGATCTTTCAAGAATATTCTATTTAAAATTCAATACAACAGATTATAAAATTTATAAAATTCAATAGAGAAAATTACAATATTATTTAATTAATTACAATATCTATTCAACTTTAGTCCTTCCTCATCAAAGTCCAGTATATCCAAATATCTAGTCTTTTATAATCACAAATTGCCTTTCGGGACACTAATATTTTGTCTATTAATATTTTAAAAACCTTGTTTCAAAATAATACTTTTGTCTCTTGCCATTTTTTTGGTGCATTAATCTCTGTCTTTCCTTCGTTGCTCCTTTTAAAAGTCAATCACAATATTTCCTAGTAATTCCTTATGTCCAGAAATCCAAAAATTACTGCCGATATTCCATCAGTCCAAAAGAGAACTCTTGGGAAACATTAAGCTTGTGAGTCTTTTCCATTTGAGGACAATCTCCTGTAGCACAAATTCAGGCAGCTCATCCAAACTATTTAAAGAAAACTTCTTTAGATCACCTTGTTTCTTCACGATCAAATCTTCATATTTATCCACTTTTATTTGTATATCCTCCATTCCATTTTCCGAATAATTGCACTGGTTAATTTGCTCCAAACTCTCATCCAAAACGTCCCCATTTTTTATCAATTTGTATTTTTGAATAATTAAATACATTCTTTCTGTGTAGTCCTGTATAACGTCCCGAACCCATTCTTCTGAAAGAACCTCCATAACAAAATTCCTGCTGAGAATCCCCTTGTAACGTACTTAAACAGCGTAATATAATCCAACAGTCCACAGTCAAACACAATAAGATAAAATCTCCATTCAGTTTCGATTCAACAGCAAAGCTCCTTTGATGTATCGCTTGCTTTCAGTTTCTCTAAAACGAAACTGAAGGGGGGGAGGAAGTCAGAAAATCAAAAATACTTGCAAACCAATAATTGTTCCTCACACTCTTCCGCCTGCTTTTCGTATCCACAAAAAGAAATCAATTGTTAGCAGAAGTGGACACCCTCCTCTTTTCCTGCTTTTTCAGGAGCGCAGAGAATACTGGAGGTGGGGGAGGGGTAAATAAGGGGATTCGACCGTTCAGGGCTTTGTATTACAAAAACAAAGCCCCTAGGAGAATCTACCCAAATCCTCCCCCTTGCTCTGTCTCTCTCTTTCAACCAGAGAGAGAAATGAAGCCGGGATCAGTTGTTAAATCCGGCTTCTACCATATTCAATGCGGAGTGCCATAAATTAGCACCCAACGAGGAGGGTGGCGCCACCCGGAAGCTGCTTGCCACAGTTGTTAAGTGAATCACTGCAGTGGTTAAGTTAGCAATAGGGTTGTTAAATGAATCTGGCTTTCCCATCGACTTTGCTTATCAGAAGTGATCATATGACCCTGGGACATTGCAACGGTCATAGATACATGCCAGTTGTCAAGCATCTGAATATTGATCACATGACCATCGGGATGTTGCAATGGTCATAAGTGTGAATCACTTTTTGTAGTCCTCTTGTAACTTGGAATGGTCACTGCATGAATGGCTGTAAGTCAAGGACTGCCTGTAATAGCTGTCTCATAAGAGAGAGTCTCTTTAGATTAAGTGTTATGGAAGGAGGCTGGGGAGCTTTCCCTTGTTTCTCCATGGCTGAAGCCACCTAGGAGAGCAATGAAATCTTCATTGAGTATTCTCAGAACCTCTTTTGAAAGAAGATGTGGCAGCGCTTTAATATATAGCAGTGCTTTCATTTCTAAGGCAAATAATGCACTGTTAGAAGAAAAGTTACACAAATTAAGGGTTTGATCCCCTCCAGGCATGAGCTAGTACCAAACAATTGGTTTTAATTGACTTTTACTGAAATAATCCAAAACAACACTTCAGCTTGGTAATGTTTCTACATTTCTGTTTTGTCTCAGACTATAAAATGCCTGCATACATCATCCATAGATGAAATAAATCAGAAGCTCTAATGGCTCCTATATTTTCAATACTGAGAGAGCAATCTGCACAGAGACACCAATAAATATTGTGCATTAAAGCTAATTAACTGTGGTAATTCAGAATATACAAACCAGAAGAACAGCAGCAACTCAGTCACCCAATTACTTACAGGTTTTTTTTGTTTCTTTTCTAGGGAACATCCCATGTTCTTCATGTTTGTTCAGTTGGCCATCATTTCCATCTTTAAGTCCTATCCAACTGTAGGTGATATTGCTCTCTACATGGCCTTCCTTCCTCTCTGGAGCCACTTATATCAGTGTAAGTTCTGTATTATTATTAATGTGGTAGTTGTGCATAATGGTCTTATCTTGTCAATGGGCCAGGAAGAATATCTAATAAGATATCATTATTTTTCATAAGTGCATCTATTTGGATTTCAGCCATTTTCTCTATACTAAGGAGCTCCAAAATCTGCTTCCAGGGCCTGGTTTCTCAAATTGATTTGATACATTTCTGAATGAAGCAGATACAGCAATGGAGTGTTAATTTCATCACATGGTGAATCTCATTTCCAATTGGGAAAGTTAAAAAATGTGAATAATTGGTTCATGAAAACTGAGCAATATTCTCTACTTATTTTTTTCTTCTGATGTATTTATCTGAAACAAGATTTTTCAGAGAATACTGTGTGGCTTTATGGGTTCAATGTATTGTTGAATCACTTTGGTACTCTTGTTATAAAATATAAAACTAAAAATAAATCAATGAATTAAAGTACTTATGTTAAATATATATTTTTAATTGCTAGGCATTGACTTAAGTAATGCATCTTAAAAGGGTGGTGGGAGACAGTACCATATTCTACAATATATTATATTTTAGAACATTTAGAATTTTATTTTAGAACAGGAAGAATTCAGTCCAGAATTAGCTTTCTACCCAGTACCCACCCATATTGTATTTTGATATCCTTGTATTTTGTAATTTGCACTTGCTTCAATTCAGGAAGTGGAATCTAGGCCTGTGTAGTTGGGAAGTCTGCACAAATAAACCTGTCAAAGTTTTCGTCCCCCACAGGAACTATGGTTAATTACCGATTCTAAGAAAGGGATGTCTGTAGCAGCTGTCTCTGCACCCACCCTCTAAATTAGTATGTGCCACCCATTGTAACTAAGATAGGACAAGCCAACAATGCCTCATTGTATCAATTAACCAGCTTTAATAATGCCTCTGCTTTTCTGTTGCAGTTTTGCGGAATGTCTTCATACTTTCCTGTGTACTCATTGTGTGTTCCCTGCTGTTTCCGGTTTTATGGCATCTCTGGATTTATGCAGGAAGTGCAAATTCCAATTTTTATTATGCAATCACATTGACATTCAATGTAGGCCAGGTTAGTGAAACAAAATATTGCGTTTGGGTTAAGTAGCCCTCACAGGCACTCTGATTCAAAACCTTTGTTTTATATCAGTATTAAGATACTAGACATTCTAGACATATTTGATAGTACTAAACATAAAAACATATATTCTTGGGCTCTTGGCTTTCTTTTATATATTAAAAAAAACAAGTACTGTAGATCTTTCCAGAGTTAAGAGTGGAGATAAATAGGAATTCAGTTAATTCAGTTAATATATCTCCATGTAGATCCTTGCATTTTCCAATGATCGGACCAAATTTAATAACTTTGTATGTCTATATATCAGTTTTTCTAGGGCAAGTTTTTAAATACAATTTGTCTAGTTAATATCCATCTTTCAAATGTGCTGTCACAATATTTGTCAGGGTTGCTGGACTCTTTGGTTCTTTGTTTCCAAATTACGGGCATTAGCAGTGATGACCAAGGGTCTGTGTCCAAGTAATGATTTATATGGTTACACAGAGGCCATGACATACATATTTATCAGTTGTCCTGCCTGAAATACGTAATTACAGCATTTGCATGATTTTGTCATCATATACATGGAGTAATATTAGCAACCTACCATTTTCTGCAAAATTTGCTGCCTCAAATCCAAATATATTTTATTAGAGTTGTGGGGAAAATGGGAAAGTAAAACACAGTATTGACTTATATGAGTATTACTTGCATGAGAATTTGGTTCAGCCTGGCAGGTTGGAATGACAGCTGCTTTCTCTGTCATGGCTGGAATTTCCTGATTGCCTTGCCAATTTCCTAGACCCATCTGCTTTTAATTGATTATTAATCACCAGTGTACAACTAGTCCTCTTCATAGTGCTCTCCTATTCTTTAATGGTTGTTCATCTGAAAAGGGAAGTGGCACTCCTGCAAGTTATGTATCACTAAATCTTATGTGATGAAGTGTATTGCTATATAAAATCTCTATTTTCTACTATAACTAGTCAGTATTGCTGACAAGAGATAGCTATGGAGCTAAAAAGTGAGTATAGTCAGCTATGGAGCCAACTGTACTCAATTGGACCTAAGATGTAATTTTGCAGTGCATAATACTGATGACTTTGATACAGCTATCAATCTTGTTTTGTTCCTCTTATACTGAATATTTCAAAACATTAATCTACAGTTTTAGTGGAAATATTAGCTCATAGATTAGATCAGCTGTTCATAGCTACTCCATCTGTTCAATTTAAGGATCTACAGTATACAGTATTTGTCCCTCCAAATTTATCTTCATATATTGTTTTAGTTGTATAAATCCAGAAGCTGAGCCTTTATTTTTGTGTTGATCTATTAGTCTAAAAAAATTCTTACAATATTGACTTCGGCTTTTCTGTCCCTAAAACCGACTGCCACATTTCAACATGTATCATAATGGGAGCATTGCTGGCAAGGCTCAAGTTGTCATTGGCAATAAGTTTTGTTGGGTTTGCAAAGGAAAAAAAAACCACCCTGATATCTTACAAAAATAGTCCGTTGCAATGGTGCTCAAATTTTTCATAAGGCCAACTACTATATTGTCATCAGATTTATTGAAGAAAATGATCCAAAGCTACATATTCATGTGTGGCAAAAGAATGTGAGTCTTTGCTTTCAGTAACGGGTGTGTCCCCCTGGGGTAGCAATAACTGCAGCTATACATTTCTGGTAGTTGTTGATCAGTCCTGCACATCAACTTGGAGGAACCTGAGTCCATCCCTCTTTACAGAACAGCTTCAGATTAGGCACTGTTGGCATGCTTCCTTGCATGAACTGCTCACTTCAGGTCCTTCCACAATATTTCTACAGGATTAAGGCCAAAACTTAATGATTCCAAAACATTTACTTTTAATCATTCTTTGATCGTATGGTTTTTATGTTTACAGTAGGTCATTGCTTCGTGCTTAATCCACTTTCTTGAGATTTGGTTCATGGACAGATATTCTGACATTTTCCTGTAAAATTTGCTGGTACAATTCAGAATTCATAGTTCCATCAATTGAGGCAAGCCATCCTGATCCAGAGGCAAGAAACCAGACCCAAACTAGTTCTATTTTGTTCTTATCCATCCACTAAACTTTCATCCTTTCATCTTTTTAGCTTACCCACATGGTCTTATACAAACTGTAGACAGGCAGCAATGTTCTTTCTGGAACACTGATTGAATTAGAACCACTAAAGTTGTTCTTTTGGCAAAAGATAATGTTGCTCTTCAGTGTGCAAAGAGATACAGGATCCAAGACACTCATATCTACTTTCCTTTGTACCCTTCATATTCATAGCAGGTAGCTATGTATTGGCTGCATTTTCCTGTAATTGCTATTTGTCTCTGAAACGAGAAAACTGCTGATGTCAGAGGAATTCCAACAGGGAGAATTTTAATGAGAACAAATTTGGTGCCAGTTCTGTCTATAATATCAATCAATGTTCCTTAATCTTGAGAACATTAAAATGTGTGGACTTCAACTCCCAGAATTCCCCAGCTGGCTGGAGTTTTCTAACTGTTGCAATCTACACATCTTCAATTGTCAAATTTGAGAAACACTGATATAGATTGTGCTACGGATCTGGGTATGATTTGAAATTGGGAAATTGGAATTTCTTGATTGTAATAGCATAATGTAGTCAGTTGGCTTTCGATAAAGTAAATCCATATCTCCATAAATCAGTCTGATGTTGTTTATTTATTTTATTTATTTATTTATTTTGTCAAACACAACAGTATATATAAGTATAAGCATGAAATAACCATACAAATTGTACAATCAAGGGGAACATTAGGACAGGAACGGTAGGCACGCTGGTGCTCTTATGCACGCCCCTTACAGACCTCTTAGGAATGAGGTGAGGTCAATAGTAGATAGTCTTTGGTTAAAGCTTTGGGGATTTTGGGAAGAGACCACAGAGTCAGGTAGTCATTCCAGGCATTAACAACTCTGTTACTGAAGTCATATTTTCTACAATCAAGATTGGAGCGGTTCACATTAAGTTTAAATCTATTGTGTGCTCGTGTATCGTTGTGATTGAAGCTGAAGTAGTCTTTGACAGGAAGGATATTGTAGCAGATGATTTTATGAGTTATACTAAGGTCATGCCGAAGGTGGCGGAGTTCTAAATTTTCTAAACCCAGGATTTCAAGTCTGGTGGCATAAGGTATTTTGTTGTATTCAGAGGAGTGGAGAACTCTTCTTGTAAAATATTTCTGGACACGCTCAATTGTATTAATGTCCGAAATGAGGTGTGGGTTCCAGACAGGCAAGCTGTATTCAAGAATTGGTCTAGCAAATGTTTTATATGCTCTGGTTAGTAGTGTAGTGTTTTTGGAGAAGAAGCTACGCAAGATTAAGTTTACAACTCTTAAAGCATTTTTGGCGATATAGTTGCAGTGGGCTTTGGCACTTAGATCGTTTGATATGAAAATTCCAAGGTCTTTGACGGGGTGAGGGTCATCTACAAGGTAATGTCTATCAAGCTTGTATTTAGTGTTCTGATTTTTTTCCCAATGTGTGAGACAGAGCATGTTGTGTCTTGCCCGCCCTCAGAGCAGCCGGGGCCTTCTTACCTGCTCCCGCACACTGAGGAATGTATGCCTCCCGGTCCCAGTCCTGGCTCCATGCCCACACAAACTGCAGAAGGAGAATCTCCCTGCCCCAGCCCTGACTCCATGCCCAGGCAAACGGAGCAGCTAGACCCCTCCCCCTCCTCCACAGCAGGTGAGCCTGAGGAGGGTTTACTCCCAAGAACAGCTGATTGGTGTGACCCTCGCATCAGAAGATTGGAGAGGCGGAGGCTACAGAGGGAAGGGAGGGGCAGGCCTTAATGAGTGCTGAGTCATGGTGCCACACCCCATGGCCTATATAAAGGAGCTACTTTCTGGCAGTCTCTGAGTCAGGCAAAAAGTCAAACTTATCTTGCTGAAGTCACTTACTGGTCTCCTGCCTGCTCTGAGGACTTTGCTAGGACTTTGGACAGAGCTGCAGAGGCACGCCTGATTCGGATTTCCCGGACCCAGCCGTCAGCGGAGGAGTGGGACACGACAGAGCATTTGCTGGTTAAGATTTGGAGTTGCCAAATTTTTGACCATTCCGACACAAAGTCAAGGTCTTTTTGAAGGGTAGCCTCATTGTTGGTAGTGTTAAATAGTTTAACATCATCGGCGAAGAGAACACAATTACTTATAATATGGTCACAGAGGTCGTTAATGTATAATATGAAGAGTGTTGGTCCTAGAACGCTGCCTTGGGGGACACTGCTATTGACAGGAGCGGGATTTGATAGGGCACTGCCTATTTTGACCACTTGTTGTTTGTTTGACAGGAACGCTGTTATCCAATTATGGAGGGGTCCGGAGATGCCGTAGGATTTAAGTTTTAGAAGAAATTTGTCATGTATCACTGAGTCAAAAGCTTTACAGAAGTCTATGTAAATTGCATCTATTGCTTTGCCCTGGTCAAGATTTGTAGTCCATATGTTTTTGCAGTGAAGAAGTTGTAAATTACAGGATAATTTTTTTCTGAAACCAAATTGTTTATTCGAGAGTAGGTTGGTTGTTTCAAAGTGGAGGGTGATGGATTGGTTGATGATTGATTCCATTACTTTGCAGGTGATGCAGCATAAATTGGTCTGTAATTTTCAACTAGGCTGGGGACTCCTTTTTTGAAGACAGGGATGACCATGGCTAGTGACCATAGTTTGGGAAGGGAGCTGATCCTGAAAGATTTTTCAAAGATTATGCTTAGGGATTTTGCTATAACAGTGGAAAGCTTTTTTAAGAAGTAACTTTATACTACTAACTGTGTATAGGGTATAACTGTGTATAGGGGTAAGCTTTAATGTTTACAATATCTCTTGAGTGCAGCCATTTTGTTTTCAAGGAAGTTATGTCAACTTTTTTTTCTCTCTCTCTCTTACAGATTTTTCTCATCTCGGATTATTTTTATGCCTTCCTGCAGAGGGAATACTACCTCATTCATGGAATCCACTTAATAAGAAAAGATAGGACAGATCCTATGTTAGTTCTTAAATAATCCTGGCATTTGATGTGACTTGAGGAAGAGACATTTATGAAAAAAGATGATACTTAAGTAGGCGGGAAACTGATTTTTGGAAGAAACTGTTTTGCATATGGAGACTAGGCTGCGATATGGGAATAACACTAATCCTGATACAGAGTTGGTTCTAAGAACTTGTGAACAAGGTGGAAGAGACTGCATTTATATCCTGTTTAAAGCTGTTTCCTCCAGCCATAGCATTGCTGTGAACCCTGTTCAACAATCCTTGAGATTCTTCGGGTAAACTGCATTGGGACTTACAATCAAAATGAGCTTTTGTACCTAGAAGCAAGGTGGTAGGTGATGATGATAATGATGATTTCTGGGAATACTGTTTGGAAGTTTTTTTCAGGAAACGAATAGTATGCATTATTTTGGTTTTTCCTGCTTTGCTTCCTTTGTTGTCACTATTCATTTACCTGCCTAAATTTACAGAGGTCTTTGAAGAAAAGGAAGCTACATAGAACATCTTGTGCTAATACTAGAAGCTAGGAGGCCTGATACGACACGGTGCTCTAGACAGATGGTGGTTTCAATACCAGTCGGAACCAGTCTGGCAGACATGGAAAGCTAAATCCCAGATTTTAAACGACAGTAGTCAGGATTAGGATTACGGTCACGAGGTGGATGGAATTTGTTCACTTTATTTTAAGGGAAAATGGTATTTCTCCATCTGGAGATACCACTGTGTTATTTGGATATTAGTTTTAAGGAAGTTAGATTAACAAAGCATGATATAGGAAATCTTCCCTGCCCCCTCCTCCCTCCCCTGGTGGAATGCACATGGATCTACATGGTCATAGGTGAGCTATGTAATCCATTTTTTAAGAGATGCATAAAATAATTCCTCTACCTTGATTCAATTTTGAGAGCATAATATGTGTTTTTTTATTTTTCTGATTTTGTGCAAAAATAATCAGAAAGCCACAAACTTTTTAATTTCTCTCCAAATCAGACCGATGTATTTCCACATGATGCTAAGCCTTTACAATACTCAGACCATTACATACATATTCCAGCCAAAGTGTTACCTCTTTGCAGAGCAATCAAATGTGAGGGTGTTAGAAAAGAGGCTATGCAAAAAGGCTGGTCCATTCCCATCTACCTTCAGTGTTGTCTGGGCAGATTTCGTATGTATGTATGTATGTATGTATGTATGTATGTATGTATGTATGTATGTATGTATATATGTATCGTACTTGCTGCTATTTTAAATTTTTCCAACTTAATGTAGCTGCACCTGAGGTCTTTCTCTGTTATTTTAGTCGCAGTATGTTTTTATCACAGAAAAGCTAAGCAAAACTTAACCAAGCTCCCAGTTCCCAGAAAAAGGATACTCTACTTTTTTTTTACCTTTGAGCAGAAATGATAAGATTGGGAGGCACTGAATTTAGTATTAAATATGCCATCTGTTACTGTTTGCAAAGCCATTCTGCAGGTCACACATACGCTTTTCTTTTACAATGTATTTCTTACTAAGTGCTCTTTCAAAAGGAATTAAAAATAAACATCTTGCCTTATTAAACTACAGAGTGTATTATATGTGGAATGCTGCAGCTGTGTCTAGAAAGGACTCTACATTGTATTATCAAAAAAAATCTGTATTGTCCAATCCCAAGATTGTGAACAGTGTGCATGTATATAAAACAAAGAGCCATTCCAGCTGCCTCAATTAATTGATCAATACATCAATATTAAATACATTAAAACCTAATTATAATAATACATTCATTATCTGTATATTCATATATTGGAACAGCTTATATCTAGCCTCAGTGGTGCAGTGGTTAGAGTGCAGTACTGCAGGCTACTTTTGCTGACTGCCTGCAATTTGGCAGTTCAAATCCTACCAGGTTGACTCAGCCTTCCACCCTTCCGAGGTGGGTAAAATAAGGGCCCAAATGTTGGGGGGCAATATGCTGACTCTGTAAATTGCTTAGAGAGGGCTGTAAAGCTCTGAAATGGTATAGAAGTCTAACTGCTATTGCTATTATATCCCAGCACTATAAAGCCTGAAGTTCACCATCAAATCAAAATTATTTCTTGTTTCATGTAAATTGATAATCTTCTTGATGAGAGATGTAATCTGATGTAAATTGCAACAAATCTGGATACAATAACTTAGTAGTGAGAAATGAAATTGATACATTGTTAGAGAGTCTTGTTTTGTCTCTTATGGGGGGGGGTCTTGTTTTGTCTCTTATTGGCATCTTATGTCAAATTCAAGACATAAGATGTTGCCAGGTGACATGTTGATAAGAGGAAAAATCTTTTTAATATGTGACTTTATATAGGCATAAGAAAAGCAGGAGCTACTGCATTTCCAACTGACACAATTTCCATTTGCCTAATTTATTTTGGAACTCTGCTCTTTTCATACCTTATCCAGAGTTTAAAAACCAAGAACAATTCAGTTTCCTACTTTCAAACCAATATGGAAATAATATCAGTGGACTGTATTATATACATAAAACTCATATTGATATTTTTGTTTGGCCAATTTAAGATTTATAAATTGGTATGAAAGCTTTTGAGTTTTTAATTAAACAAAATAGTTAAAATGTCCAGGAATAAATTAGCATTGCCCACTTATTTTATAAAACTGTGTTGGCCTAATAAACAATTGCCTGAATTTGTATTTTTGTTGTTCGGCTAGTTTTTCTCATGGTCAGTGCAAGTACTTTCACTAGCCCACTTTTTAAATCAGTGAACATTAACAATAAGGTGATGGCAAGAATAAGAAATAAATACTGATATATATTCAGGATCTGCTCTAGATATTTTGCTACCCTAGATCTATAGTTTGGTTCATTTTTCACTATTGTAAGGATTTTTAAAAAGCGTCCTCTTGGATATTTTTCTTCTTTGAGTTTTCTATTTACGATTTTCAGCCCAGACATTATTTTTCCGGGATATTTCCATATTTATTTCATGTTTATGCTGTGAAATTATATTTAACCTTCAAGTGGCATGTCAGCTCAGGAAGTGTGTCATTACTACTATGTGCTTTTCTGTTGTGTTTTTTGGAAGTCTTTTTGATTTTTGCACCTCTTAAAATTTGGTGCCCCTAGATTAGTCCCTGTTCAGCCTTAGCCTAGGAGGCAGCTCTATAAATATGTTGCTGTCAAAAATTTAAAAGTGCTTAAAAATTTTGTGCTAAATTTTACATAATTACAGTGCCAACAAAAGTGTGTATAGTCAAGGCTATGGTTTTCCCAGTTGCAATGTATGGTTGTGAAAGTTGGACCATAAGAAAGGCTGAGCGCCAAAGAATTGAGGCCTTTGAACTCTGGTGCTGGAGAAGACTCCTGCGAGTCCCTTGGACTGCAAGGTGATCAAACCGTTCAGTCCTAGAGCAGATCAACCCTGACTGCTCTTTAGACGGCCAGATCCTGAAGATGAAACTGAAATACTTTAGCTACCTAATGAGAAGGAAGGACTCACTGGAGAAGAGCCTACACAGATCTACACCAATTAAGATACTGTGGGCCTTTTCCTACAAAAGGAATGGCAGTAGGGCAGGTTTCAGGATGACTATGACGAAGGAGGGGGGAAAAAAGGCTTCAAACTGAGAGAACAGTGTGAAAGGATTATAGAAGAAAGGGAATTTAAGATTTTTAGAACCAAGGATTGCTCAACTTTTGATGCATGTGATGTGGAATGGAAGATAAAGAATAAGGTGAGGCTAAAATTGAAGAAAAGGAACTGAATGGCCTGAGAAGCCAAACTGGGTCAGGCCTCATTACTGCTCTGGTGGAAACGTTTATTTCATTTATTTATTTATTTTCGTCCATCATGTATTTTATGACAGATACAAGTGTAAACATTGTTATAAATACATGTAAAGGGTATGAATAAAAGAAAACAGGACAGGAACGATAGGCACGCTGGTGCGCTTATGCACGCCCCTTAGGTACACCAGATCTTCCATTAGATTGGAAGATGAGAAAAGTGTTCTGGAAGCTTGTAATACAAACTTCTCCTTTTAGTTGCCAAAAAAACCTACATAGAAGCATTTGAAGCCATCAGGAGTTGTGCTTGACCTGAAAGAGACTTGACTTCCTTTTTAAGTTAAGGGAGCAGGGGGAAAGGAGGCAGTTGAGACAGGTTTGCATATATAGCTGTGGAAATGAAAAACAAAATCTGAACTGGCCCGTGTGGGTCAAACAGAAGAAATAAATGTTAAAGCAATGCCAATCTTTGATGGTTACGTGGTGAACCTGATTTTTTCTTGGATGAAAGAAAAGCTTTCCACATTTCTAGAACATGTGAAATTTTTTAACAAAAAAAGTGAGGTTTCACTTCAGCAAAGTTCCTCAGAATTAGAAAACACTTGTTAAAGTGGCATGCAGGAGGAAATTTCTTCTTTGGTATTGAGGGATAAGGGAGGAAGGAGATAATTCTTTTGCTGCACATGGCTAGGCATTAGAGCAAAGTATCTGAGATGCCCAGATATCAGTAGGGTCTAATTTGAAAATGTTTCTCTATCTGCTGGGAACATAAGATCTCCGATACTTGGGGTGTGCGCCTTCAAAGAACATTGCCATTTTCTGTTTTCATTACACACATTTACTGAGCTAACTAAATAAAAGATGAGTAGTAGTGACAAGCTGTAGTGGAATGAATAGAAGAACCGATGATGACACGATTGGGATGAAATGGCAGCCAGCAGAAGTAACGTCTAAGGAGCATGGTAATAAAGCAACCCTATGTTTTCTGGACCATGAGCATATTGCTCTTGACCGGGAGGTGATCATTTGGCCTTCCAGATATTTTTAGTTACAATGCAGCAATACCAGTCAGCATAATTAATGGTGAAGATGGAAAATGTGGTGATGCCTTGAGATATTTGTAAAAATAATAAAGACGGGAGCCAAATAAATAACAATTTGGAAGGCAACATGTTTTTCATCCTGGAACTACATAGTAGCAATTAAATTAGATGGAGTTAAAGGGAAATTACAGATCCATGGGAACATGGGTCTTTCAGCAGTAGTTTACCGTAGGTTCAGAGAATCTGTACAACCATTGGTAGTAACCTTCTTAATATGTTACGGAAGTTAATCAGTGCGTTGTGCATTCCCTTGAGACCAGATCACATTACTTTCTTGGAGGATAGGATTGAAGTCTAAAGTAGCTTCTGGTAATGTAGAATTATTTTCTTGGTTTCTTCCTGGTACAGGAGTTATCTTGGCTGGCCTAGGCAGAGCTTAAAGAGCCCATTCTCACGATCTGAAAAGCTCCATAAGGTTTATACTTTTTGTAACAGTTGAAATGACTTGAGTGTATTATTGCTGAGTTGTTTTTCCAGAAATTATGTATTTTTGTGAGATTCATAAAAGCAAGCAAGTGCTGTAAGAAGTGGGAAGCTGGACTCAATGGATATTTGTAACAAACTCAACAAAGCTAGGAATTTTTATATATACATAAAAAGCCAGTCAGACCTCTTGTTGACACAATGTACAGCACTGATATTAATAATACACTGTGGCTGGGTACATTCAATATGGTTAATAATTAAGAATATATAAAATACCCATAAAATGCCTACAGCCAAAGTTAACTTTGGTTTCAATCATAGTTTCCCTCCCTACCATGATTGTATGTTGTACAACCCCAATTACTTACATCATGAACTCAGTCAATGTGAAAAGTTAATGGTGCTATCATGAGTTTTCCATTGCTACGGTACTAGCAGTGATTGATAAACCTAGATGTGTTCTGGAGTAGATTGTAAGAGATGATCAGGAGAAGAGACAAATCCACTTTATCTGGTTCTGCCCAGGTGTTTTGAACTATCATTTTTCATAACAGAATATCCAGGACATAGCAGTCCAAGCAAACATGTCTTCCATAACTCTTAAGACATCTGTTATTTATGGAAATAATTTCCTCAGATATGAACTAAACTGAAAGCTTTAGTATTATCAAATGCATTTTGCTTGACAAAATAGTTGCCTTGTCTGAAGCCTAAGCTTTTGGTGGCATAGAAAGTAACATGCTGGTGAGATTCTCTTGGGCTACCCTGTTTCCCCCAAAATAAGACATCCCAATAATAAACCCAGTCGGGCTTTTGAGCACATGGCAATAAGGCCCAGCACTTATTTCAGGGTTCAAAAAAATATAAGTCAGGCTCTTATTTTTGGGGAAACATGGTACAACTCATTTGCCCTTCTATGGAATGGCTTTTCCACTCAATGGCATTTTCTCTGCTTTGTATTATCTTTGTAAACTGCAAAAGAAATGCTGGTTTTATATGCTATGAACACCACCAGGGGTGAAATGCTACCGGATCGGAGGGGATCGCGCGATCCGGAAGCGATGGCAGCTGCTGGTTCGGAGGACCGGTAGCAAAAATCCCTGGCCCCGCCTCCCCTGCCTCTGCGGAGCCGCACCATCTGCAGAGGTTTGTTTTTTTTACTTTTAAAAGCCGGGTTTGCTTCAGCAGAAACAGGCCTTTAAAAGTAAAAAACAGCAGAACCTTACTTGTACTCTTACTTGTAGAAAACATGTTTTCTACAAGTAAAAGTAGATTTTAAGGCACTTACCTGATTACTGAAGAACGCATGGCTCTCTTTCCAGCCCGAAAGCTCTACTTTCAGTTTCAGCCCAGACAGAATCAATCTATTCTGCTAATCTATTTCCTCGGTGATCAACTGGCTGGCTTTGCTGAGGAACTCTGGGATTTGAAGTCCACAATAAAATAAAATAAAATATTTGTGCAGCTTTCTGAGATTTGGTGTGTTTCTGTAGTGTTTCACTGTAACTACACAAACACACAAAATCTCAGAAAGCTGTATGTGGCATATTGTGTGTGTGTGTGTGTGTGTGTTGTGTGTGTGTAAAGTGTGAAAGTTGGTTTTTGACCTTTTTGTGGCTATGTGAAGTGTGAAGTGCAGCTTTTACATTGCGTGTGAGTCAGTTGTTGTGTTGTGTGTGTGTAAAGTGTGAAAGTTGGTTTTTGAGCTTTTTGTGGCTATGTGAAGTGTGAAGTGCAGCTGCTTTTACATTGTGTGTGAGTCAGTTGTGTTGTGTGTGTGTAAAGTGTGAAAGTTAGTTTTTGGTACCTCATTGTTTTTTATACTTTGTTTATTATTTTTATTATTTATTGTTATTGGCCACGCCCACCAAGCCATCAGACCACCAAGCCACGTCCACCAATTAAGCCACGCCCACAGAACCGGTAGGGAAAATTTTTAGATTTCACCCCTGAACAACACCAACCAATTCTGTCACAAGTGAGTCAATGCCTTAGATAAATTAGATTCTTTATGAAGGAGATGGATTGAATGAGAAACGGGAAATATGCAGAGGTCTGCATATTTTGGTATATTTATTGAACAAAGGACACAAAGTACGGATTGTGTGCCTATTCAGTGGTTCATTGCATATTCCTACATGAGGTTTACTGAACACTTATAAAATCTGTTCAGCTAAATGTAATCATTTTTATCTGGCTATATCCTAAGTAATACTTTCCCACCCCCACATTGTAATTACTTATCTGGGTTGGTATGCAGAATTCAGTATTCTGAGGTTTATAGTTGTTGTGGCATTACTACTTTTACATGTGGCTGAAAGACATCCAGAGGCTCAATCTGTAGACTGCCTTGCATGTAAGTGGATCACTGGCCAGGCAACATTGGGAAAATGAAAATAGAAGGGTGCTATTTCACTCACAAAGGAACAGTATTATTGAACAGCATTCTTTCTTGGCTGTAGAAAATGCAACTCATATGCAGGGCAGTGTCTGGCACAAAGCCCTGCTGTCTAGAATCAGATTTAAAGATAGGTTCTAGCTTAACTTCTACCCAATGTTCTCCAAATGTGTTGTAAATTACCATCTTACAAAGGGCCCCAGATGGAGCATACTATATTGACTCAAAGTCAAATAACTGAACAGTCTACCTTTCAGTCAATAAATTGGGTGACCTTCATCTCAGTGACCGAGTCATCCCCACCTAACTTTCTGAAGCAGGTTTTTTTTTTTTGAGGGGGGGGCTATCCTGGAAATTCAGGTAGTCCTTCACTTATGATGGCAGCTGAAACTATTACTAAGCAGAATGGTCATAAAGCGTGACTACATTGCTAAGTGATGGCAATCCCTGAAGTCTCAATTGCCGTCATTAAATGGTTGATAGGTGAGGCCATTTCCTGCCATCTCCCCACACTAAAGTCAGTAGGGAAACTGGCAGGAATTTGCATGTCCCAGGCCCACAGGCAGGTAAGTGGCAGGTAACTGGCTCAAGATTGACTCAACCTTCCGTCCTTCCGAGGTCAATAAAATGATGATGACCCAGATTGTTTGGAGCAATATGTTGACTCTGTAAGCAGACAGTAAGGATGCTGAGACAGCTGGCATTCTGAGGACCGGTAGTAATCCCATTTCATTCAGCGCCATTGTAACTTGGGAGTGTTTGCTGACCAAATGGTCCTAAGTTAAGGGATAGCTGTATGTTAAACTGAGCCATGTAATAAATGCATGAAAAAACATTAGTAGAATATGGACAGTCTATCTGAATTATAGCAGTAAAATCAAAGTGATAAGAAAACCTGATATAGGGATCGCTTTTTTTTTTCAAGGCCAGTCCCTTAACTTCAGAGATATGCTAATGTGATGATGAGTTCAGGGTAGGGAAACTAGTTTCCATCAGAAAAGAATTTTAATTTATCTTTATTTATATAGATAATTATATAGATTTGACTGGGCAGATCTTTTTCCTCTGTCATACACACTTTTTGGTATCATAGGTTTTTTTTTAATAAAATAACCAGGTAAAATAGCAATATAAATCAGTACATTCCTTGAGCCGTATGGCCTGTTTGCCACAATGGGATTAAAAATAGAAAAAAAAATCAATGCATGCATTAAGAGCAAAAAAGGGAAAAGACTGGCTTTTGAAAAATAAACCTTATAAAAGGCAAATAGAAACATTGTCAGAAACAGCACAGAATACGACACCTTTGTGAAATTAAGCTACTTTCATTCTCACTTTTACAACATTTTAAAGTGCAAAAAAGCATAAGTTTTTTTTAAAGGCTACATCATACAAGCAAATTATAATCCCCCTCGTGCTTAAAGATAATAAACTTAAAAGATATATTTTTTGGGAAAATACTGGAAAAGATGCCTACATCTATTGTGTAGCACCAAGAATCAATAACTGAAAACTCCAACAAAACCCCAATAAAAGTTAATAGTAATTTATTTTTGTTTTGATTTTCCGCCCTTTAATAGCAGAACAAATACATCCCTTGCTTTAAAAAGTGAGGAAAACAGTTTATTTGCCAGACTGCCAGGGGCTCCATCAATTTGGCATTGGAGTAAGAAAGAAGACATAATATGAAAGAGAGAGCAAACACACCTGCATGAACAAGATGGGAGACAATGTATAGCAATCATAAAAGACAAGAGGCAATGCAAACAGAGATTTATGGGTCTCTCACACACCTACACACTGAATTATCTTGGTCTGATGCGCTACGAAATTGGAGGAACACGGTCGCTTCCAGGCTGCTCCTGGACCAAAAGCCTCTCTGCACAGGGTTTGCCAAGGTGGGGGTGCAGTGAAGAGGCAGAGATGTTGCTGCGACAGTTTGGAATTAGTCCTCTGGTGGTGACACTCAATACCCAAAGGTTTCCTGTGAGGCATAGACCATGTAGAGGAAGCCATCTTCATCCTTCTCTTGCTCATAGATCTCAGAGATTGGGGTAGAAACGCTCACCATGCTGTGCTGGTTCACCAATAGGAAGAAAGCCTGGGTTGGATTCAGCTGTAGCCGGCGCCTGAGGAGGTGCAGAAGGCAATTATTGAGCATAATGGCGCAGGCACAGCTAATTCTAGTTAAATAAATGAACAAGATATGGGGCACCAATACCACAAATATCTACAAACTTAGGCGTTTCAGTGCTATTTTAGTACATGTTCTATCATCCATTTAATAAATCTGCCCTGCTAAGTTTTCTTTCTTTTTCTAATTTGCTTGTGTTTTTTTTTTTAATCTTCGTAATGTAGGCTACGCAGCACATCAGTATTAATGGTAACAAGAGCATCTTAACAAGATATTTAAATAGGAGTGGCAGCCCAAACACATCCTGAAGACAGTATGTTTATTTGAAATTGATTTCCCAATCATGCTGCCTTGAGAATGTGTCAGACTGCCATTCCCAGAGATTGGGGGAAGGGGGGAGTGGCATTGGTGAGGTTCAGATTGGTCAAGGGTGTTTTTACCCTTTTCGCTCTATAGTTTACTCTGGCTTTGGACACTGACGGTTTCAAGCACTCAAATTTCTATCACATATGATGGAAGCCTTGCAAAATATATCTGCTGCCTTGCTTTACCTATCCATGTGTCTCTGCTACACACATTAATCATCTTGGAGGGCCTCCAAATGTCCTTCTGTGTGATTTGCACACAGTTGCAGCAGCAAGAGCTAATCCAAATGATGACTATGGAGCTATGAAGCTCTTTTAATTCTCAAAAAAGTGCAGTTTCAGGGAAGAGGCAGAAATTTGATATACTTCTGATTTGATAATTGCATCTCGATAACTGTCAGCCAGCAAATTAGTCCAGATGCAGATAAGAGGTGCTGCAAATCTGCATCCTCAATGCAGGGTTATCTAATCTCCAAGTCTTCTACCCATTTTCATGGAAGGCAGAATTGCCATTATAATCCTTGTAATATTTCTTTGGGAACCAACTGGGGTTAGCTTAGATGGATGATATCTTCCACTATCTATATACCTGTACAGCAGTGGGCAAAGGATTATGGACTTTTCCCATCTATAGGTGGGAATATGTTTTACTTTGCTGACTTCAAATTGTCATAAGCCAGCCTGTACATTTGGGAACACTCTTAAGTCATTCTAATCCTTGCCACTCTAAACTCCTGCCGCCAAATCTTTCCATGACTTGAGCAGGGTTTTTTCCTTCTGGGTGGAAGATGAGAAGATGGTTAAAAGGCAAGGTGCTCTACAGCAAAAGAGAAGTTGCTTTCATACCATAGGCTGGGGGTCTCCAAACTTGGCAACTTTAAGACTTGGCTGGCTGAGGAATTCTGTGAGTTGAAGTACAAAAGTATTAAAAGTTGCCAAGCTTGGAGATCCCTGCCATAGGCAAACAAATTGTCAGCACTATTCTACTCAAAAGGAAAGATGCTCCTTGGTCATATGATATCAAGAAGCAAATGACAGCTGCTTTGAAGTATTTCACTTACCGGATTATTTTTACCAATTCACTCATATTGACATGATCAGGAACTAGAAATTTGGTCTTATCCAGAACAGGTAGCTGCTTCTCCCCTTTGTACCTCTCAATAATGACCTAGTGAGGAAGAAATGTGGTGCCATCAGATTCTTTCTTGCCCAGCAAAATCAAAAAGACAATCCTTTTTAAGGCAGCAAACATTATTGGTGAACAAGTAACAATTTTTCGGATCCAGACAATTAAGACAGAGAATCGGGTCCTTTTTTAAACAGATTTTTTCCAAATTATCTTGTGAGATGTTGAAGTTTGCACTCAAAATCAAACCAAGTAAGCAAAATCCAGTGGTCTTGTGAGATTTGAAAACATTTTGATATTTTACATTTTTAAAAAAAAATTTAAGGGTCCCAAGAGGTGCTTTGAAGGACATGCAGGTGCTGTATTAATGAGCTGATTAATGTAGCAAGTTTGTAAAAGCTTTCTTTAATAATGATGTAGTCTGTAAAAAGGAAAGTAGTACTGTTTTCCATCATCAGAAAATGAGCAATTAATATGGTTTTCAAGCATATACTAGAGAAATATGGTATACTATGAAAATTGACTAGTCAAAAGGAATGCCAAAACTCAAAGCCATATCATTATAATTTTGCTTTATCATTATTAGCACTTCCTTATAGTGTGATCAGAGAAAGAAAAACTTCCATGATGATCTAAATAAAACTAAACCCCAGAAATCTGTTTCTCGTACAATAAAAGATATTTAAGATCAAATTAAAATTATGGATGGAAACTGACCAAGGAGAGATTAAGAATAAAAAACAATAGGACAGGAACGGTAGGCACGTTGGTGCTCTTATGCACGCCCCTTATAGTCCTTTTAGGAATGGGGTGAGGTCAATAGTAGAGAGTTTTTGGTTAAAGCTTTGGGGATTTTGGGAAGAGACCACCGAGTCTGGTAGTGCATTCCAGGCATTAACAACTCTGTTTCTGAAGTCATATTTTCTGCAATCAAGATTGGAGCGGTTAACATTAAGTTTAAATCTATTGGTTGCTCTTGTATTATTGTAATTGAAGCTGAAGTAGTGTTTAACAGGAAGGACATTACAATAGATGATTCTATGAGTTAAACTCAGGTCTTGTCGAAGGCGACGGAGTTCTAAGTTTTCTAAACCAAGGATTTCAAGTCTGGTGGGATAAGGTATTTTGGGATAAGGTATTATTAATTAAAATTAATAAGCAACTGCATCTGTTCTTACTTAAAAGTGTGACTTCTAGCCATAGCCTGATAGCATATGATCATCCAACTCTACCTTTGAATATAGATAGCTGAAGAATCTTTACATGAATGCAGATGCTCATCCAGGTAAGTTCTATGTAATCGTAATGGTTATTCAGAGGTCCTAGTTATGTAAACTGCTTGCATTTTATCTGCATTCCAGCCACATGATATTGGGGAGCAGAAACTGTATTCCATGACAGTAACACATGGAAATGTATCACAAAATAGAAAGTACTTTCTCACTTTGGAATGACAGACACTATTCAGCAACACTCATGATGGAAAGCCAAGCTTAAGCCTTATTTTCCCACTGATATCCTAGTTCTTCATATTCAGTTGCTCAAAGAAGCAATTAAGAGTAATCTACCGTATATACTCGAGTATAAGCCGAGTTTTTCAGCACGTTTTTTGTGCTGAAAAACGTCCCCTCGGCTTATACTCGGGTCTATACGGCTTATACTCGAGTTTTTGTTTTTTTTTAAGCCCCTCGGCTTATACTCGAGTATATACGGCTTATACTCGAGTTTTTTTTTTCTTCTTTTTTCCACATTTTACCGGACGGCGCGGGGAAGCCCTGCCGGTGCAGTGAGAGGGCGGGGCGGGGGAGCCGCCAGCCTTCTCAGCTGAGGGAGGGAGGGTTTCCCCAACCGGTAGGTGCCTCATTTCCCACCCTCGGCTTATACTCGAGTCCCCAGTTTACCCCAGTTTTTGGGGTAAAATTGGGGACCTCGGCTTATACTCGGATCGGCTTATATTCGAGTATATACGGTTTGTATCCAAAGCACCCCATACCACCCCATAGAGATGAGTGATCAGCTGTCTTCTTTGTGTGATAATGGGGAGTGTCAAAACAAATGACAGTCCTCTTTAATACTGCACAGAATTAAACAAAAAGAAACAATCATTATATATTTGTTTTTTCCATAGTGAAAGGCACTATGGAAAAAACAAATATATAATGATTGTCTCTTTTTGTTTTGCTGTCTGCTTATATTCCTTTGCTATATCTTACCAGCTAAATTGTTTGCTAATCTTGCTCTTTTCACAATTCTTCCTGTCTATTGTTGTAGATATAGTCTATAGTAATATAGATTAACTGTGCTTACCGACCTATCAAAGGCGCTGACTATTTATGTGCCAATTCTTAATCAGGTCACTAAAGATATACAATCCTTGCAGCTGCACTCTTTATTTCAAAAGAAAAAGGAAACTTAAGTGCTGTATGCAATATACAAACAGTTGTTTAATTCTGTGCAATATTAAAGAGGACTGTCATTTGTTTTGACACTCCCCATTATCACACAAAGGAGGCAGTTGATCACTCACCTGTATTGGGGCTGTATGGGGTGCTTTGGATACATAGATTACTCTTAATTGCTTCTTTGAGTTGTAAATTTAGGCTTCCCTTCAGCTGTCAGTGAGAGCATCTAGCCACCTCTCTGTCCCTTGTAAACTTTTTTCAGTTGGCCCTCATTTTTCCAAGCAGTGTCTTCTCCAGTGACACTTGCCCTCCCATTATGTATTCAAAAGGATTAAGCTTTAGCTTCATTATTAATGCTTTCACTGAGTAATATGGTTTTACTTAATCTAATATTGAATTATTTATCTTCGTGTAATCTAAGAATAGAATAGAATAGAATTTTATTGGCCAAGTGTGATTGGACACACAAGGAATTTGTCTTGGTGCATATGCTCTCAGTGTACATAAAAGAAAAGATACGTTCATCAAGGTACAACATTTACAACACAATTGATGGTCAATATATCAATATAAATCATAAATCATAAGGATTGCCAAGGTATTCTCAATATCACGTATCAGAGGCATAGATTTTTCTTTGTTCATATTTGCACGCTATATATCAAAACTGGGAAAACTATGGCCTTGACAACATGTGCTGTTGTTACTGTGATGTCACATGTTAATGTTTTGTCTTGATGTCTCCCTTACTGTCTAATTAGCTGAGCTGTCTTTGGCTTGGTGGCTACTGTACAATTACCATTGCTGTGAATTTTTGAGCCTGGGAAGAAACAGGATCTGCTACTACTTCCATTTCTTCATCTGTCTACATTGATCTGCCAACCTATTGACATGATAATCTTAGAGGGTCTTTTGTTTTAATATTGGCAAGAAAACTGCTTTTGGGGCTATGACTCGCTAGTTAAAGACACCGATCTTGTCCACTGAAAATCTGAAACCCCAAGTTTGAGACCCAAGTGCTGCGCAATGGGTGAGCTCCTGTTCGAAAGCATGCAAATGCAAATAGATTAATAGGTACCACTTTAGTAATACAGCGTTCTCTGTGCCTTTGCATATAGCCATGCTGGCCACATGACCATGGAAATTTTCTTCAGACGACACTGGTTCTTTCAGCCAAACAGTCAGACACAACTGGAAAGGGAAACCTTCACCTTTTTATTATCAACTTTTTAAACATCTTCCTAATTTCTAGCTCTCAGCTGATGTCATCCCCATATTTGAAGTTACTGAAACTTTATCAACTTCGACTTTAATTTTTATTTATTCTAAATCAATGCTTTTCATAATATATTCTCCATATAAGTTCAAAAAATAGGGAGACAATATACAACTTTAACAGACTCCTTCGTGAAGCCTGGATTTCAAAATTTTTAGCATTATTTTACTAGGATGTGTGATAAAAACAATTATTTAGTATTCAGTTTTTCATATTGGAATATATATCGATCTTTTCCGCTGCCTTGGTTAGTTTGGTATAGTGGCTAAAGCATCAGGCTGGAAACTGGGAAACTCCGAGTTCTACTCCCTCCTTAGGCACAAAACCAGCTAGTGGTCTTGGGCCAATCACTCACTCTTAACCATAGGAAGGAAGTAATGGCAAACCACTTCTGAAGTCTTGCCAATAAAACTGCAAGGACTAGTCTAGGCAATTGCTAAGGATCAACACTGATTTGAAGGTATTCATATGTGTGGTGGTGGGTTTCAATTTTTTTTTACTACCGGTTCTGTGGGTGTGGCTTGGTGGGCATGGCAGGGGATGTATACTGCAAAATCTCCATTTTCTCCCGATCAGCATATATATATATATATATATATATATATATATATATATATATATATATATATATATATATATATATAGGTCTTTGGTTGTTTGGGTTTTCTCCGTAAAATTGAAGTGTCTTGGCGACTTTTCGACAAAGTCTCATTCGTCATCTTCAGGCTTCAGCTTCGTGCTTCTGGGAGCAATGTGTGATCGCAGCTGTTTCTTCCTTTTAACTGCTAGTGGGGGTTTGAACTGATTGGGTGGGAGCTTGGCTGTGCTCTGATTGGATGGGGGGGGTTTTGTGCTCTGATTGGATGGGGGTGTGTCCTGTGTTGGTGGGGGCTTGTTTGTGCTCAGTTTAGTCTGTGTTGCAGGGGGATTTGAGCTGGTGAGCTGCATAGCTGTTGTTTGGCTTTGTGGTTGTGCTACATCTTCATAGTGGGTGTCAGTCTGCTGCATGTATGGATTGGAGGGGTTTGAAATGGCTAATGTTGCAGCTGCGGTCTGGCTTCTGGTCCTTGGTCGTGCTTCATGATCAGTGTGGGTTTGGGTCTGCTTTCTGGGTGGATGTGCGGTGGTGACATCCTGTGTGGACCTCGTGAGTGTGGGTCTGGTGTCATTCCTCGTGTTAGGGACTCGTTTGTCAATAAGGGCGGGTTTCCAAATGGCTGGTAGGCGGGAGGCGGGAACCCCCTCCATCCAATCAGAGCACAGCCAAGCTCCCACCCAATCAGTTCAAACCCCCACTAGCAGTTAAAAGGAAGAAACAGCTGCGATCACACATTGCTCCCAGAAGCACGAAGCTGAAGCCCGAAGATGACGAATGAGACTTCGTCGAAACGTCGCCAAGACACTTCCAATTTTACACGGGAGAAAACCCGAACAACCAAAGACCTATATACAAACACCCGTGAAAACCTCAGAAAACATATATATATATATATATATATATATATATATATATATATATATATATATATATATATATATATATATATATATATATACAGTATGAGCAAACAATTACAAAACTAAAAAAAAAAAAGTGAATAACTCTCAAGCCCTGCAAAAGTTGTGACAAAGCTGTTTCCAAAAGGCACAGACAAGATTGTGATGTTTTTAAAATATCTGTCTCCCCTCTTCCCCCATGGCTCATTTTACGCAGCATAAAATGTCTAATTCTTCTAAAATCAGTCATCTACCAACATATATTATATTTAGCCAAAGATTGTGTGGTCCCGAGACCCTGCAGGGACACAGGAATTGGCAAGTGGGGGAACTAAAATGAATAAGAGAAAGTAGCTTCAGAGAGAGAAATGATAGTGCTGAATCACTCCAGGCATTAAAGAAGATTATTTTGAAGTACAGCAGAAGCTTTGGTGTCACCTCCTCTGGGGCTGTGAGTTTGAGATCAAGTTTAGCATCCAGAAAATCTTAAAAATGAATTCCTAGTCTATCTCTCCCCTTACCATCTGCTAGCAAGAAAGCTGGATTGGCATTACACCCAACAGCCTTCACCTCGTTTCCCTTCTCCAGGACGGAAGTTTGCTTAAATGTGGAATTTGGGTTTAATTCCTTCATTTCTATTACTTCTACCATTACTAATAAAAAATGGCACAATCTGACTAATTTTTTTAAAACAGAAGCAGGAAAAATTTTCACCTATTTTTCCTCCCAAGTTATTCACATCTGATTCCCATGTAAATTGGCAGGTTTCTTGGACTCGGTATCAGATGTATGACATCTGATGCTTGGAGAGAACTTAATACAGCAAACCTGTGATAGATCAGCTGCTGAAAAGAATCTCATCCTGAATTCATAAACTTTTAACTCCAGTGTATCTGCTCTTGAATCAGGATCTAAGATCCGGCAAATAGCACTACAGACCCTCAACCTAATTTGTAATCCAGAAATTTTCATAGTTTCTTTGCATGGAAGTCAGCTTCTTAGTATCAGTGATTAGAAAAGAAATCAAGGCTAGAGGCAAGGTATTCAATTTAGATACAATTCCCCAGCACATAGACCCACATCAAAATAATGAAACATACATGGTGACATCACAATACAAGCTTTTTTCCCCTTCTTGCTCTCTTGCTTGTCTCTTCCAACCATTGCCTATGTTTATAACATATTCTTTACCTAAACTGGAACAAAAGAAATTGGAGGAAGCTAGCTCTATCAATTGATTGTAAGGTAGTGTTGTGGCCCGCTAGCAGCCAGCAGAGCTGGCAGCAGAGTCGGACAGTGAGGAGGTTGGGGAGGAACATGTGCGAGTCCTGGGGGCTGGGGAAAGCTCGGGCAAGGGCTCCTGTGTCGGAGGAAGCTGACAGCAGTGAGGGCTCCTGTGTCGGAGGAAGCTGGACAGCAGTGAGGCAGAAGAACAGCTGGAGCCCGTTCCCAGTGTGCGCATGCGCAGAGCTGCCAGAAGACAAGAACAACTAAGAAAGCAGGGTCGATTTGGGAGTAAAGCCACACCTTGGAAATGATTGGCTCCTCCCATAGGAAACAAAAGAGGCACGAACAGGGAGGGGGCTTTTGCAGGAAACAATTAGTTCGTTTGTTCCATGACTCTGAGAGACTCTGTGCCAAATTTTTCCTTGTACTGCGTTTGGAAACAAGTTATGTGGCAGCTTGCCAAGCGAGATAAGGAGTATTGATAAATATTCCTCTGAAAGACTGTTTGGACAGGCCTTGCTGACTGTGAATGAAAGTAATTCACAGTCGTGTAAATAAAAGGGGTTTTGCTGGGACCAAGACTCTGCTTCCTGCTTCTTAAGGGAGCCTAGGTCAGAACAGGTATTCAAGTTTTAACAAAGGCATGATTTTAGCTTTTCCTATTCACCTTGCATTGGAGAGGTTGGTGGGAATGCAAAGGGTTACAAGTGAGAGAGACACATTTAAAAATTCTAAGATTTCTTAATGTGTTTTCAGTCACTTAACAAAGTAAAGTATTAAAACCATTTCAAAACAATTAAACCATGTGATAAATCAGTAAACACTTAATACCTGATATGCGAATTGTGATCTGCAACACAGCCCTAACATAAATCAAATTGTTTGGAAATTTTTATTTATTTTATTTTTCTTAACTGGTACAGTCATATCTTGGCACTTGACTGCTCCAAAGCTCATTAAATTTGCTGTTTGACACATTTTGAAGCAGTGTCCTGGCACACATCTTTCTCAAGGAATAACTTGCTGAAGTCGGCTGTCTCGTGATTCGCTATTTCTTTGGCCAAAACAGTGAGTCACATGGTAAGTCACGTGGTTTTCTCAGTACTCATTGGTTTTAGTATTTGTCATGTTTTCCAGAATGAATTACCAACAGGTACTGAGGTACCACTATATTCTGCCCACTTTACACTTTACAGCTTTATTTATTTATTTATTAAATTTTATTTATTTTACAAAGAAATATTTATATATTTAAAATTGTAAAACATACAAACAGTGTACGATACTGAATATGAGCAGCAAAAATAAAGAAAAAGAGACAGTAGTTGCAGTGGTTAAGGCATCACACTAGAAACCGGGGGACTGTGAGTTCTAGTCCCAGCTTAGGTGTGAAAGCCAAATGGGTGATTTTGGGCCAGTTACTCTCACTCAGCCCAATCCACCTCACAAGTGTTTGTTGTTGTTGTGGGGAAAACAGGAGGAAGAAGAACTATTAGGCTGCGTTCACGGCTATGGGTTATTTATAAAAAATAATAAAAGTGAGAATAAATAAATAAATAAAGCAAGCAAGCAAGCATACTTCTATAATAATTATGAACCAGTTACCACTTGTTCAATAGGGCTGACAAATCTTTTGAAAGACAGCTTTCAGATTGCACAGCATCTCTTTTCGAATAGTTAAAGCAGGTGCATCTTTTTTTAAAGCTGGCACAGCTGTTTCAAAGGCTGCTCCCAGCTATCTCTACTGTACATGCATGAGCATGAACAGCCCTTTAGCTCTGCACTTCAAAGACAGCCAGAAACAGCTTCTGAAGTATGAGAGCTGGGTGGGGGGAGAGAATGTTTCAATTGTTTGAGAGACGAGCGACTGTTTATTCTCAAGCAGTTTTTGGGGAGAAGGATTCATACTATTAACAGAGGCCCACCTATCTAATATATTGGCTGAAACCCAAACGCTGTATTCGATGGGTAACTGACACAGAGAATTTCATCATTACATCTCATCATTTCATCATCAATTTTAAAGTGAGGCACAGCATTAAAATTAAATATCCAGACGACAATCTCTTTACATTAATTTCTTGTTCTTTTTGCCCAGAAATGAGCCTGGGATGCTTATTTTGACTGTCATATTCTACATGATATCTCTGTGCAATATTGATATGACTGAGTTTTTGATTTAATATTCACGTAACTAAATTGTTGATTAATAAAAGAATATGCCTGTGAAATATTCTGCCTTGGGCAAAAACCTTTGCGGTATGACTAGTGGGGAAAAAAAAGAGAAGCTTAAATTATTTTATTACCTAAGAACAATAAAGGAAAATAAGTGGGGGGAAGAGGGTAATTGAAGACAAACCTGTACTATGCAGTTCTAGTGCTTTCCAGTATGCTTATATATAAGCAAAACTTGATACATAATCCGTTACTACTCTAGCAATGGAATATTTACATATGAATAATAATGCAATAAAAATTCCAGTCTCAAAGAAATCTTTTGGAGGGAAAAACTGAAAAGAAAAATTAAATAGGACGCCAGAAAGTCTTATAGGAGTCAAAATATTTCTGTTCATCTCATGTAATAAACAGACATCTCATATCATGTAATTCATCTCATGTAATAAACAGACAAGCAAGTAATAAACAGACAAGCAGACAAGCATGTAATAAACAGACAAGCAGTTTTGCTTTCTTGCTCCCTATCATCACAAGAGGTGATTTATTACAGGAGTTAGTAAAGTTGGCCTAAACCTCTTACTCCCATTAGGAGACAGGCCAAAAGCAACATCTTCCTTTTCGTTCTTAACTTGGCATGAGATATGCTTTGGTAAAAGGAAACCAATGTCATAGCTTGACACCATCCCAATCCCCACTCTTCTGCGAGATATTTCAGAGACTTGCAGGGGTAACACTCTTCCTGTCCCCCAGGGTACTGGGACTCTGATTGAACAGGTGTGTAGAAAGTCTCAGTTAAAAAGAAATTAACATTTATAAAGCTACTCCCTAAACTTAGCCATATATACAATCAAATGGTCAGCATGGAAAAAAAAAACCAGGGAAATGCTTCATGATCCTGGCATATGACCTACAAGACGCTTATTATGTTTCAGGGATTTATATAAATTGATTTAAAAGCATAGATAATCTTCTTTACTTACTGGAATTTTGTTTGGATGCTGTTCTCGGATCTGCTGTACCTCTTTACAACGATCCGCTGTGAAAGTGAAGCATAACTGATTTTAGGAATTTTGAAATAATTTTCTACCCTGCTGTATATTCAACAGTTTTATAAACCTCAGAAAAAAATATGGAAGAGGGAGTGGTGAATCTAAGCAGTTTTTTTTAACTAAAAAAACAACAACATATGAATCTTACCAATCCAAATATAGTGGCATAGTGTCACTATAGTAATACTTATAATACGGTAATACTTATAAAGAAGAATATTTAGTATTCTCATAACAACATTGTTCAATTGCTTAAGCCAGGGGTCTCCAACCTTGATCCCTTTAAGACTTGTGGACTTTGCTGGCTGAGGGACTCTGGGAGTTGAAGTCCACAAGTCTTAAAGGGACCAAGGTTGAAAACCCCTGGTTTAAGCTATCTGCAAGCCCTCTTGATCTGTTCACCAAGGATGTGAATTTACTACTCCCTCCCCATTTGCACCTCACACTAAAAAATAACTCATTTTTTATGACCCTTAATTCTGGGAAATCAGATGGAGCTGAGCTTTTACGGCCAGGTGTTCTTCCTGACACCAACATAGAATTCACAGCAAATGTTTTTTCTTTGCGCCCTGGGAGAGATACATCTGCAACTACCTAATATTGAACCCTCAATCTTCCAAGTGGGAGGGCGAGCGTCTTTACCACTAGGCCACTACACTGCTCTATTTGTTCCTTATATACAATGGACCCAATACCTATTAATCTACCAAGAAAGGTAGAGACAAAATTTTGCAATAACCACCTGTTCTTGAAGCATCTGACATCGTGCAATGTAAAATGAATTAGGGCCTGCCTTCTGTCCAGATATTTATTTGAGCAGCAATAATTTTAGTATCAGATTATGTATTTTAAGGATTATATAGCCTGTCTTGTTCCAAAAAGGGAGCTCTCTACGCAACTTCTATCAACTCAAAACACAGGACTGGCCCATTTTTTTTATTTTAGTTTTTATTTTGCCTTCTTTAAAAGGATGCTATGGATGCTATACTATTTTGTAAGTCTTGAAAACTGAATCAAGCAAACAATAAAAATCCATTCAATCGTGTCCTTTCTGGGGGGGTTTTGGGCCAAATGCCCAAAGCCAGTCTTGTCCTTAATTTTCCTATCTTTCAGTCTTCTACCTCAGAAGTAAGCAGAAGGTAAGATATGATCTGCTATCTCAGATCTATTGAATTATTTCCAGCAGATCTCCAGGGATTTCTAACTCTTGAACTAGTGCAACAAAGATTCTGCATTATTGATTTTATGTTAACTTGCTTATTTCAGAACCGTCTTCTGCAAAGTAGGAACACTAACTTATTTTGACCAAAGTTGTTCTTTTCAGCTCTTGAACCCTATTTGTTTTGCTAAAATTCCTAAATCACATATATATTTCCTCAGGTTTCATATGTGATCATTTGGCTCAGCACCCCTGAACCAGGATAAGGAATGTCACTGTCACTGAACTACATAGTAAAAATGACTTCTATTTTCTATTTCACTACGAAACATATTTCTGGTCGAACTAGTTTTTAGAGGGTAATAAATTAGATTCTACTAAGGGGATAGCACCTGACTGGCAAAGCCTAGAAATACAATACTGTAGACTAGACAGAGGCCTGGGAAGTACAGAAAGGCCAATGCAAACAAAACAAAAACGATCACCTACAATAAAAGGATTCTGGGAGAACTGATAGAAAGCAGAGAGCTCAAAGCTATGTTTACAAGAAATTTCATTATTAACAGCAGGGAAGATAACTTATTAACTTTGCTCAGTGTCAGATACCGTTCCACTTGTTCACATGCAAGAAAAATTTCATTTCCTGGAAGCAAAACACAACACCATCACCCTAACTCATGATCAACAAGCCAATGTTAAGAACTTACAGGTTGTTTGTTTACTCCCAAAGGATCACATGAATATTTTTGCAAGAAGCTATCTTAAAAAGGGGGTGGGGCTAGGTGATATGCAATTAATATTAACCAGCACAATATTTATAGCCAAAGTAATGAGAGTAAAATAAATATTAAATATTAAATATATTCAAACACTTAACTGAAGGATAGCTAGGTTATTTGGTTAGTGCAAGTATTACATGCTGGATCTTCCTTTTTTCCACAATATGAATGATCCAGATTACTAAAGAACAAAGTCAGAGTTGGCTTCAGAGCTTCTTGTGAACCTTATGTTTTTGTTCCAGTGAAGGATGCTGACTTAAAAAAAGATATTAACCTGGAAAGGTTAACATATGTGCTAATTAGCACTCATTCAATATGAATACTACAGCAACATTTAGATTGCAAACATATTAATCATTGAAACAAATATTCTAAGCAACCATGTAGGTTTTTCATTTCACATGCAACAGAGAAAGAAATACAGTTTGTTTGATGACAAACAAACTTGATGTTACCATGTTTGGTATTAAAACATTTGCAAGAAAACCACCAAGCTCAGAAAGCACCAAGGAGCCTACAGTTTTGTTTATATAGTTGCCCATCTTATAGCAAACTCTTGATGGTTCCCAAATCAACAATTAGAAAACAGAACTAAGAATTCTTAGAAGCACACATTTCTAGTATATAATATGACTTAAAAGTTGATATCCTGTCTGTAAATATTAATATTAAATTAGCTATTTACCACCTAAACATAAAACTGATTGCCTTAGATGCTTCCAAAGAGCCTTTGGAATTTATGAGTCATTGTTTGGAAGCTGCCTAAAAATTAGAGATGTGCCTAAACTGACTCTGAGAGTGTTTTCACCTAGAACAGCCCATTCTACACATTCTAAGAATTGGCTTCTGCCTTTACTCAACCATATTACCCAGAACAGGGAGTGGATGGTCATGTTCCAGAGTCAAATCACTCAATTTTTAACATCTCTACTAGAAATATTTATCTGTGACCATCATGTGGGCTTTCTAATGTTTATTAAAAAATATAGGAACAATAGCAACTCTGTTATGGTAGGTAGGTAGGTAGATAAGATAGATAAATAGACAGATTAGACAGATAGACAGAGATAGAGACAAGACAGATAGAGATAGAGACAGATAGAGATAGAAATATATATAGGCAATACTTTTACTATATTAGTGAACTGAAGTCATAAACAATAATTTCAGCTTTGTTTCATAAACTTTTCCTTAGGCAAGCTTTTCTTTTTTAAACAAATGGAAATAAAGAAAAAAGAGATGATTGTGGAGGCCTCTCTACAAGCTTATATTGTGAAATAATGTTAGGGAGCTGTCAAAACTGCAATTTGACTCTTGACACTACCAAGTAGGATGAGATAACAATAAGGGCTTCCCAAAGCAACAGTAGTAATGAAATTTTTATAAATCCTTCGTTTTAGAAAAATCTAATGATAAAAACTGGTTTCATCCTATCAAGATTCTCAGATTCTCTGACGAACAAAAACCAGAAGAGATTATTTATTAGTTAATTTGTTGATGTATAAAGATGGAAGCAATACATCTCTTACCCTTTGCTGACTCAGGCCATCCTGCAACAAAGCCAACATTTTCACATTTGAGATTGAGGTTATGATTTATTAAATCTGATTATGTAGCCTCAAGACTGGAGTTTACCGCTGGCTAATAGGGACAGCATATTTCTATTAAGGTTTCTAATAAGAAACACTTACTTTATTCCCAGGCTTATTCAGGCTGCTTTTAAGTAGCTTTAGGTCATTATCTTGTAGACTTATACAAAAATATAGTTGAAAACAATGAGATCTCGCTGATGAAGTTCTTTTTGTCATAACATTTGTGCTTTCCAAGAAGTTCTCTAGTCAAAGGCATTTGGAAAGATCTGGTTTCATGATCACTTTTCACGAGACAAGCAATTTCAGCCTCCAATTTGCTCACATGTTCAAAGGGAGAAGAGAAATTTAAATGTCAACAACATCTACTAGCAAAAACAGAGCTGTCTTGGGTTTTCAGCCCACAGCTAGCCATCAGGAAAATAGCACAGAGTAGATAATTTTATCTGATGCTCACAGTTTCTAAAGGAACACAGTGACCTGTAAGTAAGCCAAGGTAACACTGGACTGGGCTAGGCCATCTTGGAAACCTATGTTCTCTCTCACAATATCTGCAAACTGATTGTATAAAATCAAGAGTTCTGAAAAAGAGAGACAACTGGTGTGTAAAATTTAAACATAATGGATAAGGAAATGCAGTGGAAATATCCAGCTATGCTCACAATTGAAAACATGGAAAGGAGAATGGAGTACCACCATTTTTCTGTCCCTAATTTCTATATGTTCAACAGTGCATATGTACATATCAAGTAAGCACTTTATATAACCGAGTCATATATTTATTAGAGCAAATGCTTACCCATGTGTACCAACTGCCTATAAATGAGAGTCTGACAGTCAGATGAAAGCAGCCATGTTGGATTCTGTCAGCTGTCCAAAAAGAAGCTGAATGGGTGTTACTTCCTAGAATACCCTAATAAATAAAATACAATAAAATCCAAAGTGGGCCCATCATGGGCTGATTTAGAGAAAGCATCACCTAACTTGATAGGCATTGCTATACCTGGTTTTAAGAAGAAAATTGGCACATTCTTGAAAATCAGGTATATTAAGTAGGAGAATGCTTACAAATGCTAAACCTTTGTAAAGCAAATCAAAGGGAGGAAAAGCATATAGACAGAGGTATCAGTCTGACTTGTATTAGGACGTTACTGCATTTGTGAAGCACTAATTTAACAAAAATCATAATGTCTAGTGTCTACCCAAGTATTTTATAAATGGATAGTATTATCATGCCCCAAAGCATATTACTCAGTGACTTTATTTACTGCACAGGCTAAACCAGAATTCACAAACAAGGTTACTGTGATCATAAAACAAGCTAAGGCAACATCTACAGTAGGTCCCCATAGCATGTTGGATGATTGATTTTAGTTCAGTGTTTTGTGCTAATCTAGCCATAAAGATCACTAGACCTTGAGCTTTGAAAATACTTCAGGCTTCCCACATTCTTCCTATAATAATATTTACTCCTGGATATAGCAATGCATATTACAGGTCCTGTTATATCCAGACTTCTGTAAATCATTGTGACTGACCACAATCTGGTATTTGGAAGCCAAAAAAAGAAAAAAATGGGAATACTGAGGCATTGGAGGCACTATTTTCATTATGGCCTTTTGAAATGATTCATTCTTATCCTCCGTTTAAGGTCTCAGAAATACCTTAAAATTTAGCTGAAGAGCAAGGAATAATGGTGGCTCTACCACATGCACACAAATGAGGATTTTTGGTTCATATTTCATGTATGTAACTTGAACTTGGTAAGGTGGCCCCAGGCAAGGCATTATACTAGTCTCTTCTTATATGTAGACGAGAGTAAGAAAAACTGCTCAGTAAGAGTAAAGGACAATCTACCTCAGCATTTTGTGCAGACCTATAGCCAACCACATTCCTCCAGGGAGCTCACAATAGTGCTTCCTCTCCCTCATCCCAAGTGTCCTTGTTTTAGCTTCAGTGGGTAAAGAAATGATGAAGATCATTATGTTATTGGCCAAAGCTGTGTCTTAAACTCCATTTATATTCTTTACACATTACACAATTTAGATATGAACTGCCATCAGGTATATATGCATGTCCCCATATAGCCATGATGGCAAACTTATGGCATGCGTGCCACAGGTGGCATGCAGCACCCTCTCTGTGAGCACATGAGCCATCACCCCAGTTCAGCTCCTCTGCACATGCTTCCCACCGGCCAGCTGCTCTTTGGGTCTATAAGATGCACAGACATTTCCAGCCATTTTGTAGGGAGGGAGTGTGTCTTATAGATCGAAAAATACAATAGCCAGTTTTCAGGCCTGTGTGAAGCCTCAACAAAGGCTCTGTTCAATGTAGCTCTTCAGAATGATACGCCAACAGCTGCTGAATGCCACCTTAAGGTAATGTGCCACACTGCAGATATTATCTATGTGTGCCAAAACACACGTGCCAAAACATAGAGCACAAGAGCTTTCTTTCACTCTTCCAAACTGATGAAAGACAAAGCATTTGTTTTTCAGCATCTAGATATTACTTCAAGGAATAGGTGGCCACCAGAATTCAGGCTGTTCCAGGAAGCCAAGCCTTGGGTTTTGTTTTGTTTTTTTAAATATTACTATAGTAATAGTAAAACTTCTTAGGAATTTGGGGTTGAAACCAGGAACCCCATTATGTGACTTTAGAACAATTATTTTCTTTTGGCCTAAACTACTTTATGCACTGTTGTTTTAACTTATCCTTCTGAAAGGAAGGCTGAGATACTCCAGGAATATAAGAATGTAATAAAGGATATGTAGTGTAGTGTTTAAGGTACTGGATTAAGAGTGGGGAAACCCACATTCTGGTCAATGCACAGTTATAAAAATACATTGGGTGACTTGAGGCTCTCTGTCCAACCCATTGCACTGAGTTGTTGAATATGCTGCCTTAAGCTCTCAAATGAAAGATGAGACATAAATCTACTAAGTCACCGTGGCTTAATTCACACATAATGAAAAATCTTAAATGACAATAGCTAAGATGCACATTTCATACTAAACCTAACCAAGCAAACGTAATGGCTTAGCAAATTATCTGAAGCAACTCACTGTGTGCATTAAATTAAATTGCAATTAAATTTCTTGAGGTTGGGGATGCGGATATAATATGAGGGAAAGAGAAAACAGAGGGATTGAGAAATATTTAATAATTGAAAAAGAAACTGTTAGTAAAAAAAAAAGAGCTGTGGGATAATCTCCTCCATTTGATTATGAAAATGTATGTGCTTTTGGCTGTCTTTTGCTTCATTTTTATTTTTATTTTTGGGCCAAGTGTGCGCTGTTGAGTTTCCATCAAGGAAGTGCTTTCATTTGAAGTTTTCTAAAACTTTTCACAGACTTGCACAATGCAACAACAGTGGTTGCCATGTGACAATACTAAAAGGAAAGATGTCACCCTGGGGAGTTTCTTTCGAGATCAAATGTCAGCAATATTTCTGAAGTACAAGAACAATGAAAATCTAACCAATCCCCACCCTCAAACGAAGCCAGACTACATTTAACATCTTTGCATTCATTTTATGCATTTATTTGTTTGTATCAAATTTGGAGACCACTCATGTCACTCACATAGTGTCTTAAAAAAAAAAAATCACAAAAAAGATGAAACAATTTAAATTAGTTTAAAAAGTAACTTAATGATGAAAGCAATGATACAAAATACTAAAAGGAACTTTTTTTAAAAAATGGCTTTCTAGAAACCCATTGTCAACAAGTTTTAAGTGCAGTGCACCTCAGGGCAGGTAAGAAGTGTTTTGTAAACATTCAGTTATGTCACTGCCAGGTTTACACTGTTCAGGCTAGTGTCTAATGCTACAATTTTTGCAGCCTGAAAAATGCTGGAGCCCAGAGGACGCTTGATCGAAAGACATTTTCTTTAATGAATATTACTCGGCTTCTTAAAGATCCTCCCCCTTTTCCCCCTTGCCCATAATTGTGGCTCTATAAAGCTATCTGGCTGACCCTCTCTTTCCCTCTGCCTTTCTTCCCAGAAAACAGAGAAAGCCAGTCAGCTGAGGAAGCAAAAAAAAAAAAGAGATGTGGAAAATAATCTGAAAGGCACTCAACAGTTGCAGCTGCCTGGTCTCACATCCCCCACCCCCACCCCCCACCCCTGCTGCTTTTGAGCTATTTTCATCCTGTTTGCTTTTGAGCTGGGACAGTCAGGGAGAGTAACTGGAGGCAGACCAAGAACCATCTTGGCATCCAACAGTTGGGCGGCAGGAGAAAGCCAGTCTCTCAGCCTGTTATTTTTCTGAAGGAGGTCCACTGCTCCATAGATCAGGGGTCTCCAACCTTGGCAACTTTAAGACTGATGGACTTCAAACTCCCAGTTTCAACCCAGCTTTGCTGGCTGAGGAACTATGGGAGTTGATGTCCACAAGTCTTAAAGTTGCCAAGGTTGGAGATCCCTGCCATAGAGGGCAGCAGAAGCTGAAACAGGGAGAAGATCAGCACAGGGCATGTGTTTTCTCTGGATTTGTTATTCCCTCTTGATAGAGTATTTGTCAATGTTGGGGTGAGTCAGAGTGTAACAACAACAAACTGACTGAGGTGCACTCGCAGTTGTGGCATGTGGAAGGGTCAGGGTTATAAAGAGGACAGCCCATAACATGAGAGCAAAACAGATTTCCTTGAGTGTATCTTCTCTCTCTATATATATAGCAAAACTCTCCCTCCCAACCTAGGCACTCCAGATGTGAGAATGTCAATCATTATTTCCCCGGCCTGCACAGACACTGCTGGGAATTCGGCAGGTTGAAGTCTGCATATCTGGATCCTAGAGGAAGTCAAAATCACAGACACTTGCAGAAGCAGTTTTAAAACTTCTGAAAAACCAACACATTTAACGCTATGTAACCTTACGCAATAATAGATAGGTTGTCCTTTAAAAATCCACAAGACTCTTTGGCTGAAATGCGAATAAAGATAAATGTTTTCTATAAAAGCTGCCTTCAGCTTCTGAATGAAAGGCAGGATATAAATATAAATATATGAATAAATAAGGACATAGCATTTAGCAGACTACAAAGTTAAATGTTAAAACAATTAGCATAAAGGGTATCAAGATAAAGTTGATCAAACTTTATCAAGAATGAGATTATAATTGCTTATGAGGAGTAAAGCAACATAGGAGAATTGATCAAATCTTCAACTGGCCAAAGTAAATACAAAGTAACTATACTTGGTAGTGTCCTATTTAATGCTGCCCACTATTTATTTTCAGTTGTGGTTTGCACCTTTAAGCTATGCAGAACTTAAATTCCAAGAATAGCAGCTCTGTACAATATTGAAGCCTTACATCAAGTTCATTCCAATCACCTCTTCCCCCAATCAGTCATGGAATCTGGTCACAAATTGGCAGTATCTCTTTTGCTCCTGACCTCAGATAACAAACAAACAAACAAAAAGACAAGTGGCATCTTTTCCCTTAACAGTTTCCAGTTGCATATCATGATGTCATCAGGTAAGCAGTTCAATTCCATTCATCCCTCCTTGTCTCAAATTCTCTATTTATAAAAGGCAAATGATAACAGTATCTTCCACATAATATATTTGAGGCGGAAAATGCTTAAAGTCTTATCTGTCTATTTGCAATGATAAAATTTACAGCGGAGGGGGGAGAAACCTGGAAGATAAGTTTCTGAATATCAAGAAAAAAAGCTAGTGGTTGTTTTGGGTAGTTCTGTAGGGTAGAAAACTAGATAGGAATGAAATAAATGAAGCTCCTTTTCCATGCATTATAATCCTCTCAAGGACAGCTTGAGTACTAGAGTTCCAGGAGCCCAAAATGTATTCATACAATGAATAATTAAAAGGACCTTTAATGCCAAAACAATGCAATTACAATCATGTAAATTCAGTGGCGCACAATTATAATCCACCCATTAGAGCTCTTTGGTACCCTCTCTAGACACTGTATTGTGGCTTCTACCCCCAGGGCATGAAGAAATGAATTACAATGGCTAATTGCAACACAGTTGAGCTGAAGTAGAATTCACTGTAAAACTTTAAAACTATTTTGTGTTGAATTAAACTGACCAAAAATATTTATCCTAATAAAGTGCTCATTCAATGTCCAATAACTGGATTATGAATGGTCACGATCTAAAGGTAATTTTTACACATTTCATTTTCCTTTGACCTTTTGTTTTATTATTCCTTCATCTTTTCCAATAAATGCATATATGGAATACTTTTCTCTCAGGATATTTCATGTATTTGATAAACTGGATAATGTGCCAGAAAAACTAATAGGATTATAAATTTGTTAAGATGTTACGATGGAATTTATTATTGTAAATATAATCTCATGAAGAATGCAAGAAGCCACAGTTCAAAACATTTAGAAAGCACAACATTCTCTACTGCTATAGAATATATGTTTAAAAGTGTACCTCTGCTATCATACAATACCTCTAAATTTGGTATTTCAAATAAGCATACACTTTTTAAAAAAGTTGTATTTAATTTTTATTAAATATAATAAATTAAATATGATTTAATTTTTTTCCAAGTTTCAGGAGGTTTTCCACTGCAATCCTAAAGCTTACTTAAATGAATAATAAGCTAATTTTTAACCAAACAGATTTTCCAAAAGAGGGTTTGATGTAGTGGAAATGGGGAAAAAACACAATAGATCTGTGCCCATCAGCCAGCTGTGAAAACCCTTATTGAGTTGAGTTGAAAGAACAAGAACCAGAAACAACAATACTGTATAGCAATAGAGGACACAGATAGCTGCTTTGTCCTACACAAACATAGTGACAACCTGGAATTCAAAATACAAGACATTTTTTATTACTCACTGGCATTTTTTATTAAATGCAGAACTGATTAGTAACTGTTCTTGCAAACTCTCACAAATCTCCCAAAGATGAAAACATACAATCAGTAATCTCTTGCAGTATTCCACTTCATCTCAGTAAGGCCCTTAAGAGGTAACTTTAAAAAAAAACCTCCCTACAACATAAATCCAATCCATAATACAACATAAACAATCAAGTGTGCATTTTTATTACATATAACTTGTTTCCTTTTGGTCAGCTTTCATACTACCTGATGGCCAAAACAGAATGTTTGGGGGGGGAGGGGAAATCAGAGAATTTGAAATAAGAGTCAAAATCATTTAAACTGAAGAGAGGAGGAGGATTCAACTGCAGGAAAAGTTTAATGTGTCTTGCATACACATCCAGAAAATTACAAGGCCTGCTCTTGAACCCTTCACCTTAATTACTTAAACTGATTCCCTGTATCCAGGTCTATATTATAATGTTCTTAAGAATTACTAACGGTCTGTCTTTACCAATTAGAAATTATAGACAGCAATGTCCAAGAAAAATGAAAGCCAATTTGGTGTAATGGTTAAGACACTAGCAAATTCCAGTCTTGCCTTAAGCAAAAAGCCAGCTGGGTGATTTTCTACTTTTTTTAAACTCAAGGACAGACATGTTCAACCTGATGCTCACTGGCCAAATGTGGCCCTGGACAGCTAGTAATGTGGTCCCATAAGATATAAAAAAATGCTAAAAAATAAAGGAAGTTTGTTATTTATATAATTAACTATATCATTTATTTGTAGCCCAAGACAATTCCTCTTCATTTAGTGCAGCCCATGTCAGCCAAAAGGTTGGACAACCATGCTCTAGGATGTAGGCAATGACAAACCATTTCAGAAATCTGGCCAAGAAAAGTGTAAGGATTTGTCCAGAGAGAGATAGAGAGACCAAGAAGAGATTATCAGCATCACATTTAAAGTACTTACACGCCAAAGGTCAGTAGCAGCACACAAAAACTAAATAATAGATATCTAAATTAAACTGCTACAGGTAGTCTTTGACTTACAACAGTTTGTTTAGTGACTAAAGTTACAACAGCACTGAAAAAAGTGAAAATTTTTCACTTACAACTGTTGCAGCATCTCCAGGGTCACATGATCAAAATTCAGATGCTTGGTTCCTGTTTATGATGGTTGCAGTGAACTGGGATCATGTGACCACCTTTTGCGACCTTCTGACCAGCAAACTCAATGGGGAAACCAGGTTCACTTGACAACTGCAGTGATTCACTTAATAACTGTGGCAGGAAAGGTCGCAAATGGGGCAAAACTCACCTAACAAATGCCTCAGTTAACAACAGAAATTTGGGCTCAGTTGTGGTCATAAACCAAGGACTACCTGTAGTTTAAAATGACCAATGCTCAGAGATATTGTAAATAATGTGTTTTCAATGCCTGAAAAAAAGTTTTAAGGCAGTTGGATTGAAGACTCCTTGATAGCACTGAGGATTCTAGCTTTGTATAGAGGCAAAAACTCTCCCATATAAACCGCACCCGCATTTCATTCCATAATTTCCTCTAACTTCTTATTCTAAGTGGGGGAAGGGAAGGAAGTCAAGAACTTACCCCTCCTTTTGGTTTCTGCATTATTATTATTATTTTTATTTCACAGTGATAAAGGAACAACCACTGTGAAGATTGCCTCTTAAGTTCTCATTATATAAGGTCCTACACCAGTTTATACTTGACTCACAGGATGTGGAAATACTAAGAGCATAAACATAACTAGACTGTCAATAAAGCAGGAAAGGCCACGCCTACCGTCTTGGACCCAAGGAAGTTTTCCACCAGAAGGGGAGCACAGTCTCTCTTCAGCGTACCTTTCTTTCTAAAGGCCAACCCCGCTCCTCCCCCCACCCCCCCAGTTTGGCTTCTTCCAAGCAGGGCTTATTTCCCAGCTCTGTTCCCCAAAGCCTATGGCCAAAAGGCAGGCACCTTCCCCGAATCCCATTGGCAGGCATTACATCACCAGCAGAGTACGGACGTCTCGTTGTCGGCTGCTCATTACCTCTGCCGCCTTCTTTCCTGCTTCCCTGGCTGCCCAGTAGGAGGAAACTTGGGAGCTGAGCTAAACAAAGACTCAGCGGGTTGCTTGGCCGCTTGAGAGGCTCCCGAGTTAATCGATCTTCGGGGATTGGGCCAACCCGCAACTAAAGCAGTATTTTGGGTTACCTCGCCATCTCCCAAGGCCCTGAACCTGCAGCAAGGGTCGGTTTGCACGACCCAGCCCGGAGTAGCCCTGGCACCTTTTTAATCTGTTGTTCCAGAGACTTGAATCGAGGAAATCAGGGTTAATTTAACCGTGAATAAATCGTGAAAACACAAAGAGAAGTTCAAGATGCTACTATATAAGGGTCTGGCACGCACAATATACAAGGCAGGCCTCAGAGGGTGCTCCGTTTCCCCATCCCCGACGGAGCAAGTGCCTTTCTTGGGTGCGCGCAAGAGCTGAGCGGCACCGCGCATTCTTGTCACCAAGACAAAAGCGCCGAAGGGAGGAGATAATAATGATTACCAAAACACAGGGCCGAATCTATTTCGATCTGCCGAAACCAAAAAGCGTTTCGTGGCTGGCAACGAAGTCTGAAGGGACAAACAAATGGCGGCAGATTCTTTCTTTCGCCTCCCCCCCCCCCCCCGACTCGTCTTCTCCAAGGAGGTGCCCTCGGATTGTGTCGAACCACAAGGCCCCTCATGATCCCCCACCGGACCCGTCCCGCTGGTCGAAGGTTTCCCGTCGAGGTGACAGGCTGAAGGTCCTTTTGGGGGAGAGGGCACCTTGAAGGCGAACGCGCACACGTATCCCCCCTCGTTTTAAACTCCGCCGCGTCCCTCTCCAGGGTGAGAGGGTGGGAATTGGGGGGCGGGGGAATGGAGCATCTCTGGGGAAAATAGAGAAGCAAACAAGAATCCGCTGTGCCCAAATTTGGCGGCGGCGGCGGCACCGCTGGGCACCTGCTCCCAAACTATCCTCAGCTTCCAAGGACTCGACCCTACGGTACTCTTTCCAAGGGTGGGGGGGTTGTGAGATGATCCTGGACGCCAGCCAGTTCCTCAATTTGGCGTCTTTCCCAACCGCCGTTCTTTTTCCTCGGACTCCCCCCACCCTCAAAAAAGAAATCCAGTCAGGACTTACAGAAGCTCCGCCGCTGCTTGAAAGGCCGGTCCGAAGGCATCGCGGCCGGGAACCGGACAATACCGAGACCACCGAGCCTCGGCACGGACGAGAAGGTCGTCGTTTAAGACTCGACTCAACAAAATAAAATAAAATAAAATAAAACCCGCTACCGTCGCCGCCTTGGGGAGGGCAGGGGAGGTCTCCGGAGCCCCCGAAAGCAACTGCCGCGACGCGCGCCTCCTCTTCCTCGGTCGGCCGACGCCGTCTGCTCCGGATCAGATAGCTGAGCCACACCGATCCCCGAAGGTGGCAGCGCAGCGGTGACTTCATCCCACAACCTCCTTAAAGGGGAGGCGCGCGATCCCGCCCCTTCTGCAGTGCGGCCTCATTGCCAGGGGCGCACCGGCCTCAGCCCCGGACTGCCCTCGGCCGATCTTGCTGGCTCTCTCGGCCAACAGACTCGCTTCCCCCCACACACATACACGCCCCCGGAGAAAGAATTAAGCCGCATTCAGGAGGATGTTATAGAATATGCATGAAGGGCAGATGTCCGCCGATAATGAGTAACACACACACACACACCCCTATTAAAAAGCATGGCCAGGAGTTCATCTAGAAATAATCCCAGAGAGGACATTTGTTTATTCGTTTATTTAATAGCAGTTTATTATAATTAATACTTCTCTTTCAGCCGGTCCTGAATAGCTTTCAGTTGGCTGTTACTCAGTTGCAGCACAACTAGAAAAACTAGTCAGTGTGTCATATTAAAAATTATCATATTATATTTATTACACTACTGTATATGCTTTGGTGGATCACATGTGTTTGATACATAAGGCTGTTTTTGTTATGATTCACTGAAAATGCTGATTTGCTGGATTAAATCTTTTAATTAAAGATGACCTTCCAAGCCAGGCTTGGAGGAATCCAAATGCATTCACATTTTGTTTGTACATTTATAAACATCTTGATGCTTAGCCACGTAGTTCCCCTGCCCAGGTGCCAGGAAAGTGACACTGAACATGGGGAGAATGTTCTCATCACAAAGTGTCTGTGGAGGTTCTCAATCTGAACCAAACAAACTTCTTGCATGAGAAGTAAAACATTGTCAAGGAAAAAAACAAAACCCCAAAAAGTACAGTTGCCTTTTGGAAAAGCAACTTTGGGATCTCAACAGAGAAAAACTTGTTTAGGAAGAGTTATTTGTATTTGTGTTTAGAAGACAAAGTGGAACTCTGGTTCAGGCTTCTGGATGAGGATTTGAAGAGAAGCTTCTCACATGCACTTGATGTATTTATAGCTTCTAGCTACTGAGAATGCTACTCCCCACTTTATTCTGAGAACAACCTGAGGTAAGTTAGGCTAAGTAACTATGCCAAGAACACTTAGTAGCTTAGAAATTAAACATTAATCTTTGCTGAGTTCCTATAAACAACATCTACTGCTGCATGAGCTTGAAATGTATAGGTCTTTCAACTACCTTATATAATTAGGTTTCTGCTTGTTAACAAAAGCTGTAATCTTTTCTGCCTTTTCAGTGGTCAAAACAACACTTCATTGGTGCTGCATATCAGTTTAGTTGAATTTCCAACTCTTTAATAAAATTGCAAGTTGCAGTCATGTTATTTTCCCTTAGTGACCAACTTGCCTGCTCCAACTGTGGTCATAAACCAAGGACTATTGTAGTAACTTGGCAATTATGACTTTGTCTGTTAGATTAGATGGACATTTTAAAACAATTCAATCAAACCTTTACCATTTTGGCTTCAGTGTTTCAACAGCTGAATTACGTATTTCAGGAAAAAAATTAGCTTTGTTGAAAAAGGCAGTTGTTGATTTAACAAAGTTTTCAGCTGCAGAAGTTACCAAAGGTGGTTTTTCCTTGGAAGCTTCAGCAGGTCAGAAGCTAAGCAAGCTGGAACTGGTATGTATTTGAATGGGAATTCTCTAGGAAACACCCAGGCTGTTTTACTGGAAATTTCAAAAATATTTTAAACGGTGACAGTGAATCATTTAAGAACTTTTGTCAAGAAAACTATGTCCTTGAATTCACAAGGGGTTGTTTGGCTTGAAGGAGATTTGACTTTCCCTGTTTCTCCTGTGCTGCTATTAACTGTTGGCAAAATTATAGGATGGGGTTTGTTACCATAGTTTGTCTGAAGTTAGAAAGCTGGCAGGCCTTTTTTATGGAGAGGGAGCCACCTAGTGATTGTACAACAACATCACTGATTGCAGGATAAATCTGGAAAGATAAGCACCAGCTTTTAGGACTAAAAGCCATACCACTTTTAGCTAGATTGCTAAAGTTGCACTTTAACTAAATGTAATTTCACTTCCATTTTGATTTAATTCAAATATTATTAATATGTCTGGTCTTGAATTATGGATTTCATAATATTGCCTTCTATCACATTAACATTACAACTTTTGGAGAACATAGGTAGGTCTAGAATTTTAGTTTGCATTAAAATATCAGCTTATCATGGATTAAGATGCCAGGGAAAATGAGACCCTCTTAAATTTATTCTTGAACTGTCCTCGAATATTGGTTTAATTGAGATTGTAGTCACAGCATTCATGTCTAATTGAAAGTTATATAAATACAGTTGAAGCTATTTTATATTAAAAATGCATGTATCATGCATCTACTGTGAAAAAGCTTCCTTTGAACTGTGTATCAATTAACTTGCTATAGCCATGTGTTCAGTCAAAAGAAGTGCAAATTTTAGTAGGGGACATATTCCCCTATTACTTTCCTCCGAAGGTCATGCCACATATATAATCTGGAGCCTTCAGGCTGCCCGCCCATCACAGACTGGGAACATAAAAAATAAAGCGAGAGGAAGACTGTTCACATATGTTGAATGTAGCTCACATATTTATTTTCAGCTGGTCTGTTCATCTTTGGAGGTTTAAAATGTCTACTGTTGTAAACCAAATTTCTTAAATATATAGTTTAGAAGGATTTTTGCCTGCCCCTAATCTAGGGACAAACAGATTGAAATTACCTTTCCTACTGGAATACGTTAATATAAGTTTCATGGCACTTATATTTGTGTGTGTATATATCTTGTACAGAAAGGATTTACTTCACAATAGGATGACTAAATGACCAATAAATTGTGTTCCATATCAGTAATGGAAGGATTTGATTGAAAGGGTTCCTCAAATACTCACTAAGTCTGCATCTCAACATTAAGAAAGCTAAGATCATGGCATCCGGCCCTCTCAATTCTGGCAGATGGGGAAGTGACAGATTTTATTTTTCTGGGCTCCAAAATCACCGCAGATGGGGACTGCAGCCAAGAAATTAAAAGATGCTTGCTCCTGGGGAGGAAAGCTATGGCAAATCTAGACAGCATACTAAAAAGCAGAGACATCACCCTGACAATGAAAGTGCATATAGTCAAGGCTATGGTTTTCCCAGTTGCAATGTATGGCTGTGAAAGTTGGACCATAAGAAAGGCTGAGCGCCAAAGAATTGAGGCCTTTGAACTCTGGTGCTGGAGAAGACTCCTGCGAGTCCCTTGGACTGCAAGGTGAACAAACAAGTCAGTCCTAGAGGAGATTAACCCTGACTGCTCTTTGGAAGGCCAGATCCTGAAAATGAAACTGAAATACTTTGGCCACCTAATTAGAAGGAAGGACTCACTGGAGAAGAGCCTAATGCTGGGAAAGATTGAGGGCAAAAGAAGAAGAGGTGGCTGGATGGAGTCACTGAAGCAGTCAGCATGAGCTTAAATGGACTCCAGAGGATGGTAGAGGATAGGAAGGCTTGGAGGAACGTTGTCCATGGGGTCACGATGGGTCGGACACGACTTCGCAACTAACAACAACAAGAAGTCTGCATTACTGCTACTATTAATCTTCTCATCGTTCCGATCACCCATCTCCTCCCACTTATGACTGTATGACGGTAACTTGTTGCTGTATCCTTACGATTAATATCGATTGTTTCCTAGTATGATTTGATTGCTTATTTGTACTATTACTAGTGCTATTACTATCATTAAGTGTTTTACCTTAAGATTCTTAAAGAATGTATCTTTTCTTTTTATGTACACTGAGAACATATGCACCAAAGACAAATTCCTTGTGTGTCCAATCACACTTATCCAATAAAGAATTCTAATCTAATCTAATCTATAAATAGACTGATTTTCAGAGAAATATTTCAATAGCATGAATTTCAAGGAGGAAAATAGTTCGAAAAGCATGAGAAAACTTTACTGAAATCAACACACGTCTGCTTGATTATTTTAATTTGCTTTAAAAGAAACAAGTGCAAAATAAAAGGAAAACAAAAAAGATTTACAGTTATTACAAGTGTTTTGAACAAAGTTATTTAGTTATATATTTGTTAAAGAAACCTTCCATCTTTGATCCTCTTTCTGCTTTCGTATTTTGTCTTCTCCATGGAGTAACCCTTGAGTAATTTGAACAGACTCCTTGAATCTTTAATATTTTAAGAAAGAAATCTCAGATATTATCAAGGACAATAATTATCAGTGTTAAATAAAAAATATACAATTAAGTAAAAGGAATGCAGGCCAGTTGGGGAAGCTTTCATTCTGTAGGATTCTGAATAACAATCAGGAAATAGTCCTTATCTGCAAAAATATAAAACAATTATGTTTCAATATTTGGTTGTTACTGTTAACACATAATAACTCTTTTATGTCATGTTACACTATTTCAATTGTAGAGAGAGATTATGAGCCTTCCTGGCATTATCAGTTACAAAGAAATTTGGTTAGTGGCACTTGTTGAAAAGGACTTCTTCATGACGTTTTGTGAATGTAGTACATATAGTCCTTGACTTATGACTGTAATGGAGCCTGCCTATCATGGTCATAAGTGGTGAGAGTTGATATTATGACCTTCTTTTGTGAGGATCATTTAGCAAACATGGCAGTGGTAAAGTGAATGTCATGGTCATTAAGCGAATAATGGTTCACAGATGCAGATTTGCTAAATTTGGGTGCAGATTTGCTAAAAACCGGAAGTGCTGATTTTCAGCAAAACTTCCGTAAAATGCAGTCGCCTGACTGCAGGATACTGAAATGAATCATGAATCATCAGGTCAATCATACCTGAAGGTCAGTCATAGGACTTATAAGGGGAGAGACAATTGGAACTTTGAATCCAAGATAGATCCATTGTAATTTTGAATGGTCACTGGATGTAATTTGGAGACTACCTGTACTAGTTGGAAAAAACAATACTGGACAAAGCAGATTATAAATACATACACATTTTTCACGCAATTTCCTTTTTGGAAGCAGAGTTATATAGGATACAGAAAGGGAATATGACATAGTAACCCATAGTAACCCAAAGAAATAAAGGCACAAGAAAAGGCTGAACATAGAGAAAAATGTGAAGTCAATAAACTACATAAAAAATTCACTCAATTATTACAAACATTAGAGTTGTTAAACATGATCAGGCCAAAAGCCATATACTACAACATTGTTTCTTAAAATGAAGCAATGGGCTTCATTGGTATCTGGAAAGATCATTTAGAAACAGCAGCCCCCAACCTTTCCGGCTTTGAGGAATGGTGGTGGTGGGGGAAGGGATGGTTCTGTACAAGTGCACACGCAGCTCCATTTGCACAAGTGGTGGGCCCACAAGGCGGTTGCTCATGTAAATGGAGGTGCATGTGCGTGTGCTTGCCTGCTGCACGTCAGTGGTGGGATTCAAATTTTTTTTACTACCGGTTCTGAGGGCATGGCTTGGTAGGTGTTTGCATGGCTTCGTGGGTGTGGCTTGATGGACAGGGCAGGGAAAAGATACTGTAAAATCTCCATTCCCACCCCACTCCAGGGGAAGGTTACTGCAAAATCCTCATTTCTTCCCAATCAGCTGGGACTTGGGAGACAGAGAATAGATGGGGGCGGGGCCAGTCAGAATTTTTACTACCGGTTCTCCAAAATACTCAAAATTTCTGTTACCGGTTCTCCAGAACTGGTCAGAACCTGCTGAATACCACCTCTGCTGCACGTGCAAGTGGAACTGCACACATGCGCACACTCGCCCACTGCTTCTGCGGAAGGTCTATGACAAGTCACCATGGCTAACTCGCCATGACCAACTTGCCATAGGACAACTCACCACGGCCACATCGCCACAGGACAACTTGCTGCAGGACAAGTGTTACACTAATATCAAAGAAATGGTGGATTGGAATCATTGAAGAAATGATGCGAAAGAAGGAACAATAAAATGTGAATGGCAAAAATTAAAATATTTTTTATTTATTTTAAATAATTAAATAGAACTGCTACATTGTCTCGCAGCAAGTTGTCCTATGGCGAGTTGGCCATGGCGAGTTGGCCCACACCTCTGGCTGGCCATGATGAATTGGCTGCAACAAGTTGTCCCTTCTGCGGACCAGTTCTGAATGGACCACAGACCTGGCGGTTGAAGATCCCTGATTTAGAACCCATTCTTACCTGAATCTTTTAAAGAAAAATTGTGGTACAGACATAGATTGCCTATTGCTGTTACATTTGGAGACAACTCTACCAGAGGCTGCAAAAGAGCTTTTCCCCACCCCTTTTTAATTTTACCTGGTGCAACCATGATCTCATTTTTCTTGGAGCGGATCCGCAGGAATGTAAGATCGTTCTGGGGATCAATGTCTCTGACAGTGCCCCTTGCCTTCATTATTAAGTTGTGCATTAAGCCTGCATACTGTACTGTGGAGGAGTTGTCCATGGTGCTTTTGATGGGGATACCTGCGGAGTGCAAAAGAATTCTCTGGATAAATTATTTAAGACATTACTTGATCAGAAAATCTTAAGATCTCCATTTTTTACAGAACAGTTTTGATATAAAATCCTGTTATTTCATATGACAGTTTTATCTCAACAATTTGCAATTCACACAAAACTCCTGTTCATTGGTTTTTTTTATATACATTCCTCTGCTACTGCTCTGAGATCCTTTATGATCTCTCAAAGTATCATAAGCCTGATGGTGGGGTGATTTTCATTGAATGAACATTCCTGGGAAAAGGACCAACTGGTGTTACATTTCCCCCATTTCCACACTATCAGCCTGACTGTGGCAACAGTTTTATAGTCCCTTCCAGCCTAATGAACAGCAACCTTTTATCTGAGGTTTAGAAAGATCTCTTTTAACTGATGCATGATTCACTTCAATCATCCTGTGTCATGAAGAGTAGAGCCAAAGCTGGCCACCCAGATGTGTTTTAAAATTTGGTTCATTAGATTTGCAGGCCGCCCAACTCCCAGACGACTCTTTGCGGCTTAGCATCCAAGGATGTAAGTCATGATACAGTGCCCTGTTTTAATACTGTTTATTTAACCAGAATCTCTTTCTATGTTAGTAAAATTTAGATCACTGTTACAGAACTAATGGGATGGTTTTTACTTTGGTTGCTGATTTGTTTTCTTAACTTCCATTCAGCACCCAGAAATCTGAGGTTGAGATCAGTAGTCATAAAAATTGAAATAAACAGATAAACATACATGCCTGTTTTACAAATATGATAGTGTTCTAAAATTAGCAGTCAATAGTCCTTTTGCATACATTGGCTAACATAACTCAATGTAGACTGAATTTTTGTATGGTGATGTTCTCTCTTTCAGCCTCAACTCAATCTATCCTTTAAAAAAGTTAAAGGCAGAACAAAATTACACAATGTTATACAAGTTCTGTTTGAAAAGATCAGAAATAATACCTTGAATTTCTAAAATAAGCTTTAAAGTTAAGATATTTAAAATTCCAATCTACTTTGCTTGTTGCCTTTGTAAAAGAAGTGGCACATAGCAAGCACATATGTAGATCATTCATTTCAGATTCAGTATCCATCTTTTAATAAAGATGGATTGATACAATTGCCTTATTATACTAACAAGAGTCAACCCATACATTACAATCCAGACTTATCACAGAGGGAGAAGGGATGTTTAACTCTTTTTCCCAAATTGGAAATGCTCCTACAAGCTCCATAAGGACAACATATAACCATTCATGCATTTATAACTGGACTGAGGTAGGGCTGGAGCAAGACATAATAAAGTGAAGGAAATTTACTGTTGTGCGTTCTGTAGTAGGAAGTCTATCTTTATTTTATTTTTTTTGCTTGGAATTGAAGTTGAAGTAATTTAGGGAGTTATTTAATGGATCTGCGGTTTTGCTGTCAGTCATATCACACACTATAAATCCAAGACAGCAAAATCTTAGTAGAATTTTATAAAAGAGAAGACCTTTAGAGGAAGGGTTCTAGAATTAAGAATGTATGTACAAAGGACATACACATGAATAGCTTCTTGGCTATTTTGAAAAGATCTTGAAGAGCTAGATGTTCCAGATTCCTATATATTTCTGTCTTAATAAATATTTATTAAGCAAATATATTGGGCAGCCTATCTTAATCAAATAATTTATTTGGTTTATATGCTTTTGAATTAACAGAAGCCTATCTTATTCTACAGTTTTTATAGTTATTTTATATTGTGCTACTTTCATAGCTTGGATTTGTAGCATTTTGAAATGCTACTTTATAACTGTACTGAGGAGGCTCTGTTTCAAAAGACTTCAGTAAGTGTTTTTAAATAAATTTAAATCAGAAAGCTTATTACAATTTCTAAAAGAAGATACTAATTTAATGCACACTAATAATCAGAGATAGCACAATTTCAAAATATTGTCAAAGCTTTCGATACAATGGGAGTCACTTCCTCCCTAACAGCCTTGATTTCATAATGCATGTCTGAATCTTAATCCCAAACAAGACTGCTTATGTGCTAGGGCAGATCCCATTTCCATCAACTTAGCTGTCACAGTACCTTCTGAATTCACAACAATGATCCCTTGGACTCCCTTTTGACTCTGGATTCGCTTCAATGTTTCCTCTACCTCAGCCTGGGAGGGGGAAAAATTAACAGCTTGAAATATGCAGTTTTGTTTCTGGATCACACTCTGTGCTAAGGTATCTAGAATCGGAAGGAGCATAAAAGGATTCAAAGAGATACTTCTTAAATACTAAGCCAAAAGCACAGCTATTTTGGGAACAGCCACATCAATGCCTACTTTTCTTAAACCCATAATTTTCCTCCTATCATTTAGAAATAAGCCTTGGATACCAGACATTTGTTTCCTGTAATTTTCTAGTAGGTTTTTTTTATTGCACTCTTCTGTATAGGGATAATTTCTATCTGAGAAAGGATTTGCAGGATTCATGTTTGAAAAGGCAATGCAAATGTTTAAATGTTGATTTGAACACATAATTGCACAATCAGCATCTGGAGCATCATGGCTTTAGTGGCAATGACATGCTGACACAGATGAAACCTAAAAACCTTTAGGTGGATGAAATTATACTTAGGAGACAGTAGTAGATACTATATATACAAAGCTCAGGGTTGAATGGTTGGGTTCTTGATGTTCTCTGAGACTAGGTGACATCATCATTGCCTGGGTTCCCAAGCACTGATGCTAGGCTTGTAATGAAACATCTGTAGAAAAACAACCAACTCCAAGAAGCCAGCTTGGAGACAAAATAGAAGTAGCAAGAACATTGGGTGAAGTAAAATGTAATGATTTTAATTTTTTATGTTTTATTCTTTATGTGTACAGAAATTAAAGCTAAAATAATAAAACACATACTCTGAACTTCAAGAAAGCAAATTTAGATTCAGAGCAAATAATAAATAGAATAGAATAGAGATGACTGCATCTCTAACGATCCATCTGTTGAACTACTGAAGTTTGCAGATGACACAACAATGATTGGTCTCATTCGAGACAATGATGAATCTGCATACAGACCGGAGGTTGAACAACTAGCCTTGTGGTGCGACCGGAACAATCTGGAACTGAACACACTCAAAACCGTAGAAATGATGGTAGACTTTAGGAGAAACGCCTCCATACAACACAGTATCAACAGTAGAGACCTTAAAATTTCTAGGTTCTACCATATTGCAAGAGCTAAAATGGACAGCTATAGGACAGGATAACATCAAAAACGTCATCAAAAAAGCATAACAAAAAAAATGCTCTTTCTGCTCCAACTCAGAAAGCTCAAACTGCCCAAGGAGCTGCTGATACAGTTCTAAAGAGGAATTATTGAGTCTGTCATCTGTACCTCTATAACTGTCTGGTTTGGTTCTGCAACCCAACAAGACAGTCACAGACTTCAGAGGATAATTAGAATTGCATTCCATTGAGGACCTGTATACTGCACAAATCAAAACGAGGGCTGTGAAAATATTTACAAACCCCTCACATCCTGGACATAAACTGTTTCAACTCCTACCCTCAAAACGACGCTACAGAGCACTGCACACGAGAACAACTAGATACAAGAACAGTTTTTCCCTGAACGCCATCACTCTGCTAAACAAATAATTCCCCCAACACTGTCAAACTAGTTACTAAGTCTGCATTACTATTAATTTTCTCATCATTCCCATCACCCATCTCCCTCCACTTATGACTGTATGACTGTAACTTTGTTGCTTGTATCCTTATGATTTATATTGATATTGATTGTTTCCTGATTGCTTATTTGTACCCTATGACTATCATTAAGTGTTGTACCTTATGATTCTTGATGAACGTATCTTTTCTTTTATGTACATTGAGAGTATATGCACCAAGACAAATTCCTTGTGTGTCCAATCACACTTGGCCAATAAAAAATTCTATTCTATTCTATTCCACAAAAGGTTAGAGGTAAACAAGAATTTCTTTTAAAAAAAGAAAATATTAACATGATTGCACACAATTCCAATGCAGTAAAAAGGAAGAAGCAACTCACGTAACTATAAAAAAAGACTTGGGGAAGATTTGAAAACCAGAAGGAAGTGGAAAGAAAGAAGGCAGGCCATAATTGGCCTAATTGGCCAATTGAATTTAGATTTTTAAATTACTTCTTAACTTTTGTAACCTTATTTTTATTTGGCTGTAAACCGCCCTGAGTCCTTCGGGAGAAGGGCGATATATCAATCAATCAATCAATCAATGAAAGAAAGAAAGAAAGAAAGAAAGAAAGAAAGAAAGAAAGAAAGAAAGAAAGAGAGAAAGAGTAGCTCAAAATTTAAAAAATGTACCTGGAAAGCAAAAGAGTGAGCTGAAGTTTGCATGGATGCTAAGAACATTTTTTAAAAAAAGACATCTTCAGAAATGTTCAAAAAAGGACAGACCAGCTGCTATATCATATAAATGCACTTAAAAAAGCAGAATATATACTTTGCAAATAAACTCATTTTTAATAAGAAATCATGCAGCTAAAGACAGTGCTTGTTAATGCATTGTAAGATTCCTGTTTCTGTTTTCTACTTCTGGCTATGATATAGTGATGAATCAAGCATAAAACTGGGTTTAGCTTGCACCAGGACAGAGAGATAAAGAGAAGCAAATCTGCTAGACTGGGACTCTGCATGCACAGAAGCTCAAGTCATTTTGAAGATAGATAGATAGATAGATAGATAGATAGATAGATAGATAGATAGATAGATAGATAGATAGATAGATAGATAGATAGATAGCAGGAAACATATCCTCTTTCTAAAAAGAATGCTTCACTTCAACCAGACAATCAATCCATTACATAAGTAGAATGTGAAACTGTTTTTTAATTGTGCTATTGTTCTGCCTAATTCATGGAATGTTACTTCCTGTCGCTGATACTGTTTTCCATTAGAATCTGTTAGAACAACTTTTTTCTTTCCAAAAATAAATGATTAAATGATGGAAGCCAGAATAGTGCCATGATCACTTTCTGATTAGTAATAGTGTTAGGATTTGTTTCCTTGGAAACACTATTCTATAGATATCGAGCACAATTCATTCTCACTGAAATCTTTTGAGTTTTGGTTCTCTCAAAGAAATCTTTGAAGAGAGCTACTTCTGAAAACATTATGATATCCTCAACTATGTCAATGAGTTCCTTATTTTTTAATTTAATATTAGCAATATTGACATGATAACAAGAGTCAACATACTGTACTGGTTTTAAGCCAAAGTAACATACCAACCACTGTTGGAGAACTGTATATAGATCTGATTGCTTTTCAGCAACGGGCCTATAGTGTGGAAACCTTGCTAGAAAAGATCACAACACTGATCAAAGGGCTGGTTTTTTGAGCAAGATAGACAAGTTTGGGACACGAGTTACAGTTGCTGAGTTAACAGAACACATGTAAGATTTAAATGAACAGTCCATATTATGACTTAGCATAATGGCCAGGTTCACACAACACAATAACACAACAGCTGGACTCATCCAACTATCCCCAACCATATTTTATATTGGCACAATCACAAGATTCAGCTGTGAAAGTAAAGGTGATCACTGTTAAGTGATCAAGCTGTCAAGTAAAGGTGATCAGTGCATATTGCACAGGGTACCAGTTCCTACATGACAGCTCTTTCTGGACACAATGCATCACGAACTAGCCAGTCACATCTCAGTTTCCTCGGCTGCTGTGCAAAACCAGCCTTAGTGCTCAATTTACAGCGTAAACCGGAAAACAAGGTTCAGAAAATCATACTTAACTTAAACTTATTATTGGGTTAAGCAAGCCAGAAGTGAAAAGGCCAGCTAAGAGGCATATTTCAGAAGACATGAAAGCGATTGTATCTTGTGCAAAGCAATGACAGGACACGCCTCGCCTCATCCCACGAGACTCTGGGCTGAGGAATCGAGAAGCAAAGGGTGACACCTGCGTCCCACCGGAGTGGGGGTGGGGATCCTCAGCCTTCCTTTGGTCATCCCATCGCAATCCGGAAAGGCTCCGCCCGGGTCTCGACCAATAACCAATCCGTCACTCCATCCCCACTCAGAATTTTAAAGGGCGAAGCAAAGGCGATGAACTGCACCGACCGCCCCCGACCGCTCTCCCTCCCTCCCTTACCATGTTGCAGGAGAGAAAGCAACTCGGGGCTTTCTCCTAAGCCAAAGATCGCCAGCTGATTCCGCAGCCCAGTCCCTGAAAGCCTGCGCGCCTGCGTGCCATTCTCAGGCTATTTTAGGGCTGAGACCTAATTCAGCCAATCGTCGCAGGCAGGAGGCGGGTTCTGAAGGGTAGGGATCGAGAATAATTTCCTAGCCCACCCCTCGTATCGAGAGGCTCACAAAGGGAGGGATTAGGGGCCGTCGCTTGAAACGCACGCCGCAAAGATAGAATTGAAGGTTAGTTAAGCGTGCTTGTTTTTCAACTGGTATAAAAGAAGGAGACATCAAAATAATAAATGCAGAATAAAGAGATATATCAACGGAGTTTTGAAATCAGAGCCAGATTCAAAGTCTTGGGAGTGAAGCTGAATGGCTTTGGGTCAGAATGGCTTGTTGCAGGGGTCTCCAACCTTGGTCCCTTTAAGACTTGTGGACTTCAACTCCCAGAGTCCCTCAGCCAGCAAAGCTGGCTGAGGTACTCTGGGAGTTGAAGTCCACAAGTCTTAAAGGGACCAAGGTTGGAGACCCCTGGCTTGTTGCGTTGAGAAAATACAATGAGGACGCCTCTCCTTCAGTCAAGAGAAAGATATACTGTGGGATCCGATCTGAGCCGGTCACCGAGGCCAGAGGTTTCTTCTTCCAAGCTTTCGGACCCAAGCTGGAGCCCATCCTAAGAGGACGTGACAACTTTTAAGATGTATGGACTTCAACTCCCAGAATTCCACAGCCGGCAGAGTTGAAGTTCACCTTGTTAAAAGTTACCAATTTGAAAACCACTGGGGAAAAATTAGAAGATAGGCGTTACTGGAGGTTGTTCTGTGGAAGTGTCCTTTTGCCCTCTATGGATTCAAGCAGAGACAAATGCTCCAGTTTTCATGACAGATGCTTTATAAATGATGGGAATCCCAATGAGCCTTTTTTCTAAAAACGCTTCAAGTTCAAATCTTCATACTATGACAGCAATCCTCATTGAATGAAAAACAGGGTTCTATGAAATCCAGTATTCTATTCCTATATTGACCAACTAGTGCCTGTAAAAAGCAGATTAGTAGCATAAAAGCACCTCCTGTTTTTGTTTGCCAAGTAACACACACAATATGTAATCATGATAGATGCTGGTACATGCTACTAATCTTTCTATGTTTTAAGTGTTTAAAAATCTTTTAATATGTACAGGCTAGTAGCCATCATAACCAATAGCTCCTTAGTTCAGCTATAGATTTAGTGAAGTACTTCTCTATCTATTCAGAACTTCCCAACTATAGAATTATAGTTGGAAGGATATATCTCAGGGGTGTCCAAACTTGGCAATTTACCTGGCAGCTTACCTGGCTGAGGAATTCTGGGAGTTAAAGTCCACAAGTCTTAAAGTTGCCAAGTTTGAACACCCCTGATCTATCTCAGTGCAGAATCTGCTAGAGCATCTGTGACACACAGAACATAGAATAGGACCTTGAAGTTCTTCTAATCCAACCCTCTGCTAAACTTATACCATTCAACAAACGGCTGTTCAGTCTCCTCTTGAAATCCTCCAGTGATAGAGCACCTACAACTTCCAGAGGTAAGTTGTTCCGTTGATTAATTTCTCAGGAAATTTCTCTATAGGTCTAGTTTGGATCTCTCTTTAATGACCTTCTACTCATTACTTCTTGTCCTGCACTTTTGGAGTCAGTCGACTTTTTCTACCACAGCCCCTTATGTACTGGGAAGATCAATCCTAGCCCTTCTCTTTAAGACTAGGCATACCTAGTTCCCTTAATCATTTATCATAATAGAATAGAATAGAATTTTTTTTATTGGCCAAGTGTGATTGGACACACAAGGAATTTGTCTTGGTGCATATGCTCTCAGTGTACATAAAAGAAAAGATACGTTCATCAAGGTACAACATTTACAACACAAATAATGGTCACTATATCAATATAAATCATAAGGATTGCCAGCAACAAGTTATGGTCATACAGTCATAAGTGGAAAGAGATTGGTGATGGGAACTATGAAACGATTAATAGTAGTGCAGATTCAGTAAATAGTCTGACAGTGTTGAGGGAATTGTTTGTTTAGCAGAGTGATGGCCTTCGGGAAAAAACTGTTCTTGTGTCTAGTTGTTCTGGTGTGCAGTGCTCTATAGCGTCGTTTTGAAGGTAGGAGTTGAAACAGTTTATGTCCAGGATGCGAGGGATCTGCAAATATTTTCATGGCCCTCTTCTTGATTCGTGCAGTATACAGGTCCTCAATGGAAGGCAGGTTGGTAGCAATTATTTTTTCTGCAGTTCTAATTATCCTCTGAAGTCTGTGCTTTTCTTGTTGGGTTGCAGAACCGAACCAGACAGTTATAGAGGTGCAAATGACAGACTCAATAATTCCTCTGTAGAATTGGATCAGCAGCTCCTTGGGCAGTTTGAGTTTACTGAGTTGGCGCAGAAATAACATTCTTTGTTGTCCTTTTTTAATGATGTTTTTGATGTTAGCTGTCCATTTGAGATCTTGCGATATGATAGAACCCAGAAATTTGAAGGTTTCTACTGTTGATACTGTGTTGTCAAGTATTGTGAGAGGTGGAAGTATGGAAGGGTTTTTCCTAAAGTCTACCACCATTTCTACGGTTTTGAGTGTGTTCAGTTCCAGATTGTTTTGGTTGCACCACAAGGCTAGTCGTTCGACCTCTCGTCTATATGCGGATTCGTCATTGTCTCGAATGAGACCAATCATAGCAATCAAATCATACCAATCATACTAAATCATACCAATCAAACGGTATGATTTAGCTTCCAGACCCCTTATCTTTGTTGCTCTTCGCTGTACTCTTTCTACATTCTCAACATCTTTTTTTGTATCATGGTGACCAGAATTGGATGCAGTATTCCAAGTACAGCCTTACGTTTGCAGTATAAAAGTGGTACTATCACTTGTGATCTTTAAACTCTCTGTTGATGCAACCTAAGACTGCATTAGCTTTTTTGAGAGCTTCAGCAAACTGCTGGCTCATACTTAAGTGAGGGTCTACAAGGATAGTTTGATCCCTCTCACAAATTGCTACTGTTGCCAGATACCACTTATTCTATATCTTCTTGAAGATATCTGGCAAAGAACTCACAGCTTCATGTCTCCTGTCACTCATCTTTTACACATACTGAATATGCACAGATCCTTTAACCACTCCTTTTAGTATTTGGTTTCCAGCACTCCCCTGAATTTGTCACTTTTTAAGCAGTAAAGAAATTTTTGGGAAGAGAAAGTCACAACATGCAAGAAATGTGACCATAATCTTTTTAATACCTTTATAGAAGTTTGCCTTCTTCAGCAATTTTTATTGTTGCAATTACCCAAGTATCTAAATGTATACTTTGACAACAATTTAACAATGGGCTTTTTACAATCCAGTGCTTCTGATCTCTCCTGATTCTGGGAAAGAAAGGTGCAACAGTTTCTTCTCACAATAAGAGCTGAAGATACTAAATTGATTCAATTTAATCTTCAACTTCAGTGTGAATTCTGTTGGAGAATGTGTTAATGTGATCTGGTAAACATCACAATGAACATGATTGATGAAATTTCACCCAGTAAAAATTGGAAATATACATTTCATGTATCCTGTCATGACCTTTCGTAAAGGGTTAAAGAATATTCAGACTAAAACATATATATAATAGAAAATAATTTTTACAACTAATGTTTCTGGAGATATTAGATATTGCTATGTTCCAATATTCATGTGGAAGAACTGTTTACTGCTGTCCACATATACTTTTGAATTAGTTTATGATGAACAAATCCTACTTTTTGCAGAAAAAAATCTTGCCACAGTTCTAGCCATTCCACCCAGCAACAGTACCAGACTTCCACAAGCCTTCAGGTTCCCACAATGAAAAGAGATATAAATTGCTCAAATGACTTTTATTATTGCAACATAACAAGGCATAAGAACAAAATTTAGAAATTACAATGCAAAAGGACCTTAAAACTGACTTTTCATTCCAATTTTAGAAATATTGCTAGCACAATGCTTACAATAAATGTTTTAACAAATACTTCATGGTCAAGACTCCCGTTTGTTAAATATTCTCCGTTTGACTGTTTAAAATACTTTTTTGTGCTTGGGATATCCAGCCCCCACTTCCCCTGTAATGCAGCAGTAAAGACAAACAAAAAGCTATTTAAATTAAAAGTTTGAATAAGCTACATTTTTCCAGACTGCAAAAATATATACAAGCATTTGCTTTTTCCTGAACTAATCATCTGAGCCATAAAAATATTAAACAGCCATGCCCTATAGAACTAGGGCCTCAGCTATTTTAATTAGAGCTATCCTTTATTTTAAAAATATAGGGCAGAAAGCCTTTTGTATATTTATACATTAACAATATTTCTAGGTCACTAGATGAATAATGTAACATTGTGTAGAGCATCAACTATATTCCATACTTGTTACCTCAATTTTATTTCTGAATTGTAAATGTTCAGTAATTAAATGTTATTAAAACAAATAAGCAAAGAATTCTAAGGCTTTTTCTCCTCCAAAATCTAGATTTTTTAATATATACTTCAGATATTCTGGTAAGTACCACAGATTCTCTCTCCAGAATCAATGTATGACCTTCTCCATCCAAGAAGTAGATCATTTATGTAAGAAAAAAAATTGTGTATACGCCTTTGAATGTACACTGAAGGGGAGGAAAATTAAATTGTTTTCATAATTCTCAGAAACAAAAATGGAAGAACAATGGGTTATTTATATTGTTTCAAAGGAGAATTCTAAAAAAAGTCAGTTATAAAAAGGGTTAAGCCCGTAAGCGTTCAATAGCCCTGAATTAATTCATTCTTAGAGTCTGGATGGGTAGATATGTAACACTTGTCTTACTGGCCAATTGGTTTGATCTTTGACTATGCCATCAAAGGATTCTGCTCTTCTCACGCAGTAGGACAATACAAGTATGTAATTATCAACATGCATTACTGATTTCTGAAAATGTCACCACCTCTTCTACTGAGTTCCGGAGCAGCATGCAGAACACAGAATGTTAACAACTTGGAGGAAAAGATGCAAGGTAGCAAAACTGGGCAAAAGAACTAAGTGCTTTTGTTAAAAACTTGGGAGTATAGTTTAGTATTGTCAGCTTTAATGGACATTATAAAAATATAATAATTGAAATTGAAATTAGATTTAAAACCAAGTGCTGCCTAAGTTGTTAATAAGAGCTGATCAACAGTCTAAATCATAACAACACATAATTTCCACCCTCTAAAAAAAGTTAATGAATTATTTAAAACAGTATTCGGAAGTATGCAGGAATGTAATTTTTTTGCCTCAGTTTCTTACCAACAGAATTCTATGCCTGTTTATTCAGAAGTAAGTTTCACTGTTCAATAAGATTTAGTTACAAATACACATGCGCAGGATTGCATGTCCAGATATATTCATGAGGCAGTTTTGTTGCAATGGTTAGACCACCACTGGGAAATAGGAAGCAATGCTCCCGCATCTAGAAAAGAACTAGAATTGACAGTTAATGGCCATTTGTATAGTTTTAAACTCAAGCTACAAAGAAGACTGGAAATAATTTCCAGTTGTTTCCACCTGAAAGAATTATCTTTCAAATTTACTATTAAAGTACCATCATCAAAACTAAGTACACACTTAGCTGAAAATGGGTTAAAATTCCTGCAAATTTGAAGAGGCACCTTCAGATGGAGGAATAACCTGAGGAATGCGATCATAGTGGTAAAAATAAATAAAAGTGCTATGCTATGGATGCGTGCATTAAGGTCTACATATCCCTCTACTCTGTTTGAACAGAGATGGCTTTTGGATATGTTTTGGGAGAGTGGAAACAGTCAAGCCTCAGTGGGTAAAGAACACATAATGCAAGCCATGGAAATGCATTTAGCACCCCCAGAGTCTGAATGCAAACAAGGGCTGTTAGAAAAAGCCTGCTGCAATGCTACAGCTACCAGTGGACTTCCCAGTTCTTCAGCAGCAATACTTTGCTACTAAAACAGGAAGAGAAAGGAGTTATTTTAGAAAAAGAAAAGAGAAGAAAGGAACAGAAAAGAAAAGAAGAGAAAAAAGAAAAGAGAAAAGAAAAGAAAATCACTCCAGTTAATGAACATGATGCAAGACATTGCTCCAGAAGTATAACAACCTCTGGTCAAGGAAGATTTCGTTTATAGTTTATCATTTTGGATTTCTGTAACGGACTTGGAAGAAATCTAAAAATAGAAGGATAAAATGACAGAGCAACATTCATTTACTTACATACTAACATTTGTTTAAATAAATGAAGATCAAGTCCTGTTTACAGTAAGAAGTGCAACTAGCAGAGGCAGTGAAGAACTCACACCCTATATGAATTTATGTTCTTCTGATCCAAATTCCACAAAAAGTTATTCTTGTCCAAATCCTTCCGTTTCTTCAATTGCAAACAATAACTTTTCCTTTAGCTGTTCATAACTCTTGTATGGTGGCAAATCCAAGCGATTGAAACTGAAAAGAAGCAGCAAGCTTAATAACACTGAACATTTGAACAAAATGATGCAGAAGAAAAATAAGAGCATCCAACTCAACAAATGATTTTCTCTGCCTTGGCGTTGAATTACAGCAACACACACTGAAGTATAACATGCATTTCCAGATGTCTACATCATGTATTAATCCACTTCAGTCTGTTTCTTGAACTTAACTATGTACCATATGAACTACCTAAATATTATATAATTAACTCTTTTTACTGAATATTTGTGATTTGAATGATACCATGATATGCTGTGTAAAACAGATCTACTTCTGAGTAGACAAGAAGAAAATAGGAACAGTTTTAGTGTAATTATCTAACAACTTTTACATCCCTATTCCTAAAGGAAAAAATTACCTTGTGGGCCAACACCACAATGGCATGCAACTTTCTGTATGATTTAAAACATTTTAGCTATTTATTTACAAAAAATATAGAAGTAGTCCTAATTGTTACAGGATGGACATAGTAACCTGAATCATCTAATTACTTACCATGTATGGCTTCTAGGCAACCAGTTTTCTTTACCAACTTTTTCAATGCAGAATTTTTGGGGTCCATTACTCCCTAAAATATTATTTTTTTAAAAAAAAATAAGGTATGAGAGAAATTAAGTTAACAACAACAACAACAACAACAGAATTGGAAGGGATCTTGGAGGTCTTCACAACAGTTGGAAGGGATTTTGGAGGTCTTCTAGCCCAATCCCCTGCCACAGGTAGGAAGCCCTACACCACTTCAGACAAACATCCAACATCTTCTTAAAAATTTCCAGTGTTGGAGCGTTCACAACTTCTGCAGGCAAGTTTTTCCATTTATTAATTGTTCTGACTGTCAGAAAATTTCTCCTTAGTTCTAAGTTGCTTCTCTCCTTGATTAGTTTCCACCCATTGCTTCTTTTTCTACCCTCAGATGCTTTGGAGAATAGTTTGACTCCCTCTTCTTTGTGGCAATCCCTGAGATATTAGAACACAGCTATCATGTCTCCCCTAGTCCTTCTTTTCATTAAACTAAACATACCCAGTTCCTGCAACTGTTCTTCATATGTTTTAGTCTCCAGTCCCCTAATCATCTTTGTTGCTCTTCTCTGCACTCTTTCTAGAGTCTCAGCATCTTTTTTACATTGTGGCGACCAAAACTGAATGCAATATTCCAAGTTGCATTAAGTAAATACAGTGAAAATCAAAGCTGCTGAGGAGCAGATATTTTTGTTAAGAAGTAAGTAGTAAAATATTTTGTGTCACTATTACGGTAAGTAATAGTCATATTAATTTTTGATAAATAGCAGTGCCATCAGGGACAATATATTAAAAACAATGCCATGTAAAGTTCTTCCATTTGTGTTGACTTACATAGCACCTGAAATTCATTTCCAGTTCCACAAAACCAAGGAGTCTTGGTGATGGTGACCCATATCCACCAGCATGCAGTTAACCTACTGTAACACACATTAACTAAAGATGACTCAGAAGCTGCAACTGGTAAGAAGGCAACAGCCAGACTACTGGTAGTCAAGCTTACTACCGAAGTACACCTCCAAACTCGAATTTAGGGACTGCTTCTCCAAAATGTTCTTGCCCATTTTTATCAGATCATCAAGTGAATGCCTGTGCAAGTTTTTGTTTCCTCAAGTAATAAAAACATTGGGGATCACAGGCAGGCCTTCTCTGTGATAGTGCCATTTCTTTTGAAGATCAGCACCCCCTCCCCAAGGTGAACTTGAGCTTTTTTAAGGTTCTCTCCCTCCTAGTCAAAGTGACTTATTCTAAGTTTCTTTTTCATGTTTTCCATTCGCGTTTGGACTATGTAATAGCTTCTTAAAGTTCCTTTTCGCTTTTTCATACCAAGGCCATCTCCTTCACACATGGAGTTTGCTTACCGTATATACTCGAGTATAAGCCGATCCGAATATAAGCCGAGGCACCTAATTTTACCACAAAAAACCGGGAAAAACTATTGACTCGAGTATAAGCCGAGGGTGGGAAATGAGGCAGCTACTGGTCAATGTAAAAAATAAAGATAGAGCCAAGTAAAATAACATGAATATTTATTTGAACGAAAAACAATAAAAGTGCAAAAGGGGGAAGGAGGATTCCCAGCTTTAGAAAATTTAGAACTACGCCGCCTTTGGTATGACTGAGCATAGCTCATAAAATTATCTGCTACAATGTACTTCCTATCAATGACTACTTCAGCTTCAACCACAACAATACACGAGAACACAATAGATTCAAACTTAAAGTGAACCTCTCCAATCTAGATTGCAGAAAATGTGACTTCAGTAACAGAGTTGTTAATGCCTGGAATGTGCTACCTGACTCTGGTCTCTTCCCAAAATCCCCAAAGCCTTAACCAAAGACTATCTAGTATTGACCTCACCCCATTCCTAAGAGGTCTGTAAGGCGTGCATAAGAGCACCAGCGTGCCTACCGTCCCTGTCCTAATGTTCCCTTTAGTTGTATTCCTTTTATGTATTCAATTCATGCTTATATTTATATAATTATTTAATATGTATTTGACAAAATAAAATGAATGAATGAATGAATAGAATAGAATAGAATAGAATTTTTATTGGCTAAGTGTGATTGGACACACAAGGAATGAATGAATGAATGAATGAGTGAGTGAGTTACTTCAACAACATTGTCTCACAGAAATTGACAATACAACTGCAAGCATGAAAATGAGTCCTCCTTTAGCTTCCAAGGGACCAGGGTGCCTCTGAAGGTCAGTGCTCTAAGCACTAAGAACCCAGCACAAATCTAAGCCTGTATGCACACCAATAGTGAAAATACCCTGCACAGTGTCTCTTGGCAGAAGGTTAATTTTCATAGGCGTTGGGGTGGCTCTTTTTTTTTTTTGGCAGGGCAATAAGGATCTCTAATATCATTAAACCCAAGTGTGAGGAAAAGACAGCAGCTAAAATGTTAAGGCCAGTTGTGTGACCTTCTCCAATACAGTTGGCCTGGCTGTTTGCCAAAACTTAAAACACCCTCCATCCCCCTCCTGCTAAAGCTTCTTTCTTAAAACAATTGTGGTCTTTGCCTTTCATGTCGCTCAACCTTTCACCTGCCAGGTTCCTAGCCCTTCACCCTTGACCCACTGCTGTGTTTGCTTAGCATTGTGCCAATCGACTTTAGAAGTCTGTGTGTGTGTGTGTGTGTGTGTGTGAGAGAGAGAGAGAGAGAGGAGGAGGGAGTGCAAAGGGGAAGGAGGATTCCCAGCTCTAAACAAAGGAAATCCCGGAATGCCAGCGAAGGCGGTGCTCGCTCCTCCTCCCTTGCTCAAAAGCCCCAATAACCTTCACCAGCAAGGCAGACCCCCACGGGAAGGAAGGGGCAGGCTGACTCACCGAGCATCTGGCTGAAGAGCAGCTGCTCCAGGTCGCCCAGCACGGTGACTACTAGCTCGGGATCAACCTTCAGGAAAGCCTTCTCCTCCGCCCCCCTTCCCGGCCTTGAGTGGCTCCAGCGCGAACAGAAGGGGACTAGGGCGCGCACACACACGCCCAGCTTCTGAAGCACGGAGGGAGAAGAAAGAATGAAAGAAGGGGAGGAACGGCCCCTCCTTTCTCTCTCTCTCTCTCTTCCAACGGGAAAACGCTCTTTCGCTTGCGGGGGAGAGGAGGGAGGGAGGGAGGGAGGTTGGCTTGCTTATTCAACCCTTCCCGGCTAGCCATCCAGCCCTTCCCAGGAGAAGGCGAGGAGTTTTGGGCGAGCGACCTTTTTGCTAGAAAGCGGCAGCGGCTGCCCCAACACCACCAGTTGGGGCGGGAGCCGGGTGAGCCGCAGTAACTCCCGCCAGGCTATGCATTGGCGCGGGGAAGCCCTGGCGGTGCAGTCCTTCTCGGCTGAGGAGGAGGTTTCCCGACGCCGCCGCCGCGCAAGAGCCACCCAAAGGCCAGAAGAAAAGGTCATTCCATCGGAGTAATGGAGCGAAGGCTCCTTCCTCTCCCGCCTTACCCATGCTGTGCGAGCCTGGCTGGGCTGCACCCCCGCCGCCGCCGCTCCTTCCTCAGCCTCCCGGGGCTCGCGCTCTAGCAGCCGCCAAGCTCAGGCCGGACTCGGCAGCTCCCCATCAGCACTCGCACGGCGCGATTCGGGCAGGAGGAGTCGGGCTCGCTCCGTGGCGGTGGTGGCGGCGGCGGCGGCGTAGGCGCCACCGCCACAGAGCGAGCCCAACTCCTCCTGCCCGAATCGCGCCGTGCGAGTGCTGATGGGGAGCTGCCGAGTCCGCCTGAGCTTGGCGGCTGCTAGAGCGCGAGCCCGGGAGGCTGAGGAAGGAGCGGCGGCGGGGTTGCAGCCCAGCCGGGCTCGCACAGCATGGGTAAGGCGGGAGAGGAAGGAGCCTTCGCCCATTACTCCGATGGAATGACCTTTCTTCTGGCCTTTGGGTGGCTCGCGGCGGCGAAGCTCGCGGTCGGGAAACCTCCTCCTCAGCCGAGAAGGCTGGCGGCCCTGCCCAGCCCTCTCACTGCACCACCAGGGCTTCCCGCGCCAATGCACAGTCCGCCAAGTTTGCGCCGTCCGCCCACCAGACACGGGAATGGGGCCGCCTGGGGCGACAAATCCCGCGAGACCTCGGCGGGCCCGCCTCCCGCCCCTCCCATGGGAGTCCGTTCGGTACCCCTCCTGTGCGGGGTTCGAAGGCGTGAACTCGAGTATAAGCCGAGGACGCCAGCACAAAAACGTGCTGAAAAACTCGGCTTATACTCGAGTATATACGGTAATTGTAATTTTGCATACTGTGCCTGCATTGCAGTACAAGATCTCTCATACAAAAACTTTGTAAAAGTTTGTTTGTAAAGAACAAAGGTAGAACATACCTACTTCTGAAGTCTAACTGAGGTGAAAAAGTATATCATTAGGCTGGCTAACCAAATATTATTTTGACTTGCATAAGGAAATAGAGTTTATCATTAGTTTAATTACATAAAAGTCAGTTTAATTACAAAATAATATGGGCCATAAAATGTGCAATGGTTGGGATTCAGAAACAATTCTGGATGCTTTAATGAGCCACAGGCAGATGTTGAATTCATGTTTCTGGATTTTTAGAAGCACTGCATAGCCACAATAGATCAGCAGAGTCTTCTAATATTTCTAAAGTGATTCATTCTGCACCATAAATCACCATACCTCTAATAGTACAGAGGTATGTACTTAAAGGAAGCATGTTTCTTCAAAATGCTGAAAAAATGGGATTTTATTCAGAGTTATTCTACTGCCAACAGAGTGAAATGATGCAAAGATACAGAATAAGGCAGCGTATCTACTTTTTACTATTCCTATTTCTTCTACAATACTTAGCACTGTATTTTAGAGAAATCCCAACCTTTCTTTTGCAAAAACAGAAGAGGAAGAGACAGAAAGTATCTATGATAAGCTGCCACAATTATCAAGGGGTAAAAATAACCATCCTTAGAATCAATCCTTAAGCAGCTCAAGTAAGATAAAAATACTTTCCCCATTAAAGTAAGACACGCCATTGTTCAACAATATTGTGAAACCTACCCTTTGAAGATGTGTGCACAATATTCGTTCCATAAGCCGTTCTTTGCATAGAGTGATATAATATACATTTTAGATGTTTTGCCTTGGACAGAATCCAGAATGTGGCTTATCTACATATTAAAAAAATACTTTGTCTTCTATTTTAGCTGAAGGTTGCTTTTTGTGAACGGAGTATCCAATTTCTGTCTGGGCCAGATTGGTGGTTTTATAAAGATTTGTGTGGGAAAGCTGAACTTCATATGTATGAATTAATGTTAATTAATTAATTAATTAAAACTGATAGACTGCAGATACTCTAATGCAGGGATCTCCAACCTTAGCAACTTTAAGCAAAGTTAAGCAAAGCTGGCTGGGGCATTCTTGGAGTTGAAGTCCTCCAGGCTTAAAGTTGCCAAGGTTGGAGACCCCTGCTCTAATGCACCAGCCTTGTAATCAGTCAGCCTATTTCTCAAGACAGATCTAGCACTCTTCCGAAACAGGGCTAAATTTGTGTATAAAAATAGCCTGATTGATAATACAAGCAGTTGTTGCTGTGGCAGGCAGCTGTCCAGTCTTGTCTACAGCCCAAGCCAAAATGACCGTGGAGGGAAATTCCCACTGACAAGACAGCATGTTAGCTACTGTCTAAAATGGCCAATAACTACAAAAACTTATTGCTCTAATTTAATGGTCATCTGGATGGCTGCAAAGAAGATTGCTCCAAGGCTGTTTATATATAGTCAGAATATCCACAACTGTTTCAGGGTTTTGTTTATCTGAACCCAGAACAGGTAAATCATTTTGGATTTTATTTTATCATTGTTGTGGCTAATATGAAACAGAATTTCCAGTATGCAATATTTGAATTGAAGCAAAACGTTTATTTTTTCACTTCATTCACACCTTTATTATCCATTAACCATGTGCAATGTATCCTACTTTAAAAATGGTTATATTTGGAAACTCATTTCTTGTCAAACATAATTAGTTAAGCTATTATCTGTGAATAGGAAAAAGCTGGTAAACAGATGTTAATGTTTTCAAATTCATGTATGAATGCCCAATGACTTGAGCTTATGCCCAAACAATATCAAACCATGCTAATCCAGCTCACATAATTGTGCTTACCCATGAGGTCAGAAAATCCTCCAACTGGCAATCGGCATGTTCCAGTAACAAACTGTAGTAATCTCATTCTCTTCTCATTATCTATTTCCTTTACAAACTGAAATAAAATAGATCATTTAAAGCAATTTGCAATATCTGATGCCAATTCACGAAGTGTTCACAGCCATAGCTGAATATATCAAAATAACTCTTAAATCAAGAATAACTTTTAATTATTTGCAATACAAACTGAAATGTTTACATGGAAATATTAAATATTTCTATAATTTCATTATGGTCTTAAATTTGAGACCCAGTTAGGAGTAGTACTTAAAGGCACTGGGCTAAAAACTAGGAGTCCGTGAGTTCTAGTTCTACCCTAGGAATGAAACCAGTTGGGTGACTTTCAGCCAGTCATTCTCACTTAGTGTTAAGAAGGCAGCAATGGTAAACCACTTCTCAAAAATACTGCAAGGATTTATCTATGTAATTGTCAGGAATCAAGACTGATGCAAAAATGTATAAAAATCCAATATTTTTTTAAAAAAGAAAATACTTTAAATATAAAGTACACAATAAATTTTCACCTTGGTATTTTAGCTTGTTTGTAATGGAACACTACGAAAAGATTACAGCAAAATTATTAAACCCTAAGACTATTTATTGAAATATTTGCCTGAATACATTACCTGATGTTCAGACAACAAACATAATCTTAAATTTATACCATAATAAAATAATATTAAAAAGTATTCTTGTTGCAAAAGACAAACTTGGCTTCACATCTGGAAATATGAAGACAATATAATTTAACTTAAGAGGAATATTATTTAAATATTTGAAGTGGATTTTACGTTCTCAGTTTAATCGTCAGTAAAATTACCATGTGAGAAACTGAATTCTAGTCCCTCCTTAGGAATGAACACATCACAGGATTATTGGGAAAATAGGAAGTGGAGGAAGTATTAGGAATGTCTGCCACCATGAGTTATTTATAAAAATAATAAAGCAGGATAGAGATGATAGATAGATAGATAGATAGATAGATAGATAGATAGATAGATAGATAGATAGATAGATAGATGGATGGATGGATGGAGACAGATACAGTTAGATGAGGGGTGTCAAATGTCGTCACAGTAGAGTCACGTGACATATTGGAACGTTTTTTCCCCTTTGCTAAATCAGGAGTGGGCGTGGCCAACATGTGATGCAGCCGGCCTGTGGGCCGGAGTTTGATAACCCTGAGTTAGATGATAGAAAAATAGATAGATAAATGATGTTACTCAAGCATTACAAACCTGCCAAAACCACACTATTTGTTTGCTTGTCCTGGTATAATGCCGGTAGATTGTATGTCTTTGCCAATCAGTCAGGTCAATTTCTTGCATTCCACATAAAAGCACCTGGGGAGGGGGAGGGGTAAAAGGTTAGAGAAATACAACACAAGTGAAGGCCTGATTAATGTACAGTATTTATTTGCCATGATTTTCAATGCACAGGAAAAAAAAAAGAACTTAAGCTATGGTGAAGTACTGAATACAATTCTTTTCGCAAATAAAAAAAGGCTGCAAAACAAGGTTTTGTGCTGTTTATGGATCAAATCTTATACAATTTATTTCCAGCTCTGCTGCAGTTCATTCCAAGTGACTTTTAATACTAGTCCTCATTTAAAATGGAGAAGCTACAGATAGCTTAGATTTTAGACGCAAGACAGATGTCTCAATGATGATGATTTCTGCATTGTCCATCAGTCTTTTCCTTCTCCCTCTAACTTTCAGCTACTAAAGATCTATCCAATTTGCTATTACAGTACTTAAAATGCAAACATGCAAAAAAAAGAAAAAGAAAAGAAAAGAACTTCTAGTTTAATAGCTTTTCAGACATTCTATTTAGGAAAGTACCAGGCAGTCAGCCATACAATACAAAATAAAACCATGGATGTGAGGAGGAAATCAGAATAAACTTTTGAAGGCTATTTTTACACTGTATAGCTGGTAAACAGGGGAGATTGTGTTCTTTTTCAAGGATGCTGGATTAGCTTCGGACTGCTTTTGAGAGATGAGAGAGTAAAAGGGATGGCATGTGGAAGTGTCCTAAAATTAATCTGCAGCTTGTCTGGTTAAAATTGACAGGTTGCAATAGTGGTCCGAAACTCTCCCCATTCCAGCAGTAACATAGGAAACTAAAACGTTTGCTAAAATTTGGTAGCCCAGATTTTAAAGTACAGTAGCCTTTAACAGTAGCAACAGTAGCTGTCCAGAATCACTTTGGATAGTGAGATGGGTGGCATATAAATGTAATAAATAAATAAACCGTCCCTTGAGTTATCAGTCCTATGAACTGAAGTTTTTGTCTAAATTGCAGGTTTAAAGGTCTACCTCCAGCTCTTTGGCATCAAAGTACTGTAAGTATTGCTGTGATAGAATCTCATTGAATCCTTCAAAGAAAGCTTGCGTCTGCTCTTCTACACCCCGGGAAAGCCTCCATTCTGCTACCAGCCTTGAAAAGAAAATATACACTCACATGACAACAGCCAATACATCCTGAGTCAGATGAATTATAATATTAATTAAATGATGAACAATTATAGGAATTTGAAGTCATTCACTGTTTGAAAAGATAGTACACAAGAACAAAGGAATATATAATCTTGCAGAACATGTAGCTGAAGTGTTACCACCATGGCAAAAGGACATTATTAACTTCCAGCCTTGTGCGCTTCAAGCAGGACAGATAGTCTGTTATATTCAATTACCGTATATAGTTCTAGTGAACTGCAATTTGGACAAGAGACTTTTTCTGGGATTATGGAGAAGATTAAGGCACACATGGGCCAACTGCATTACATACGTGGCCCTTGGACACACACTGAAATGTAATCCAAAAATGCAGGGAGTTTGTCTCATTTTCTCTCATATATTAGCTGATCGGAGCTCTGAAAAAAGAGTAGGAAACTTGTGATGCTCTAGAAATTGTCAACTACAGTTCTACAATCCCAGATAGCATGGCCAATGGTAATGGTTGATGGAAGTTGTAGTTTAAAGACACAAGTTCCCCATAACAACTCTGCAGAATAGCATGAAAGAGAAAAATGAAATTGATGAAAAAAAATCTCCTCCCCTCCAGCAGTTCTACTCCGTCCAAGTTCTATGCATGAATGAAAAGAGACCTAATCAGAGAATAGCAACTTGAATCCAATAAAAATTATGGTTAAAAAATACTTAAAAATAATTTTGAACTTACTTAATATATTCTTCTTTATTTTCTTCAGTAACAAGGACATTGCTACCATTGGGTTTCAAGTCATGGCTCTTTATTTCACCTAGAATTTCTTTATCAACTGAGAAATACATTTCTAGGCCACATTCTTCAATATTGTTTTCCCTACAAAATCAATACCATGTGGTGTGATTAATTACTAAAATATTTTTTTACGATGGATACTCTGACAATAAACAATATCATGCTTAGGACTATAATTCATAGCTTTAAAATCAGAAATCTTTTTCTGAAGCTGTGAGCCATGCTTCCTTTTTATATTATTCTCTGAAGATTACCAGTGAAATGAGATTGGCACAATGCCATTACAACCATTAATGTAGTCAACATTTTGACAATGTTAAGTTAAAAAAAATACAAACTAGTTGTGTTGAGCCCAATGGAGGATCAATGCATCTAACTCCTAAATCTTTCAAAATTTGAAACAACGTCAATGAAAATCAATGATACATTTTGATGTTGGCATAGAGCCCCTCCCCCCGAATGTTGAGGGTTTATTTGGCACAGAGTGGCGTATCCTGTTTTATCACAACTTATCACCTGATTTAAAATCTACAGGCTATCAAAATTAGAAGTATCAATCTGTCTAAATATTTGAACTTCATGAAATATTATTGGCCTTTCGGAGGATCCCAAAGACATGGTTCTACTATCAGGCCTGGGGATCCCATGGAGATATGTAGCTACTGAGCCACCCAGAGTCACACATGAGATGGGTGGCTACATATATTGAATAAACAAATTAAATATTTCTATTAAAATATACATTCAAATGTGAATAGCAGTACAAGTTTTTAGTAAGAGTTAAATATTTACTAATTTGGTCAAATATTTAGACATTTATTTGCATAGATAATATTCAAAAAGTGGAAATAAGAAACTCACTTAACCCAGATGAGGGAATTGTAGAATTCAGGATCTACAGATTCCAAGTCTTTTAATCCAACTGGTTTATTAAGGATACGTTTGTAGAAAGGTAGGGAGAAACCTGTGTCTATAAATTTTCCATGGAACAATGCCTGAAAAGGATAGAAAGTATTCCTTATCTTACATTAGTTGCACTTTGCATATCTGAGTTGAAGCCTATGCTACTCTTAACCATTTGAAAGAAAATTTCATGAAAGGAATAGCAATAGTAATAGCACTTAGACTTATATACTGTTTCACAGTGTTTTACAGCCCTCTCTAAGCCGTTTACAGAGTCAGCATATTGCCCCCAACAATCTGGGTCCTCACTTTACCCACCTTAGAAGGATGGAAGGCTGAGTCAACCTTGACACTGGTTCACAATGGAATATAAACTACAATTATTGTCTCAATTTTCTTTCTTTTGTTTCCCCCCCCTCGTTGGCAATTTTTTTCATGTTCACCTTAACAACTATCTCATTGAGTAATTCCTCTGTTTTCCAATCAATGATTTTAAAGATGTTAAAGAGATTCTGTATGTTTTCCTTGAAAATGAAGGCTAAAAACAGGAGGTCATACTGTGGAAACTGGTTGACTTTGTTCTTCTGCTATAACTTGATTTGGAACTTGTACATAGGTACGGTGGTTTGTGATCTGTTCTATAATCAGCCCATGGTTATCTAATCCAGTGAACAATGCTGAATAATTTAACTTTGGTCAGTTATCAGAACATGCAAGTCAATATAATTTAGATACGTTTAAGGTACGAAAACATCTCTACAATTTCATGTAAACACAACAAAAATCTATAGCCTATTTTAACAAAGCATATGGCAGCCTATAATAATTTCAAGTTTTTTTAAGAACATTTCAGAGTAAATTCAGAAAAAAATGATTATTCTAATAGCACTCTTATCCAAGATTTGCGACAGATTTTTTATCAAGGCAATGTTTTTCTTTTTACCAGGTATTAAAAGAAATCGCAAAATTAAAAGCTTGGCAGGCTTTTAAATATATTGAGCATTCAAATATAAAACACTGAATGGAACACAAGAAAGATTACTGCTGTCAAGGTTACCAATTTGGTTTTCCTGTATCCAATTATATATTTACATAAGGTCTGTGTCCTATTTTAAAAGTAAGAAAATGGACAGAAAATCTCGTCTTCTAGAATTAACCATTATCAGCTTTGCTATGTGGTTTTTATAATATTTTAAATGTGTTATGAGTATTATTTCATGCACTGAACTCACCATAGCAATAAATCTACCAATAAAGCGGAAGTATTTCAGATGATCTGGATTGATGTAAGAAGCTGGGTTTATCTGTAGGCAGTAGTTATCCTTCCCTGCATATTCAAACAGGCAATACATTGGATTCAGCACTTCATGCGACAATAGAAAGAACCATTCCCTGAAACCACATAAAGAACTCACAGTCAACACCACAAAAAAAAATTACATGCACACACACAACAAACATAAAATTTAGACAGTTGTGTATACATTTCTTTGGTGTTAATACCTAAAAACACTAAGAAGCTTGAATATGCCTTTGTTTTTGCATCTATGCCATGAGTTTCAACAAATCTTGCATCTACTAGACCAGGTCATAACAAAGAGACATCATTATTCAGTGATGTCTAACTGCAATTCAGGTATCAATAACAAGTAATTTACCATGTTCAGCTTTTGGATGAAATTTGTAAGAGAAGAAGGGGAGGAGTAGGGGAGGAGTCAAAAGAGGAATCAGCCTAGAGTCTCTATGTAGTCACAAATGGACTAAATCCAACCCCCCTTGAATGCTGTTGAACCTTATTCAACGCCTAGTGCTGTTAGTTTTATTTTCATCGCTACTCTTTATTTCAGTCACTACTCTTGAAATCTCTATGTATTGCTATTAACCATTGCACAGCTTAAGAGTACTGAACAAAATTAATGATATCCAAATTGTTGTATAATATCTAATATATTTTAGTTTACAAAATCATAATCCTGACGTTGATTTTTCAAGGTATTTAATTCCAAGATTGAAGTTCATGCAGATAGGTGATATGCTTATGTATTTGGCTTTACAAGAAACATTTTATGATCTGAAGAGTAGGCAAGGATGATTGAATGAGCTGTAACCTGGAACTATGGATTAATACTGCACTGAAATAAATTTTTGCATGCTAGTAGCTTCTTAAATTAGCAACAATTCCAACTGTTCTCAAATTTCTAACAGATCAAATACTGAACTGGATCCAAAGATCATAATATTTTAGCACAGAATTCAAAACTGAAGATTTAGTTGTTATAATTCTAGATCTCTGTTTTTCGTGAGTTTACAGAAAATATAACTAAATTTGAACCTTAAAGTATATACTTTACATATACTATACAGTATGTATTTTACAGAGGGCATTAAAAAAAGCTTTTTAACATAAAAGAGGCAATAATGAAAAAAGAATTCAGATTTCCTAAGCAACTTTCTACAGCAAAATTTTACAGTTTTATGGGTTTTATAAATTAAGTCATACCTACCGTGCAACACCTCCATAATCTAAGCCTTCTTCTCCTGGGAAAATGACCCACAAGCGTCTTCGTAGGTCCACGGCACTGAGGCTCATTATCTTCACACGGAAAAAAAACACCAAATGTTACTTAGAATGTTAATAGTTATTCACATAGTATTCAGATTAAAGCACATGTAAGGCAGCGACACAAATTGAAATTAGGAAAAAATGCTGATCAAATAATTTTAGAAAAAAATATTATTACTTAGTTTCAAAAATTTCTGCTCATTTACCTGCTGAAATGAATCTTCAAACAGTGTTTTCCTGCTCACTGTTATTTTTATATGTTGGGGCATAGACAGTTGCTAAAATGTAAGAAATACATTTGAAAAACAAACATGTTAGATAATCATAATTACAAACATATTGCACTCTCAGCAGGAACTCACTCTCTCAAACACTCTTAGCAGGAACTGTGAACAAATTAATTACTTATCCTGAATAGGAGGCACTTTATGTTCATACCCAGCAATTTTCTTATTACAAAATAAGAAAGCTTCTTGCATTTATTTTATGCTCACATAGTTCATCTGATAAAATACACATACAGGCAATGTTGAATATATGAAAATTTAACAAGTTGATAATCAAGAAAATCTTAATTGTAAACAAAATTATAATTCATAAGTGCAGGGAAAGATGTGACAAGTTGGTCTACAGTCACAGAAGAAATGTAACTCATGAGGGTTATCCTCCAACAAGGCAAATCCATAATGCAAAGGATAAATAGTGAACTCACTATAAAGAAACACTGCTATCTTCATGGCCAAGTGATCTGAATACAAAGTATTACTGTGTAATCTTTTGGAAAAAAGGTGACATGCCAATTCTGTAATTTCTCCATTAACATGTTTTATTTTTTTTTTTATTTTTTTTATTTTTTTATTTTATTTATTTAATTTATTTTTTTATTTAATTTATTTAATTTATTTATTTATTTGTTTGTTTGTTTGTTTGATTGATTTCTAGACCACCCTTCTCCCGAAGGACTCAGCCATAGTACAGCCAAATTAAAACACATAGGTACACACTGAATTTAAAATACATTTAAAATGAAATATTTAACCGGCCAATTTAAAACTAAAAACGGTCAAAAGACCGATATAAAACCCTAAAATATAAAATTATAAATAAATACAATTTAAAATTCAATTAAAACTAAATTAAACTAAAATCAAATTAAAATAATATTTAGGCTAGTCCCGCCCGATTGAATAGCAGAGTCTTCAGTTCCCGCTTGAAGGTACGGAGGTCGGGAAGTTGGCGTAATCCAGGAGGTAACTCATTCCATAGGGTCAGTGCTGCCACAGAGAAGGCTCTCCCCCTGGGGGTCACCAGCCGACACTGTTTGGCTGATGGCACCCGGAGCAGGCCCGCTCTGTGGGAGCGCACAGGTCGTTGGGAGGCGATTGGTGGCAGAAGGCGGTCTCGTAAATAGCCCGGTCCTAAGCCATGGAGCGCTTTAAAGGTGAGCACTAACACCTTGAATTGCACCTGGAAGGCTACCGGCAGCCAGTGCAGGCTGCGCAGGATAGGTGTTATATGGGAGCAATGTGATGCTCTCACAATTACCCGCGCAGCCGCATTCTAGACTAGCTGGAGCCTCCCGGTGCTCTTCAAGGGGAGCCCCATGTAGAGAGCATTGCAATAGTCCAGGCGAGAGGTAATGAGGGCGTGAGTGACCGTGCGTAAGGAGTCCCGGTCAAGAAAGGAGCGCAACTGGCGCATCAGGCGCACCTGATAAAATGCTCCCCTGGCAACAGCTGTCAAATGTTCTTCTAAACACAGCCGATCGTCCAGGAGAACGCCCAAGTTGCGCACCCTTCCCCTGGGGGTCAGAACTTCACCCCCCTCCCCAGTCAGCGAAGGCGTAAGCTGACTGTACTGGGACGCCGGAACCCACAGCCACTCTGTCTTGGTAGGGTTAAGTTAGAGCCTATTCCTCCCCATCCAGACCCGCACGGCTTCAAGACACCGGTCCATCACCTCGACAGCTTCATTGGGGTGGTTTGGAGTGGAAATGTACAGCTGAGTATCATCAGCGTACAGATGATAATCCACTCCAAAACCACGGATAACCTCACCCAGCGGCTTCATATAGATGTTGAACAGGAGAGGCGAGAGAACCGACCCCTGAGGCACCCCACAAGTGAGGGACCTAGAGGTCGATCTCTGCCTCCCTGCCAACACCGTCTGTGAACGGTCAGAGAGATAGGACGAGAACCACCGATAAACGGTGCCTCCCACTCCCAATCCCTCCAACCGCCACAGCAGGATACCATGGTCGATGGTATCAAAAGCCGCTGAGAGATCTAACAGGACCAGGACAGAGGAACATCCCCTGTCCCGAGCCCTCTAGAGGTCATCCACCAACACAACCAAAGCCGTCTCGGTGCTGTAACCAGGCCTGAAGCCGGACTGGAACGGGTCTAGAAAGACAGTTTCCTCCAGGTATTGGGGAAGCTGATATGCCACCACACTCTCAACAACCTTCGCCAAAAAGCGAAGGTTGGAGACTGGACGATAGTTCGCCAATACAGCTGGGTGCAAGGAAGGCTTCTTGAGGAGGGGCCTCACCACCGCCTCTTTCAGGGCGGCGGGAAAGGTGCCCTCCAACAAGGAGGCGTTGATAATTCCTAGGAGCCAGCCTCGTGTCACCTCCCGTGTGGCCAGTACCAACCAGGAGGGACACGGGTCCAATAAACATGTGGTGGGATTCAGCCTAGCCAACAACCTGTCCATGTCGTCAGGAGTCACAGGATCGAACTCAGCCCAAGTAATATCCACAAGACCTGCCCCCGTCCCCTCGCCCGGATCTATCCAATCAGTGTCCAGCCCGTCCCGGATCCGAGTGATTTTATCGGACAGATACTGTACAAAATCCTCAGCACGCCCCTGCAAGGGGTCCTCCTGAGCCGCCTGCGAGAGCAGGGAGCGGGTCACCCTAAACAGGGTGGCTGGGCGGTTATCTGCCGATGCGATAAGAGCAGAGAAATAGGTATATTTCGCCGCTTTTATCGCCACTAGATAGGTCTGAATACAAGACCTAACTAGTGTTCGGTCGGATTCGGTGCGGCTGGACCTCCAGACACTCTCTAGGCGTCTTTTCCGGAGCTTCATCTCCCTCAACTCCTCGTTATACCAAGGACCTGGGCGAGTTCGGTGCCGGGTCAGAGGCCGCAAAGGCACGACTCGGTCCAAAGCCCCGGTGGCCGCCCCTTCCCAGGCAGCCACCAGTTCTTCGACCGAGTTGTGGGCTAATTCCCCAGGAAACGGCCCAAGCTCCGTCAGAAACCTCTCCGGGTCCATCAGGCGCCTGGGACGGAACCATCGAACCAGCTCCGGCTCCCTGCGGCGGGGTGCAGCGGTTAGAAAGTCTAGCTGAAGGAGTAAATGATCTGACCATGACACGGGCTTAACAATTAGTTCCCCTAAATCCAGATCATTTAGCTACTGTCCCGAGACAAAAATCAGGTCCATAGTGTTACCCCCAGTGTGGGTGGGACCATTAACTACCTGGGTCAGGTCCAAGGCCGCCATGGAAGCCATGAACTCCCGAGCTGCCATCGACGATTCGCCCACCGACGGCAAGTTGAAATCCCCCATAACCATAAGTCTGGGGGTCTCAACCGCCATCCCGGCTATCATCTCCGATAACTCGGGCAGGGCTGCTGCCACGCAGCAAGGAGCCAGGTACGTAACCAGCATGCCCACCTGTACCCCACGGCCCCACTTTACCAAAAGGGTTTCACAACCGGCTATCTGCGGGACAGTGACCTCCCTCGGTTCTAGACCCTTGTGAATGACAACCACTACCCACCCTCCCCTGCCCTCGGTTGATGGAATGCCTGGAAACCTGGTGGGCACATCTCGATAAGGGGAACCCCCCCTTCTGCGTCCAACCAGGTCTCCGAAATGCCCATCAGGTCCGCCCCCCCCTTGAATAAGATCGGCTATGAGGGGGGCTTTATTCACGACGGACCTGGCATTGCATAGCATCAACCGAAGGTCCAGGTTCCTGGAGGCATAGCCACTTGGGGAACGAGGCAAGCTTGGGGGCCCGGAGCACGCAATCGCTTGCAAACAGCGAGAGCGTATTCCCCGAACATGATATGAGCCCCCGCTTCCGCCATATCTGCCCCTCCCTCTTACGGAGGGAGACATACCCATAAATGGTTGAGTTTTAACCTCCATAACTATCTCCGTATCAAGAACCTCCAAATCAGGAACTCTAGCAGGGACCAGCCTACCCCTCCGTGGGTGTCCTCCCCAACCCACCCTTTAAAAATCCTTCCCTCCCCGTAGATGATTTATTTAAAAGTTTAGTAAAACACGAATTTAAAAAACCCCTAAGCCTCTTATTAGCCGCATGCCACCTCTCGGGATTCCAAAATCTGTCATCAAGGTAGGCCTTCGATAACGTAGAGGGCCATGTCCGCGAGAGGGGGGAATCTCGCAGACTGAGAAGTTGCGTCGTTAGATACATCTCGGAAATATATAGAGATGGCCAAATCCAGTCCCAGACCAGTCTTTAAATACGATGGTAATGCAGATGTAATACTACATGGTAGGTCTCAAACCGGGAGACAAGAGTGTAATGGTCCGAGGGTGAGAAGAGATGGTCCAAAGATGTTCAAGAGATGGAAATAATCCAAAAAGTGGAGAGTAAAAGTGCATGATGACAAAGATGACAATAAAATAGGCCTTAAACAGGCCATGGGGGGGGGGGGAGACGGCGTTACCATCACCGCCGTCAACACCACACCACCTCCGACACCGAAGTGGCGGGGGGGAGGGGGGGGCACCTCCCCATGCATCAGCCGATTTCAAAGACTCCATGGGGGGGGAGGCGCCCTTGTCCCTCCACCACTACCGCCGCCGCCATTCACAGTTGCCGCCGCCGGCGGAAAGTGGCAGACATGGCGACCAACACCCCCGTCAAGTCCGTGGGGGCCGGAGTCCAAACCCACGCCTCGCCCCAACTAACCGTGTTCTTTTTCGGGGAATAAACCCCTCTTCAGGCGCTGCCACTGCCAACCGCCGAAAAACGGCCAGGCACTGGCCACCGCCCCCAATCCAGTTAGCGGGGCCTACATCCGCATCCCCCAACAGGCCGAGAATGCCTCCACACCTCCACTCCCTCTCCAAAGCGCAATCTCCTCGGATCTCTGTCTTGTCAAGTGCTCCCCAGGGGAAAAAACTGCCTCTGGTGCCCCAGGCGTCGAACGTTGCCGCCTCTGCCATCACCAAAGGGAAAAACGATGAAGATGCCGCCCGCCGCCCCAAACATGCAGGACAAGCCGGCGGCCACGCCCTCGTCCCACCGGCCAGCCGAAACTCCTCCCGGGGGCCGAAAACCCCTCCTTGGCTTGGCACGATGTCCCATGATGTTCCACCCCACTGGACACGGTGCTCCGTCCAGTTGTGAGGGGGAAAATCCTCCTCGGGCACTCCGGGCGCTGGATGCTCCCGCCCACGGCCTCTGCTACCGCCAAAAGAAGCAAACGACGGAAAATGCCGGCTGCCGCCCCAAACATGCTGGGTAAGCCGGCGGTCGCGTTCTTGCCTCACAAGCCAGCCGAAACTCCACGAGGGGGGGTAAAAACCCCCTTGTCGGGTTGGCATGATGTTCCGCCCAACTGGGAAGGGGGGCTAAGTTGTCAGAAAGCCCCCTCCCTACCAAAAACTGGATAGGGGAGATTTGCCATCCCCCCGCTGCATCTAGTTGGACGCCATCTCGCGCATGCGCTTAGAGAATTTTAAATATTAAATATGTTAAATTAAATTAAATTTAATTAAGTTTAATTAAATATGTTAATCACATTGGTGTTTACAGTATTCATAAATTCAGTAATAATTAGCACTGTGAATATTTCAAATTTGATTCCAAAATATGGATGCCTCTTCAAGCAACTGTACAAACGAGAAAAAGACAAGGCTGTTTTAATAGTGACCAACAGGTTGCTTTAATGAGTCATCAACAAATGTTGTGGAGCAGGGAGGCATGGCCAGCGTCGCGACAGAATGGTCGCAAATCCCGAAAGCTCTGGGGTGAGCGCAGAAAACCCCCTCAATATGGGGGTCCGTTTCGGACCATAGCTGCCCTGCAGAGGCAGCGAAGAATGAGGGAGCCACCGGAGCAAACAGGGAAGTTACAAATTCCCTGCAGCTCCGGCTTTTTTCCCTTGACCCAGCGAGGAGGATCGCAGCCACCATCAGCTGCCCAAAGTCGGGATGGCCACAAGAATGGGCAGGAGGATAAAGCGAAATACTGAACAAGATATTGAAGCTGGGTGAGTTAATACCAGCTCATGAAGAGGCAATTTGAGTAATTTTGACACAAGCCTTAAAAGAATAATTGTGAAACAGCGGCTAAATTAAACAGGAAGTGAAAATGGAAGGAAATAAATGAAACAATACCTAAATTCTGACAAAAGTGGGCTTGGAATTGAAGTCTAGATCCCCAATTAAATAGAGGAAAATAAGTTTTTTTATAACTAATTTGGAGAATTTTGGAATTTTTATCAATTACTTCAAGATTATATGTAAGAGGAAGAAGTAAGAAAAAAAAGGATTTAAAGAAGATTTTAAATTGATCTTAATTGAATACCTCCAAGCTCCTCTATTCTCTATAAATTTGGATTTAAAGGAATATAAAGAAATTACTATAACGGGATAAATCTGGAAAAAAGGAAACAATTTGAAACAAAGAAAAGGTGTGGTGCTACAGAAACAAAATGGATACTTTGCTAACTGTGGATTGTAACTGTAGATTAAAGACTGACATCTAGAGGCAGAGGAAGAAATACAAGATGGAAATGTTTCTGTGATCTCAGGACAGTTCCAAGGAAGATGGATATGTCTTTGCGATTGCAAGACAGCTCAAGAGAGGACTTTGTAACCAGATGGCTGACCTTTAAGATTTATAACATCAAAGAATAAACAGAGACTCAAATGACACCTAAGCAACAACGCAAGAGATAACTACAGAATTGGAATATTAACAATGTTTTAAAAACAAGAGTAGCTTGCAGCAATTCTAGTGAAGAATATAAAATGTATGATATTAAAAATAAAGTTAAAGCCTGTATTAAAGATTATCAGAGGATTATAAAAATGGTGAGAAAAGAGGGAAAGGAGTGTTAAGGAATTTAAATTAAGAAAATATGAAATTTTCTAAGCATAAGTAATGAAATTGAAATAATTTACGATAAAACTTTCCATAAAATATTTGAATATAAGTATGAAAATTTTTTTTTGAATAATAAGAAATGTTTGCTTTTTTCTATTTTGCTCTTTTATTAAGAATGGATAATTTGTAAATTGTTATTGGTGATGGGAGATCTTTTTGAAATTGATGGAATGTAAGAAATAATTTCTTTAGATTTTATTTTGTCTCTTTTATTTTATTTTATTTTTGTTATGGTTTTTTTTTTTGATGAAACTAGGGACAATTATTGTTATATTTTGTGGAATGTAAGGATTATAGATGGTGATTGAAGAAAATTGTGTTGGGGATAAATATTTTAATGAAGAAGGGAAGGGCAAGAAAGGGGGTAAAAAATAAGGGGATTAGACTTGATTTAACACCCATTTCAGGATAGGGGGAAGGAACAGATTTTATGATAGAAATGTACAAATAATAAAATATTAAGAGGGAAAGAGAAATATATTGGATAAATGATACAATGGGGGGTGAAATTGGAATTATGTTTAATTATGTACCTGACTGATATCCTGTTGAAAAATGATTTGTATGTGGTTTATTTTAAAAAAATAAAAAAAAATTCTGAGAAAAAAAATGATGTGGAGCAGGAGGGAGTGGTTCGTTTGTTTGGGTCTACATGGCATTATAGATCAAGACAATTTTAAAAAAAGAAAAATTGCTGCAGAATGAGAGGAACGCAATTGTCCTTTTTTCCTCTTCAACCCTTATGTTTCTGGAGCTGTTTTAATATACATCAGCCTCAGAAAATCCAGGATATAGAAAACTAGTTGCAGGACCTGATATATAATATCAGAAAGCATTATATAAATATTTCTTACTCTGAACATATAGAGGCAATTATAAACTCTGATTTGATTAATCCTGATTTTCAATACTAATACTAATAATAAACCATGTCTTATAAACAACAATAATGCCAATGCTAACCTACATAAATCACAATATGGAGTAACAAATTGCATGATTTCAGGCAAGATTACATGTTTTACAGATGATAGCAAGAGCTTCATGATTACATTTCTAAAGAGAAGTATCTCTCACCTGACACCAAAATCGGAAATATTGGACCTTTGCTTTGAAATCACGAACATAGGCTATTTGAGGTCCGTTGTCTCTGGAAGCAAAAATCAAGGTGACACTGATTAAGCACAAATGTATATTCAGTTAAGGATTTTACCTAAATAACGGAATAATATTGAAGAGAAAAATATGCTATCAGAATGCGTGCCATCTTTCCCCAATGGAATTGGCCCACCCCACTGGTGCTTGCAGAAATGGCCTACTGCAGATCCCATCAGCTAAGAAGTTTTGGCTTGGTGTGATCCAGAAGAGCCTTTTCTGCTACGGCTCCTATCCTTTGGAATATCTTGCCTCAGGAGACAAGGTCTGCTGCCTCTCTTTTTGACTTCAGAAAAAGCCTTAAAACCTCGTTCAGGCATGTTATCCTGAAAGAGAATCTGGCTAGAGGTGGTTCGTACACTAACGGAGAAGGCACCTCATCTCTGCCCCTTAAACCCTTTTTAGCTTGTTTTAATTTTTGTAATTTTAATCCATTTTTATATTTATAATCTTTGAATGTTTGTTTTATCTAAATGTTAGCTGCTCAGAGTAGTTTGAACTGCAAGATAGGCACCAAAGAAATTTGATTGATTAATTGATAAATAATTAATAAAAATTATCTCCTCACAATACTCCATAAAAATCATTACTTAAAACAGCAATCTCCTATCTTGTGTTAAATATAAACTTTCTTTTTAGAAATAGGATTTTTTAAATCTACCTTGGAGTGACTTATATATACCGTATATATGTATTTATACAGTTGGCACTGCCTCAACTGTAAAAGAAGTCAAGGGGCATCTGGTTTCCTCCCTGATAGTACCTTAAAAAAACCGCTGATGATCCTTGGGAATTGCAGTTTATCCCAGAAAAAATGGACTTTCATCCTGGCATCAGAACCAGAACAAAGAGAAGGATAGTCTATTTCAGTGTATGGACTTCATTTCATCAATCAGAATTCTGGGAGTTGAAGCCCACACATCTACAAGTTGCCAAGACTGAGCAACTTCATCCATTCCTTTTCTCTCATTCCTAACATACAACCCAGCTAGTGCAAATTAAATGGAAAGATTGGAAAAAGGGGAGGGAAAGAAGGTGGTGAAGAAAGATAAATTGGAAGTCTTCTTTTCATTCTAATTTTACTGAAAGCAAGGCGAACAATTCCAAATTATAAAGTGAAAGGACAGAAAAATCTATTTGCTGATATCTCTAATTTTCCGTGTTACCCCACTTTTAGTTTCAAATGGATTCAGCATTTACATTACATTAAACAGTGTTCACATTAAACACTGAAAAATAATTCCCTTTAAGCATTATCTTGTTTTGTTTTAGAAACTGTCTGAAAGCAGAAATAAACTGGACCTGCCTTGAGAATAAAGTGTATATAAAAGAGAAAAAGTTCAAAATTCAGACTGGTATATTAACCAGTATTATTAAATAATATTTTATTAGAAAGTAGCAATGTAATTTAGTTAGTATGAAAGATGACCCAACCAGTGTTGTGTAAAACCCTGTCCCTTTTTACAGGCTACCTAAACACTATTGATATTTTAGGAGGAAAAAAACGTACAAAGCAGACTTTCCAGTACGAGGATCGATATATGTTGTTGTTCTTCTGTTGTGATCCACAAAATATGGAATTCCATCCACAGTGAATCTCATTTCCCAGCCCTCTGGTAAAGGTTTTTCATTTAATTGACTATAAAAACAGATACAAAAGATATGAACTGCATGTTACAAAACTGATAGACTATGCAAATCATATCTGCATCTTAAATCCAAACTAGCAATTATTTGAGCAGAACTTTAATTGTCCACTACCATTTATCTGGTACTCAAAGGGATTGCGCCATTAGAAAGAAAAAAACCCAGAGACATTTAGTAAGAGAATATTAAAAATGCTGCTATTCCTGCTCAGTGATCAGAGGTCAATGTTTCCTTATCTACTAGATTATCAAAGAGAACAAATAACACTGTTTTCCTTACAGCATTTCCTTACATGTCACATATAATTATACTACATCTTAACCGAACAGTAATATTTAAGCTTTGTAAGATTTTCACTGAGAATCCAAAGAGACAAATGTGATACCATAAAGCTCTACTCAATGTGCATATGCCTTTTTGAGTTATTACTACAGCACAGGTGCATAGCCTTTGGAACATGGTTGAACAATGCTGGATCTTACCCTTGACTCCTGGGATCTTCCCACTGTGTGATGCGAGTATTATGATTGACAAAATATACTCTGCCATTGCTGTCTGTTCTCTTTTCTGAGAGAAAATACAGTAATTAGTTTTGATGTAAGTTAGTTAGTTTTGATGTAAGACATATGTAAGTAATATTTACGTGGGCCTGTTTGTTCATGGAAAATATCTCACCCAACTTATGTAAGTCTTATTGCTATTGCTATTACGCACTACACCAATTTGGATGCCCCTCCCCTCAAAACTAGCATTAAGGGCCTCACAGGAAAAGCTTAGGATGTGTAATAGGAGATGAACATTGGGAAATAATGAACAGATGAACTTGCTCAAATGGAACCTTTCAGAGAATGTAAGGAATTGTAAATATGGAAATTATCACTGAGAAAGCATTTATTTTCACACCATCCAACTACATTTTGGCAGCTTTGAAATCACTTTGTGTTGGTTTTAATCTTAAACACTTTACCTGGAAATATGGTCTTCTGTAATAGTTATGTAAATGAAGTATTTAAATTGATCTACAAGGTTAAATCATCTTTATAAGGTGCCAATGCAAGAGCAACAAAGAGTAAATCTACTTTCAGAAAAAAAAATAGCCCTCACTTTTTTTGAGTAATACTCCTTCAGCAGGATACATCCCGCTCACTATTTAAGAAACAAAGGTCAAATCCTGATTCCAGATTTTAAACAATTATACAGGTTTACATGTAAAGTAGGAAAAATAAACTGACATTATGCATTAACTCCATAAATGAAAGAAAATAACATTTTATATGGTTTATGCATCTCAGTGCCACCGCATGTAAATTTTGGAGTCATGAATGTCAGATAAGAAAAAATATCCCAGTGATTACTAAATGAAATGAGTAAAAATAAATTTCAAATAAGTGATATTAGAAACTAGAACTTAAAAATATCTTACCCCATCCATGTGGCAAGGGACCCAGAGGATCAAATTCTTTACTCTGTGTGAAGTCTTGATTCTATAATCACAAGAAGACACATCTTAATAACCATTAATTAAACTGATCTAAAATCTGTGCTATGCATATATCATTTTAAAGCAAGATTTCTCTTTCAAGACAGTAAGTTTAGATTATATGTTTATTACAAGTTAAAAGCCCCCAACACTGGCTAAGATTTTCTAGCAGGAGATAAACTCATCAAGTAAATCTTTAGGTGTCATATAAATAAAATTAATACAATACAAGATGTGCTAGGGTTCAAAACTTAAGGGGTAACTTTACAAAATAAGACTGAGTTCAAGTGAAATTCTGCAAATCCAAAGAAATATTGTCAATGTGAATGTCTTTTTTGAATAAATTATGATCATAATCTCTATTATACTGGGCTAAACATTATTTACATTGTTCCAAGAAAGACATAAAACTTAGTCTGAAATATCTGAGCCATAATCCTCTGAAGTAAAGAATTATTCAAAATAATATTGTAAGCAGAAGTAATTTTCCAAAACTATGTAAGAAGGAAAAACAGTAATTTCTATGTATATCAAACAAATTACGTTTAAATTTTATTGTATTGCTTTGTTTTTGGAAACTTAATGGATTCTCAATAGAAATTAATATATTGTTCTCTAAATTCTTAATTTTCATAGATGGTGTTGTGCTAATGTATGTTAGATTTGATTTGCAACCCATTCTTCAGTGTTCTCACCCCATATATGAACCTCTGATTAAATTGCTGCATAGCTCCTTGAAGCTGGCTACGCTGAAGTTGCCACTGCTCATAATTACGGACAGATTCCAGAGTTGGTCGTTGCCAAGTGGTTGTTCTAGTGAAATGGTCAACGTAATAAATCCGTCCCATGTTATCTACTCGGCGCTCCCAACTAAAAAACAAGAGCGATATATTTAAATGAAAGCAGCACAGATCACAAAGTACATAGCAATCAGATAAAAAAAGAAACAAAACATAGAATGCATGCAATATAAAAGACACACACACACACACACACACACACACACACACACACACACACACACACACATAGGGAGCCTTATGTTTGCCACTTGGAGATCCTGAATGAAAGCCAGGCTTTAAACCTACACACAAATAAATAAAATGGGTCAAGCAAAATATTTCCTCAATTTTACTGAAACAGTGAGGAAAAAGTATTATCTTTAATTCTATCCCTATGCTATTCTATTTCTCAATTCCAGCATTTTGATTAAAGCATCTACACTTTATTTATTCATGTCTACTTTGTCTTTAATAGCAAAAATAAGGCTTTTCTTTTTAAATTATTCAAGTGTATCATATATATTTAAATAAATATATTCGTATATGAAAAATGGGATGATTGCTTTCTTGTCTACTGAACCAGAAAAAAGATAGAGGCAGTACAGCAAACTTAACAATGCTGAATTTATACGTATAGGTTCTATTACAATTGCTTGGGAATGTTCCAAATTTCTAGAGCTACAAAAACAACATTCAAAAATAATAAAATATATAACTCCCAAAGCAATAACAAGCTAGCAAAAAACAATCCATGAATTAATATATAGAGAATTGCTCACCCTGGAGGAAGAGGCTCTGGCCTATCCCATGTTGTTCTTTTTTCTACATGATCTACATAATACACCCGGCCATGCTGATCTACTCTTTGTTCCCACCTGGAAAAAAACAAACTGTCACATGTGAATTTATTTAAATACCTTCATCTTGTTGCTTATTTGAAAGTGGCTTCTTAATCCATCTACAACTGCAATATATAATAAGTGCATTTTCTTCATATATAGACATTATATAAACCAAAGGCTTACTTTCATTTCACACTTATAAGTCTGCTACTACTATAGTGCAATCCCTGATAAACAAAATTCTTCAACAATTTGCAATTTCACGAATTTCCTGGATTAAAAATCTTTATCACATTTGAACTGTCTGTTTTTTAATTCAAATATTTAGGGTGGCAAACATGGAATTTCTCATTTTAACCTCATAGTAATTCTGCAAACTATTTTAGGCTAAGAATTTTGGACCAACTTAATTTGCCAATTAGGATCTGAATTGTTATCTGTATGATTTAGTGCTCTGACAATACCCATTTCCCATCACATTTTAAGTTTTGGGGAAAGCAGTACAAAACCTGCTTGTCATTCCAATGAATTCTATTTTATTCATATTTTTGTTGGACTACAGTCCTTCTAATAAGAAGCAGATCATTTAGATCTAGTAAATTTTGTCTTTACTATATCACATTAACTTGAGAACAAGAATTTATGATGATCTAGTAGTGTTGTACCACTTGGACAATAGCCACACTAGTTCATATTTCCCAATAATTTCTAATGATATGTTGGAAACAATATCATTTTAATTATAAACCATATTTTTCCACCAGTATTACAGAAGGCTAAGCAGTGTACCTGCTTAGCTCGACTTATATCAGCTATCTTGTTTTGGTGCTGCATTCAACATTCGTCGCTATAGGAATTTTGATATTTGTGTCATCATGTGAGATATCATAAAGAACTGGTTTATAGGTGGCAGAATTGTATTTCTGAGTATACAAATCATATTTTGGGTGATTTCAGGCATGAAAGAGATGTAAGAAAGTGCTGTCTTTCAGAGGAAAAGATGCTAAGCTACAAAACTACTTTTTTATTTTATTTATTTGTCACATAGTATATATAAGCGTAAGCATGAAATAACTATACAGTATATAAGCATATATATAAGCATAAGTATGTAATAACTATATTAATTGGATATAATGAAAGGAAACAATAGGACAGGAACGGTAGGCACGCTTGTGCTCTTATGTGCACAATGTGCTCTTACAGACCTCTTAGGAATGGGGTGAGGTCAATAGTAGACAGTTTTTGGTTAAAGCTTTGGAGATTTGGGGAAGAGACCACAGAGTCAGGTAATGTATTCCAAGTATTAACAACTCTGTTACTGAAGTCATATTTTCTGCAATCAAGATTGGAGCGGTTCACATTAAGCTTAAATCTATTGTGTGCTCGTGATTGTTGCAATTGAAGCTGAAGTAGTCTTCAACAGGAAGGACATTGTAATAGATGATTCTATGAGTTAAACTCAGGTCATGTCGAAGGCGTTGGAGTTCTACTTGTAAAACTATTTGTAATACAGAATTGAACAACACTGAACACTTGCCCAGGTGGAAGAGGACCTTGGCTAACCGTAGGATGGGGCTGTGAAATGGGAGTTGCTGGCTGAACTTGTCTGCATATGGGTGGTGTTGCTACAGGAGATGCTGCAGGAAGAGCTGTCCCCGCAGTTCCTCCATCAGAACTTGGTTCTGCTGCTGACATGCTTGCGGTTGGCACAGTTTCTTTATTAGCCGCTTCTGATTCTGTGGAAGAAGGGCCATTGACACATGCTGCAGAGAATAAAGATTGGAAAGAAGGCAATGATTACCTTTACTCTGATACATCCAAGAAAGCCTGTAGGTTTCTACATGTTACATGATAATAGTAGCATTATTAGACTTTTTTGATTAAGAATAGTCAAGTAAAAAGCCTTTTAGAAAATACTTAAATATCAAAATTCATTTACAACACGACATTAAAAATTGGGGATCAATTGTTTTGAAAAAGTAGCTCCCAGTTAAATTTTAAACAATTCCATTTCAAGGAAACTATAGTTTCAGAAAATTAAGATGAACAATTCAGGATAAAAGTTCTCGTTCTCTTGATCACAAAAATTTAGAAGTCTTTAACGAGAATATTCACATTTGCAGGGGACAATATATAATATAAAATTTCAAAGCTAGGTCTGGGGAGGGTTCATGTAAATGAATAAATAAATAAATAAAAATATTTCAGTATGAAAAAATTATTATATAAATATAGTGAAATATTCCAAACTTTACTCATCCATGTCTTAACATTGTAAACTTCTCTTTATATAGTTTGAGAATGTTTTCTTGAAAGTCAGAAGATTAAATAGTGCAGAGGGAAAACAATAGCAATAGCACTTAGATTTATATACTGCTCCATAGTGCTTTAGATGCTTCTCTGAGCAATTTACAAATGTCGGCATATTGTTCCCAACAATCTGGGTCCTCATTTTACCAACCTCAGAAGGATGGAAAGCTGAGTCAACCTTGAACCGGTCAGGAACGAACTCCTCGCAACATTTGTAAGTAAAATAAACTCTGAACTCAAGAGAATTTGAAAATTTATCTCATATTGATATTCACATACCAACTGGAGCTGAAGGCCTACGCGGAGTGGGTGGAGGTGGTCGAGAAGGCCTGGGAGGTCTAGAAGGCTTGAAGCCACCATTTGCAATTAATGGAGAGTCACTGATATTAGCCCCCTTGTTTTCATTGGAAACAGCAGTCTCACAACTGTCAACACTGCCACACCTTAATAGATAGGAAAATACAATTTATCCTTGAAATTTGAAGTTGGCATCTAGATAAAAAAGGGGAGTTAATTTTCCAAATCAAATACTACATACTGTGCTATATAACAGGGCAAAGGATCACTGAAGTTATTGCAGAGTTATATGCTGACCTCCAGCATTCCGTTTTGACAATGCCCATAATGCCCACAATGAAGATGATAAGTACTCTTATCATTTTGCTTTCAAAAAGGGGAAGGAGAGCAGAACGGGTAAAAAATATGCAGGTATGTCATAAAAACTTCAATAAGGGCAGGTTATTTCATGTGTTATTCTGCAAAGCAATTCTTGACATAAGAGCTATCAAAGGGAAGTGTCTGGAAATGTATCTCATTTTGCCTGAGATACTAGAATGGATGTTAAAAGAAATAATGGGCTGGGATCAAAAACACTTGGGTGGGGCAACACAATGGAGACGTTTGGATGAGCTGCCTGCACAGGATCCTCAAACAGGCAGGAAGTCAGTGTAGGTTGTTATGGTATGTAGAATTTGATTTCATATAGCCAGAGTGACATGAATAATTCTGACAGCATATTGCTGAAAGCTGAGAAAGGATTTTATGACATTAGAACATAGATACAATTCACCAGATATTAAACCGTGTCATTGAATCAGCTCTCTGCTTAGTCTTTCTGAATTACTCTATTTACTTTAAATACATATTTAAATATAAATTTTAAATGTATTTATGCTGAGTCAATTATAGCTAGGCCAGCAATCATCTAGAACTCATGGTAAAATACAACTGGAACCACCTTACCTTGTTTCACTTTTTGCTTTGGAACCATCATTTTGGTCAGGACCTTAAACATAAGACAATACAAATTTATAACATTTATCACACTAAAAAGATATAAACATTACATAATTATACCAGGCAATTTTATGCACCTAAATATTGACACTAAATATATGATAAAGTGGGACCATAGTTGTCCCACCAAATCAGAAGAACCCAGAACCAGGAAACAGTTCTTAGCTGAGCAACAGAGGAGGCTGACAATTTTCAGCAATAGCTCCTTTCACTTAAGCCCTCATTTCAGTGTTGTTCTGAACTCTAACCCTAACTCCAAAATAAGGCAAGCTTTTTAGGGAGCTAAGAAGAGGAAAAGAGAATTCTGTGATTTTATATAAATTAAAATCAGAAAAGACAGGGAGTTTGTAAATACCATTGCTTGCCTTTGATTAAAATATACATTTATGATGCCTGAAAATAAACAACTGACATTTGCAGGAAGACTAGAGGCTATGGATAACACAGTATAGAAAGTTATTTCTCAAATGGGGGAAAACTGGAACAATGGTGATCCAGGTTAGTGTCTTTTTTGATGAAGCAACATTTTTCAAATTAACTCCCCAGGCAGGTCACCTGTCCATGTTAGCTCTTCGCTTCTAAATACTCTTCTGCTATTAAAAAAGACAACTCTTATTTGCCTGGATTTTTAGTTAGCCATTTTGGGCTTCATACATAAAAATAAAACTTGAGAGATAAAATAAATATCAATTGACTGATAATGAGATGTTTCTAAAACAGAAAAATTATTTTTGAGAAAGAATTCTGCGAATGACGAACTGCTATATAAAAGGTCTAATACATTTTTCTCCAACCCGTTGCCTTTTTATACCTTGGACTACATTCTTTTAATTCCTAATTCATGTGCCTACAATCAATGCAAATTGAAAAGGTGATATAGCTCAACACTCCAAAAGGGCCGTAAGAAGAATAACAGTCTCTCAGTAAAAATGGACATGGGATCTGGAAAAGTAGGTTTTTATTAGAAACGTTATCGAAGGCTTAAGGTAGGAAAAAAATTCAAAGGAAAATTGATTCTGATAAGAAAACTTTGGTGAGATAAAATCCACTAAGAGCTGACAACAATGAAGACTGATTCCTGACCACAGAGCAGGCAGAGTTTTACAATACCAGCAAAATATGATGGATGTATGCAGTATACAGCAGTTTGAGAAAAATATTAGTATTTTTAGTATTAGTAAATAGAAGTATTAACTAACAAACTGAATTACTGTCACTACTCTTCTGCTATTAAAAAAAAGAGCTTAACACATATACGAAGTATCTGGGCCATTTTTTTCACACTTCAGTGGTCACAAATCAAAAGTTAGAAGGGGGGATGTTGCTGATCCTTTGCGACACCATGGCTCCCTGCTTTACAGATGGCTGAATACAAGATTTTATATTTAAGACTAGAGTCCCAGTGTCAATCATCTGAGGTCAGCCACATCAGGAAACAGAAACTGAATGGAATACTGGAACTCTAATTTATTGTTTATAAAGGTTAACAGTAGAATCTTGAAAGCCTGGCAGGGTGGAGGCTTGTAAGAATCTGAAACTGAACCCTATCAAGCCAGAAACTGGCTGGTTTTCTGGTTATTCTAGACATTACTAATTCTGAATATTATTTATTACATTTGTATGCCTCCAAATCTGCCAGGGACTTAACAAAAGTCAACTATTAAAACACCAACAGTATTGTCAGCAATTATACAATGAAAACATACCTGATAAATTTAAATAGTTTAAAATGATAAAATCTAACTTTTAAAATCTTGACATCATGAGCCAATCTGGAACATGAAACCACAACACAGCAGTAATAAATAATTGATGGCAAATAACTTCCAAATGGAACAGTTTTGTCTTTACTACTTTTGGGAATGATGTTAAAGGAAGAGGCAAGTCTGAGATTATTTTTTGGGAGGGGGGGAGGGGGGGCTATTCCAAAGGACTGGGCCTCTAACCAAAACATCTTAGTATCCCAAGCAGGTTTAAGATTGTCTGGTAGCTAAGATTTTAAGTCATCATGTTCACTCCAATAAAATATAGTTTATTTAAAATTATGCTGTTTAAAATAGAATTGTTCTGGCAAGAAACCAAAAGCATAAGGGTAGAGTATCTATGGTTTCAACAGATTTTTCTCACAGGAAATACCTCAGAGTGAGCTGAACAAAGATTGAGGGCTTTGTTTATGTGGCATAGATACTCTATAGGAAAATATTACTCACTTCTTATGCTTGAGGCATCACCATTAGTCAGAAGCTCGGGATCCACCTGCATACCATCTAGACAGACAGACAACTCTCCAATTCCATCAGCTGGTTCTTTGTCACCAATAAGATCCATGTTCACAATCACTTCCTCAACTATATAAAAAACAGAAATAGTTTATTAAAATGTTTTAATTGTTTAAAGCTAAGCAAATGGGTTAGAATTGTTAGCAAAATATTTTAATCCCCCACATATGCATTTTAAAGGGTTGCTGATAGTATTAACTGTAATTCAATGCTCCTTTCCTATTTTTTCACATTTATCTTTATATCAGCCCTTATTGTGCCACACATTTTTCAACAGTCTATGGAAATAAATCTCATTGATGAAATGAGCTCTTACAATTGTTCCATTATTGCACCAAATGAAAAAGGCTTAGATATTTTGACATTCACCAAGAGGACCACAAATGTTTTTCAGATATTCTACAGCAGATTTTTAACTAAACGGGCAATTCAGCAGCAAAGCTTCCTGCAAAAGTTTTTGCTACTGCATTTTAAAATAGGATTTCCATTCAAATCACTTGACTCATCTGATTTTAAAAAAATCAGAGTTCTTTGCAAATACCTTTCTTATTTCAGCTCATTTATTTCTATATAATTTTAAGTATCAACATCCTTTAGAAACATCACCATATATTAATGTGCATTTCAAAGTGTCAAGAATGAATTAGAATGGCACTGTTTAAAATCTAAGAAATGACTCATCATTATTCTGTAGAAATAATGCAACAGAGAAAGCTTGGATACTTTTATTGACATTAGACCAACAGTTTCAAATATATACAGAAATTATAAAATTGGGAACATCCTTCCAGAGAAGAAATGGCAAACTGAAGATGGCTTTGCTAAAAGTGAAGATAACCACAATGGAATGAAGAGCCAACAAATAGACTGGCTCATCATTATTCCTCTCCAGCAAGGAGAGGACTTGAGATTGCTCACTAGTTCTTCAGACAATTGCTCCTTGTGAGTTGGCCCTACTTAAATCTAATTTAGAACTCAGAACATAATTGGTTCAAGTTCAAAAGTATTTCCAGAGCGTACAGATAAGAGCTGTTTTTATGTCCAGATTATTTCAAATTCAATTGTTTTAATTTTGAAATTATTGGCATGCCTGTATCAGACACAGCTATGCTGTTGTTATTATTTTTTTTAAAGAGGGCTCCATGTATGTAAAAGTATATAATTTTCAGTAATTTGTTGCTACATACTTACGTTTCATATTATTTGTTTTTAGTGTCTCCTGAATATCTAGTGTGGCACTTCCAAGTAAGATATCGGACTTCAATGTCTGGTGACTCCATACACGAAAATGTAGCTTGCTAACAGGGGAGACAATTCTAAAGAAGCAGAAGTAATATCAAACATGCTCATCTTTCCTTCATTTAAATTATGTATCAAAATACCACAGAGAGGTCTATTTTGAAAAAAGTTGCTAATAGTTTAAAATTTTGAAGGCTGGAGTTTTTAGGTGAAATATGAATTGTAATCAAAGTGCTAGTCACTTTACTATGTTAACTTTCTTTTTAATGTTTAGGTTTTTTAACATATATTAGGCAGATTTATACTAGTAGGTCCAGCTGCTGATCAAACATTTTCTGAAAGAAAATATCAAACAACTGCGGGAATATTCCAGTGTGGAATATTATTCAACATACAAATCTGAGTCTTTTTTAGTTATTTCAAAACAATATAATGAATAATTTTGAGTTCTTTCTTCCTACATCTGTTTACCCTACTCTAGAAGTCATTCCAGTGGACTGCTTCTTTTTCTTAGCAGCCAATAATATTATGTCAAAAAAACTGTTAAGGTTTTGACATTTGCTTTGCTTAAACTGAAAAATATTGTCAATTTTGGCCTTTAATTGAACTGAAAGGAGGTTAATTTCTGCAAACTATAATGTCTGATACCTACAAATCATGCAACAAACCATTACAGTATTGATCATTCCTGGATTTGGCTTTTCTTGAAATGTTTTGGCATTTTTGCTGGCACAATATATGTATAGTAGAACATCCAGAATCTTAGAAGTATCTCTAGAAATATTTGTTTTATTGATTTTCAGTATTTTTATCCATTATTTTAATGGATACTAAACTGATAACTGATATACATGCTGTTACTGAGAAACAGTTCATTGATGTTTCTTCTGACACTTCCTTGTAAAAAAAACCTCCCTGGCAGTATCTCTCCCTGAATTTTGGATTAGTGTGCACAATAAGGGTCAAGAATTTAAAGAGAAAGTTATGAACATACTGATTCTATTTACAACAGTTAGTCAATGTTTTTCTACAGTTGGGGTTAGAAAAAATAAAGTTCAATCAAAAGTAAATGTGAAATGACAATTGAAAGTAACTACCTTAACATGAAGCCTGGATTTCAGGAGTTATAGAAAAGTTAGCAAGGTTCCCATTTAAAATAAGTAATTTCATTTCCAATTAAATGGTATTCTTTTATAAAGTTGGAATGGTTGCCATTCTTTTGACAAACACATCAACATTTAGTAAATACTGATATATGTACTTCTTTCCCTGTTTAATCCCAATGAAGTCATTTGTTTTATTCTTTGGGGTCAGGGGGTTTGAACAAATTCATTTATTATTTTAGACAGCCATGGCATCACATAGCTTGAGAACTCCAGGCATTTATTGGGCTTAGAAGGTTGCCCAAATGGAGACTTTTTCTCCATTTATTTGGGGACCAATAGAGTTTTTAGGCAGCAAATAGTTATGTTCTTCCTCTCAGACTAATGAAAGTAGGAACTCCTAAGATGTTTGTTAGGTTATGTAAACTGGGTAAAATGTGTTTAAATGTATCCAACAAATTTAAATAAACAAAATTCTGTATGCCCATGAACATTTATACTCTTTCCTTATAAGCACTGCATTTTTCCATTATCAATATTCATCCCATATTATTATCTGATTGTATTTCTATTTAATGAAATGATATTTCTAAACTTACACTGTAAGATGCTGTTTCCATTTTGGACTGTTGGTATTGTTGCATTTTTCTGTTTTCTTTGACTGACCATCAACCCAAACTTCCACATATGGGCTGGGTCCGAACCACTTGTTTTTGTTTTCTTTCAACTTTGCCGAAATAACTTGAAAAATAAGAAAGAGAACAACATGGTCAAAAATGACCTGCAGATAGGTATCACGTTTCATATTATTCAGTTTGTTTAAGTCAAGAAATGAAGCATTTATTACAGCAGAACTAGATCAAACCTAAACTGAAAGATTGGAAAGATGTCCAATATTTAAAACAGATAGCATCATCATAATACAGATTATAAACACTTTATTTAGAATGGAGGCTGGAAAGTATGTTAAAGTTCCTGAAGCGTGCATTTTATTTGAATAAGCTAAATATGAGAATGAATATTAATATATGTTTATATTCACTCCACCTACGTACATATGTATAGTTTCTGACATTTATAGGTTGCTTATTAGTCAAAATTATATTGTGTATAGAACAATTTTTTATTTTGTATGTAGCTCTTATGGAGTTTCTGAAGGCTATGATTTTCATTTAAAAATTGTTCTACGCTTATTTTTAGGTGCTTAGAAACTTAAATGTAAGTGTAAACAAATTTAAAGTATGTATGTATATATGTATGTATTTGTATCCCATATTAATTTTACAAATAACTCAAGGCAGTGAACATATTCAACATACCTTTTTCCTCTTATTGTCCCTACAACAACTCTGTGAGTTTAGTTGGGATAGAGAGAGTGAGGCCCAAAGTATATAGTGATATCAATATGCATAGTCATGTGAAAAATATACAGCCCATTAAAATCTTAGAGTTTTTCCAATACATTTCAATTATATTGATAAAGGGGATAGAATACAATGAATACTGTGCACCATTTACGTTTTATAATCCATTGTGTAATTTAAATAAACATAGATAAAAATTCTGCATGGAGGAAAAAGTAAGCACATTTATCGCTAGCTCAGCTCAGGTGACATGACATGGAGATTTCAAACCACTACCGAGGTTAGTTTGTCCAAGCACGTTCAGCAGAACAACAGAATGTAAGATATTGAAAGAGGTCTTTAAGATTCCCAGAACTGCATCACATGACCTACAGGTAGCTCTTACCACTGCTGATGTCACAATGCATGAATCTACCATTAGAAGGAACCTGTACCAATTAAATCTACCTAGAAGAACTACCAGGAGGAAACATTTGGTATCCAGAAAAAAACACCAGGGCAAGACTAAAAGCTGCACATGAACATCTAGGCAAAAACCAGGATTTCTAGAAAAATGTGCTTTGGAGAGATGAACTAAAGATAGTTATTTGATCACAGTACTAGAACAAATGCTTAATAAAAATCAAAGACAGTATTTCACTAGAAGAACCTCATACCAACTATAAAGCACGTTGGTGGAAATGTTATAGTTAGGGGTTGTTTTGCTGCATCAGGGCCTGAGAAGCCCACCATCACAAAATTTTGTTTGTTTGTTTGCTTATTTTTCTCTATTTATTAAATTTATCTGCTGCCCATCTCACCACAAGGTGACAATAGAAGGAAGGAAGGAAGAAGGAAGGAAGGAAGGAAGGAAGATTTCTGGAATGGGCAAGTCAAAATATGAATATAAATCTCACTTAAAGGCTATGCGGGTGATCTGACACAGGTTGCAAGAAAGCCCTCAAACATTGCTGTAAAAAAAATTTATATGGAGAAATGGGAAAAAATATTTGCCGTCAATGTCAGAGACCAGTTGACAGTTATAAGAAACACCTACTTGGGGCAATGCCAGTATTAGATCTAAGTATTATATATTATTATAAGTATTATATATTCTAAGTATTATATATATAGATCTAAGTATTAGATCTAATTTCACATGATTGTACATATAAAAAATAATAGTGACAGAATGAGGCTAACAGCTAACATTCCCCTTAACCATTTTGCTTTGATATTAACATCACTATATGAGCTCAGTTTAATTTAAAAATTGTCAAGTCTCTCACTTCAATTACAAAAATGCAAGAGAACATTAGTTTTTGTCATCCCTGCCAAATTTAGAACACTCCTGCTAAGTAGTGATTTTTAGGCCAAGCAAGAAGAAATTGAGCTTATGCCACAAGTTTAATACTCAACGTAACATAACTTTCTTTTCAGAAATGTTAAACCATTTGTTTGTTTAAATTTATATAGCTGAACAATCTCAGCTTTGTGGCTCAACTGATTAAAACAAGAAGACACAATAAACAAAATTAAACAAAAACAGTAAGTATATATACTGTATATATATAAAAAAACATTAAAAGATAGAAAATGTATTTGGTGACAGTACAATGAACCCATCACAACCCATACATGTAGTCTTCATTTAGCAAAGACATTTGGGACTGGCAACTTGATTGTTAAACAAAACGGCTGGTAACTGAAATATGATTTCAGCTTTCACTTCAGTTTTCCTTTGCTTTACAGTTTTGTGAAGGTGGTAAAAGCAAGGATTGGTTGCAAAGTTAGTTTTTCATTAGTATTGTCACTGTGAACAGTCAGTAAAGGAGGCAGTCACTAAACAAGGACTATTTATACAGCTATCTAGTAGGTTCTACACCACAGCCAGATTCCCAAGCATGATGGCAAAGCCATGTCTTCAGAGTCCTCAGAAAGGCTAGGAAGGGCATGGTAAAATGGCCTCTCACTTTCTGCCTCAACATCATTTGACCAAATGTATTCATATTTTTTATCAGCAAGGTTTCTTTATGTGGGTTGCAATGTATGCAGATGCACTGTCCCTAGTGCAGAATATAGAAGCTGTGTGGACAAGGGCACAAAAGAAAGGAGAGTATTGTTGCCTGCCTCCATTCCCTTGCATTCACTCAAGGTTTTCCAGAGGGCTGATTCACTCATAGGCCAGCACAGTTCAATGTTAGCTAATGGCAACGTTAGGTGATAGTGTTGAGTGCCCATTAGCTAATGCAGGTCTGTAGGTCCTCACGTAGAGCAGCCCAACAAAGTCATACCCCTAAGCAGGATTTTAATGCAAGATGACTTCCATATCCATAATGTTTCTACTAGATACTTTTCTTTATTTTTTTAGTTTGGGATTTCAGTCTCAGTACATATTTTTAATCACCTGAGAAATCCCTGTATTATGTTAACAATAGTAGTAGCTCTGATAGCACATGGTACATCAAACCTTTTTTCATAGTTTCTTCTGGCCAAAATCTGTCCTTATCTGATCAAATCATACCAACACTACTAGCAACAACATAGAAATGATGGTAATTCCCATGGAAGAGGTTTAAAAAAGAAAAACTGCTAAAAAAAGCATTGCCTTCAGATCTTCTAGTTCAGAAAATAAAATCTGTCCGACAGAGAGTATAAACTTTTGTGTTTGGTGTCATAACTGATTAAAGGAAGACTTTCATTTAGAAGTCCCTAATATATGAAGAAGTCATGAGTATTAAAAAGGCAGTGTTTCTAAAATATTTCTAAAAGGGGCGTAAGTCTTAACTGATACGCTCTTTCTCATGGTGATCGACGGGAGAGTCCAGGATGGGTTACTCTAACCTCGTAGCTCTACTGACTGAGTTGAAATTCTGAGGACCCGCCTCCCTGATAATGGTCCCCAGTAGAAAATGAAGACGAAGCGAATCTTGCAGTCCGGCTCCGATCCAAACATACGTCCTCCCGGAATCTGGACCAGACAGTCCACCAGGTGGAACTGGACTCTCCTATCCATCACCATGAGAAAAGGCATATCAGGTAAGACCAACGCCCCTTCTCCATAGTACTGACGGAAGAGTTCAGGATGGGACATACCAAAGCTTGGCTGTCCTATGGGCGGGAACTGCTCTGAGCATCCAGTCTATAGTGGCGGATGAATGGTGATTGGGACGTCCACGTCGCCACCTGACAAATTTCTTCCACAGAAACCTAGGTTGCCCTAGTTGAATATACAGTAATCCCTTGAGGTATCGGGAGATCCTGCATAGGCTTGGGCAATACATGCCCATAGCCAACGACCCACTGAGGAAGGCATTACCCTGCGGCCCAGAGTTGATGGCTGAAAGGAAACAAACAGGGACTCAGTCTTCCTGATGGAAGTGGTCCTTGAGATGTAAATGCGGAGGGCCCTCCTAACATCCAGAGTATGCCATGCCTGCTCCAAGACATGCCAAGGCCTTGGACAGGAATCAGGCAAGATCAATTTCTGTGCTCAGTGAAACAAGGAGTTAACCTTTGGAAGAAGGTCAGGGTCCAACCGGAGATCCACCCTGTTCGGACGAAAAACACAGAAGTCCTTTCTCACTGACAATGCTGCCAACTCTGAGATCCACCTGGCAAACATAACGGACACTAGGAAAGCCACCTTACATGAGAAGACACATAGGATGGCCTCTCTTAAGGGTTCAAATGGTGCCTTGGTAAAGGCCTGTAACACCTTGGTCAAGCCCCAGGTGGGATAGCAGTGCACTAGTGGGGGCTTTAAATTGGAGGCACCCCTGAGGAAGGCTCGCACTCTAGAATGGTGAGCAAGGAAGCCTATGTCCCCAAACTTCAAAACGGAAGCCAGGGCAGCGACCTGTCATCGTAAAGTGTTCAGGGATAGCTCCTTGTCCAGGCCCTCCTGCAAAAAGTCCAGTATATCCACCACTGAGACCAAGGTAGGGTCCATATGGCCCTTGGCACACCAGTCATCGAAAATCCTCCAAGTTGCATTATAAATGTGTGTGATAGAAGGCCGCCTGGCTGCCTGGATCATCCAGATGACCCTATTGGAGAACTTCTCCCGCTTCAGAAGTCTCTGCTCAACTGCCAAATGGTCCACTGGAGCAACTGAGGCTCCGGATGGATGATGGGGCCTTGGCTGAGGGAGACTTTCTCCGGGGGAATCCTCCAGGGTCTGGTGACCGACAGGCCGACCAGGTTTGTGAACCATGGCCACTGGGGAACTATCAACAGGACATCCGCCCTCTCCGACAGCACCCTCCTGATTACTGCTGGAATCAGGGGAAGGGGGGAAGGCATACACCCCTGGGCCAAGGGCATCGTAGTGCATCTACCCCTTCTGCCCCTGGTGCTGTGAACCTTGCAAAGAATCTGGGAAGGTGAGATTTTGATGGAAAGGCGAAGAGATCCAGAATCAGGCGGCTGAACCATTCTGAGAGTTCTGCGAACAGACTGGGATGTAGGCGCCACTCCGACTGGTCGACAGTGGCCTGGCTCAACCAGTCTGCTTGCATGTTGCAGACTCCTGCAATGTGCTTTGCGTTGAGCAATAATAGATGAGTCTCTGCCCACCGGCACAATGTCTCTCTCCATCAGAGACAATACTGCCATTGACATGGGCTTTGATTGCCACATTGTCTGTCAGAAGGAGGACATGATGTCCACAACCCTTTGCTGGAATGACCTCAGGGTCAAGTGGGCCAGCCTGAGTTCCAACCAATTTATGTTGTGGCGGAGCTCCTGTTGTGTCCACCGTCCCTGGGCAACCTGGGATCCCATGTGGGCACCCCAACCAAAGAGGATGGCATCAGACGTAATTGTCAATCTGTCTGGTTCCTTGTAGAAGCAGCTTCTTGTGATGGCTCGGGAACCCCACCAGTGGAACCAGTGAAGCACCCTCGGTGGTAGTCGAATCCTTGTCACTGAGGTACTGCAACCCGCCCTGTGATAGGGGAGCAGAAACCATTGGAGGGCAATGCCAGAAACCTGGCATGGAACTGTGCCCACAGCACAATAGCAAGACAAGAAATCATTTTCCCCAGGAGCTGGGACAGCCAGGCCAATAGATGGCCTGAACTTCAGCTACATGGAGTGGTTGAAAAAGGTGCCAAAATGGCTGACCCGAGGCTTCTATCCGCTGTTGCGGAGAGTCAAGGGGCCGCACCGAAGAGCTAACTGCCAACAGCAGAGTCTCGTCTATGCACGGCTCTGCTGTGTGCTCTGAACCTGTAAAGTGCTGCAGGATCCCATCTGCCGCCACGGAGAGCTACTGACCTGAGCTGAGAAGCGCAGTGCACCAAAATGCCAAAAGGGAACCAGTGAGAGTTCCAATAAAGGAGCAGCATACTAAGGGCTCTAACTGTGAAAGTCAAAGTTCGAGAGCCACCGCTCACCAACTGAGCGGCGCAGTATACCAAAACCTCATAATTTGGCCAACAGCTCGCTCTGATGGCAGAGCAGCACACCGAGGATCAGTGTGGGGCCACTGAGGTGGGCAGCTGCACCAGGCTCCTATCCGTCGCCGCAGAGAGCCACCGCCTACCAGCTGTGAGGAGCGTGCTGTAATAGTCCAAACCGTTCCTTCAAACACTTTAAAACCAGGAATTTCCCTAATTGCCAAATTCAAATTCACCACAGAAGCTCTCTGGAGCTGAAAAAAAATAGCGTCCACAAGAGCTGAGACTGAGTTGAAAAACTTGGGACTGTAACCAGGGAGGCATGTCCTCAGAATTTCAACTCAGTCAATAGAGCTACGAGGCTAGAGTAACCTATCCTGGACTCTCCCGTCGATACTATGGAGAACAGAACAAACTTTAAAAAGAGGATACAGCATATATTCACAATGATACCCATGTACTTCTCTAGTACAATGGACTTCTACTTTGGATTATTGTGAAGTCAAAATGAGAAGTGACTAGAGATCAAGTGACCATAAGCAGAGCCTCCCCCTCTAGGAATGGGTACACAAGATGAATTTGTATAAAGTCCCCATCCCAAGCCACGCCTACCACCTGCTCTTTAAGAGTGGCAAGTTCAGAAGGACACACAATTTGTGCAACAGCTCTATTGAGTACTACTCATTGACAGTTAAAGACAGCAACTCTCTAGGACCAGGGAACTCCAAACCCAGAGACACTTTCTCTATATGGGGCTGCCCTTGAAGATCATCACAAAAAATTCAAATGATCCAGAATGCAGCAGTTGTCATCTGGCAGGATCTAGCAAGCAAGCTTTCGCCATAGCTTCACCTACTGTATGGAATAGGGTAGATACAAAGCTTAGATAGGGAAAGCTGTATCTTTCTTGCTTCCTGAATGCTGTTAAGACATAGCTCTTCCCTCAGGCATTGTGTCATTATGTAAAGTGAGCCAAGCTTTTTTTTTTTTCCTTGAGAGGATAATACCATGGCACTGGTGACTATTAATCTTGCATTTTTATTATTGTATCTTTGTTTAATTCATGGAAAATAATTATGTGGCTAAGAAGTGACACTGATTTGATAGCACATAATCAATTAATCAATTTGTTTGTTAGCTGTCTAATGTTGTTTTATAAAATAAAACATGCAACATTTTCAAACACAATAAAAAAGAAACAGAACATATTTGGTGATGCTGTCGAAGAGACAGTATCTGAATCAAACCACAGGACTGATAGACAGACTTACCAGTTACCTGAAGCTGTGATTTCATAGTTGGTCCACTGATACACTCTGATTTTGACCCATTCCCGGCCATATCATAGGAAGGAACATGAACCTAAGTAAAAAATTCAATAAAATACTATTTTAAGAACAAATGCTGCACTCCTTAACAACATGGTAGGACAGTCAAGTGTATATATAAACTGGTTAAATCAAGGGAGGCACATACAGAGGAACATATAATCAATAAAGAATATGTGTTGATAAAAACACAGAAATGAAGTAGCAATATTAATTGAAACTGATTCAGACTATTAACACAATTATTGTCAATAGCTCTGAGTATTTGGCAGTGTAAATAATAAAAATGGTCTCTTTTGTCCTATCCCAGACAGATGCTTGTTAGCAAAACAACCAGTAGCAAGGAAAGGAGCAATATGGCCAGTCTAGAAACTTATATAATGAAATATAAATAAATAAATGAAAATAAAGGAGAAAGAAAAATAAATTTGCCTTAACATGGGACAAAGTAAACATATGCAAAGTATAAAGTAGAATAATAATTACTATAAAGCCAGGAAGGTAAGTTCAAGAAAAACAATCACTAGATTATTTTTATGACCTCCATGCCACCTAATTCAACATATTGTATTTTACAACAGTCTTATTTGTTGTTGTTAGTTGCAAAGTCGTGTCTGACCTATCGTGGCCCATGGACAACGTTCCTCCAGGCCTTCCTGTCCTCTACCATCCTCTGGAGTCCATTTAAGCTCACGCCTACTGCTTCAGTGACTCCATCAGCCACCTCATTCTGTCGTCCCCTTCTTCCTTTGCCCTCAATCTTTCCCAGCATTAGGCAGTTCTCCAGTGAGTCCTTTCTTCTCATTAGGTGGCAACAACAGTCTTATACTTGACATAAAATTTAAATAGCTACCACATCTCTTAAAAATAATATCAGGATGGTGAGGGCCAAATTTACGTAAATAAAATACTACTATGAAGCTCAGTATAAATTATTTTTTGGTTGTTGTTTTAGGAATTAAAGTAGATGGCATTTCTTCCATTTTCAAATACATCAACTTCTTACAGTGGTTACACATAGGTTTTGAAAGATATTCCACAGAAATCAATAATGGGTAACCCTACACAACAGCCAAATAATTAATTATTCAAACGTTTTATCTGATATATTAATAACATGTACTTCAGCAATTATTTTTCCCACTCCAGTATTTACCTAGATTGGTTGCTTTTGCTTTGCATGGTTATTTGCAAGGCAAAATATTCATAGCTCCTACATTATGTGGAGAAGCTCAATATTGTCTTCATTTTTTTCTTGTGAAAAGCCTATGCTTTTTAAACTTGCATGGCTAGCCCAAAACATATTAGCAGATCCCAAAGGAGCTGAGAGAGGAATCTAAAGTTCCACTTCCAAATCCTTATGTTCATGAATGTGTTAATTAATTAGTTAATTTTCCAATCTTTATGTCACCCACCCACCCCTTCATTTTTTTAGAAATGCACAAAGAAAACAATGGAGATATTCTTCTTACTAACTAATATGACTTTCTACTAGGGAGAAAGAGGACTCTGGCAAATTGACCCATTAATATTTGCTTTGTTTTACATAAAAAGGACCCATGAATAATTCATACAAATGAGCATAATAATTGTAGAGGATAGAAACAAGCCAAAACCTCATGTATCCTTCATTCTCCCTGCACTCAATTCTCAATTCCTACTTCCCCAAAGCAAATATTTCTGATGGTGAAAGAATACATAAAATCTTTAATTCACTAATTTTGCAAAGAACAAGTCTGGTTTTGCTGGTAACAGATCTATGATATGACAAATGGAATAAATATGTACTCTTTCCCAAGAAAACAGAACTGACTTGCGTTGGGCTTTTTGGTGGGTTGTTGTTTTTTTTATAGAAAAAAAATGCAGGCATAAGCCTGTGAATGACTATCCTTAAAGGTAGAATCTTCATTGTATTCTTTCCAGTATTAGATAAAAGTTGGCTGGTTATTCTGTCCTCAGTCTCCAGCTGCAAAATGGAGATCCTTAAGGCAGTGATGTAACAATTAAAGACAATGTGTTTAAGATTGTTTGAATATTTTAAAGTATAATAATAATTAAAAGGTTTCTGCATAAGCCAATCTTGGTGGTCCCAGAGGTTATTACTGGGTGCTGTACCAAAATTTTGTTTGAAAGCTCTTAGAAAATACTGACAAAATTTGCAACTGTCAATTACAAAAGGTCACACTGCTTGGATGCACACATATATTAAACATAAAGGTTCCCCTCGCACATATGGCATGACTAAATGCCAAAGGCGCACGGAACGCTGTTACCTTCTCACCAAAGGTGGTCCCTATTTTTCTACTTGCATTTTTCATGTGTTTTTGAACTGCTAGGCTGACAGAAGCTGAGACAAGTAACGGGAGCTCACTTTATTACATGGCACTAGGGATTCAAACTGCTGAACTGCCGACCTTTCGATCGACAAGCTCAGCATCTTAGCCACTGAGCCACCGTGTCCCTGCAGATATATTACACTGACACATTACAATATCCTACAATATCCCTTCGGAAGAACTCAATGTATATGAAGGCCAACACTAGCTAAAGAACCGCAGCTCTGATTTTATATTTTTGTGTACATAATAATAATATTGGCATTGACAATAATAATAATAATAATAATAACAACAACAACAACAACAACAACAATAATAATGTATTGAATTTATTTGCCACCCAATTCCAAATTATAGTTAACTAATATTCTGCTCTGGGATTCTTCTTCTTATCTCAACTAACTTTAAACAAACAGTAATTCAGTTTCAATATAACATTGGTGTTATCACCACAAATCTCTATGCATACCCAGGAATACACATCTTCCTATTGTGTATTAGTGTACAGTGCACAGAATCTCTAATCTGCCTTCCTTTGAAAATGTTAATTTTAAAAACAATTGAACATTATAATTTTCCTTCCTACTAATTTTAATCACATGAAGCAGTGCCTTTTTGGAAAGCCACAATATATGTTCAATCAGCACTACAAGGACAGGAATAAATAAACTTGCAAGAAACCAAAATGAATAATCATCTAATTTTCTAATCAGTTAAGTGAGATTATTTAATCAGGGTTTTTTACCTTTCTTGTTGGAAGGACACTGCAGAGAGCCTAAGGGTTGTGCTCTCCTATCCTATTTGAGACATTTATTTGTATCTATCCTGCCATTATTATTTTTATAAATAACTCAAGGGGGCGAACATAACTAATTTTCTTCCTTCATATTTTCCCCACAAGAACAATCCTGTGGGTTGGGCTAAAAGAGAGTGATTGGCCCTCTGTTACCCAGCGGCTTTCATGCCTAAAGCGGGATTAGATCTCATAGTCTCCTGATTACGATTTTGATTACCATTTGTCCAAAATATTATTCAGAATTCCTGATCTCATTAAAGAAAAAAGCAGCTACCATTACTTTTTCTGTAATTTAAAAACAAAACAGTATTTTGCTTAGATAACGGAATCTGCTTTTTTAAGGTAGTTGAGATCTTTAAAACATAAACATGTTTTTACATAAGCTGGACATTACCAGAAAATTTTACCACGTTTACAGGTACAACTACATATTTCTCAAATCTCACAACTAGAATTATGCAATCTTATTTTAGAAATTTTTTTCTTATCTGAAGTACAGAAAATCTGAGTTTTTACTATTCGAGAGTACTGGGAGATGAAAGTCCCTTTAATTAAAACTTGAAATGAAAATAAAAAACAGTAACTTATAACGTTGGCGTGCATGTATACTCAAACACTTGTATATAAAAAATATGGAGCAAATTCCTAATTGGTCTCAAACTGTAATGATATCTGAGATTTGAACACAGCTCCACAGAAACACAGATTGTCTCACTACAAGGGATCCTTCTGGAGGCTAAGAAGCAATTAAAACTGATTATGGCACAATAAACAGTATAATTTCCCTTCCCTTTAATAGCTTATATATACCACTATTATACATACTATAACAATGAATAATTCTTTTATTCACTGAAGACTTCATTCTTTACTACTGTACAACCTAAATTTTGAGCTCTTACAAATCTTATTAATAAATTTTGAACAACAATGAAAATCATATTGTTTGTAACATTAATTACAGTTCCTAAGTACTAGTATTAATTGCATAGATTAATAAGTATAAATAGCTTAATGACTATAATTCATAAAGATTTATTGTTTATGATTTCTGGGTCATAATCTAAACAATTGATGTGCATTTGGGGGAATAGGAATTTGGAATAATTTTGTAGCTTTGATGGAATTAGTGTAGAATTCTTGTATTTTGAATTTATCAGAAATACTTGATCATGATTCCTCTTTCAAAATGAGAACCAATATAAAGAGGTTAAACTGACAGACTAGGAGTGTGAAGCTCCTACTTTAGTCTGTCTTCAGCAATGGAAGCTCACTGGATGATTTATGCCAGTAGTGCTCTCTTAGGCCAACCTATCTCATAGCATTGTTATTGTGAGGAATAAGAGGAGGAAGCACTCAACTTGAGTTCCTATACAAAAGGCAAAATATAAATCTAGTAAAACGTTTTTAAAAATTGGATACTGACACTTTAATGGATATTTTCTTCTGATGTTTTCAAGTTTTCCTATCAGGTGCCACTGCTTTCACTCTTATTTAGATTCCTTGATATTCTGTCTCTGAAATTCTCAGACAGTATGCCTAGATCCTGCTAATCTGGGAAAAAGGAATATAGTACTTTAAGTATCCACCCCTTAAGAAAAGAAATTGCACTCAGCAATGAACTAAAGGGCCACCATCAGTGAGCTGTTGGACAGCATTACTTGGTCTGCTGTGTGAATGCTTGGATGGTTTAGGATTGGGGAAATTTTGGTGGGTGGGGGTGTGTCTGGGGATTGTCATGTGTGTTGGGCTTGGTCTCTGGGTGTTATATGAATTTCGTTGTATAGGTATACTATGTATATACTTACAATGACAATACAATGACTATATATATACACACACACACACACACACACACACACACATATATATAATGCAGAAATGGAATGCAATTTTAGAGGAATTCGTATGTTACAACTTTCCTTGTACAGTAAAGCTTCCATCTTTAAAAATATCAATATTTACATTTATTAATAATCTAGTATTTTACCTAGATTTAAAGCTAACTATAACAATTAGTAAAAGAAAACAATTAAAATCTAAAGTTAAATAATATGAAATATAAATACATAGAAATACAAAACCAGCACATACAGATCCATCTTAATCTACAAAATGAATTCAATTATTTCAGAAAATTAAAAACAAGTGCTACTAGAGAACAGCTGGTTAAAGCTGGTTAAAGAGTAGGGTTCTCTGTAGGCATTCTAAGATTTTTTTTAATAAAGCATCCATAAACCTTTATATAAATTTTACAATAAATGTTTGTTTAACATATACAAACAGTATATTTTGGACTTTTGACATGATATCAGTTTGCATCCTGTGGGTTCACAACAACAACTAACATCAACCTGGCAACAATGTGATTCTCACTAGGTACTTAGCCAGAACAAAATGTATAACTCCTACAATTTTCAAAATCTAAACCAAATATTTTACTTAACAAAGTAATCTAATATCTGTAAAGGAGGAAACCAAATTATACTTCATAGAATGTTAGAAAAAGATAAACCTCTTACATACCTTGCCAGACCTAGTAACATAACCCCAGGCTGAAAGGACTAGGAGGGAGGCAAGCAAAAAGCACACACTGCTTTTCCTGTTCCATGACGATGCTGCATGGGGGAAGGAAGGTAAGTGAGAAGCATTAAGCGCTATCTCCAGCTATCACCCCTCGGGATGAAGCTATCTATGGAGAGCAGGCACAGCCGTTGGGATATGTGTGTGTCAGGTTTTTGGCAGCTGAAACAACTCTACTGCAGGGGTGTCAGCTAAAGAGCTATTCCTCTGCCCTTTCCCCTATGGGAAAGGAAATGAGAGGAATTAGTTCTCCAGTCACCATATCCAAGCATAAAAGTGTGGGGTGAAGCCAGTCTTTTTGGTGCTGGGACAACCGGCACTAAAAAGACCATTTTCCTCTCGCCCTTCTTTATCCTACTTCTCTTGCCATGGATAGCAAGAAACTATCCTACTTCTCTTACCAGGGAGAACAGGATTGATAAAAATGATTCTTCTGCTAACATTGCTTCAATCCTGAGGAGTTCCCCCCACAAAAGGAGTTATTTCCCACTATGACCCTCCCTCTGCTTCTCATGCCAAGGCAGACTAGGGTCTGGAAAGATGCACAGCAAATTTCTATGTCCCCATACTTTCCTGGTGGCTCACATACTGGAAAAAAGCACTTTAAGGCTGTTAGGTAGAGGAACCCAAAGTTTGCCAGATGCCACCATCTACTAAGTTTATAATAATTCATATCCTTACCTATCTCATTCATTTGTACCTGATGCATCAAAGTTTTCATTGCTGAGTTGAAAACTACGTTACATGTCTTACATTGTGAAATGCAGGATTTAAGTTGAATATAAAAACTAAAACCAGTCACAAATACAGGCTTAGTTCTGTATTAAACATAGCAACTTATTGTCTGCCTTCCATGAGATTTAAGTGAAGGTCCAGTGCAGGGATGTCAAATTCGATTTCATTGTATCAGCGTATCAATGTTGTGTTTGACCTCGGGGGGCCAGGGGGGGCATGTGGCTGGGATGGGCATGACCAGCTCGACGTCACTCATGTTGGGGGCACCTGTAGTGGCCAGAGCACTCTGCCAATGAAAATGGGCTCCCAGGCTCCCATTTCTGGCTATGATGGCCTCCTGCAACCCTCTGCCAGCAAAAACAGAGCTTGGGAAGGTCGCAAGCAGCCCTCCCGAACTCTGTTTTCGCTGGCAGAGGCACCACGGGTTGGTCCTTCTCTGTTTCCAGGGCAGCTCTGTGGGCCATATCTAAGCACCCTGCGGGCTGCATCCGGCCCCCAGGCCTTGAGTTTGACACCCCTAGTCTAGTGGGCAGTTTGGCTAAGGCCTTGATCACACGCTGGAACAGGCATGTGAAAAAAGTATTGTACCACATTGCTCCTATGCAGCTTCTCTTTGGACAACAAACTAGGGGTGCTAAGGAGGTGCCTGGGTTTCTAAGGAGCTCTGGAAGCAAGAAAAGATGCCTGGAATGCCATTGGAGAAAAATTATGTGTATTATAAGTCCAATCAAACACAAGCTAAGAATTAATATTATGGATTACACTGGTGACAAAATGGTGACAAATGTTGTGAAACCGTTATTTATATGCTGTTATTATGTCTGTCAACAGATGCCCAGTGGCCTTGTTTAGGGTGACCTGTGGGCCACAGGAACATCTCTAGAGCAAATTTTTTTGCTATCTGATAGACACTTGGCTTCATTCAGGTTTGGACTCCAAATGAGCAGGTTCCATTGAACTGCCTGGAACATGATCTCGTGAAGTTATCTGGACTGAGACGAGCCTATTACGCTAAAGGAAGTGGACATGGTCCTTTTATATGTGAATTCAACTATCTAATTATTAGATTAGGGCCTTCCTGAGTTGTTAAAGTTTCCTGGTAAATGACCAGTATTTGGGTCCATTTCAGTCAGCTTCATCAAAGGATGGTCACATTATATTCATGTCATCCCTGCTTCTTGAATTGTATTCATTACCAGTTCATTTCCTGGTACAATTTAAGGTGCTGATTATCAGCTATAAAGTTGTACATGGTATAGAGCAATGATGGCTAATCTTTTTGCCATCACGTGCCAAAAGCGGGGGATCATGTGGACACGGGCCACATCCATAATTCTATGCGCCCCGCACTCTGACTTTCAAAGTCAGGAAATGGGCCGTTTCCAGCCTACGGAGGGCTCAGGTGGGTGGGTGGGGAAGGCCATTTTCGCCCTCCCCAGACTCCTAGAAAGCCTCTGGAGCCTGGGGAGTGTGAAAAACAGGCCTTCCCCATCCCCCAAAGGCTGGAAACAGCCTGTTTCCCTGTTTCTGGTGGGCCCAGAAGGGCTGAAATAGAAGCTGAGCTTACATGCCTACCAATATGGCTCCGTGTGTCACGGGTTAGCCATCACATGTATAGAGCCTGTTTATATGAAAGATTCTGAAAAAAACTGTTTTGCCCATTCAGGGAGATTAAGCAGAAAAGGCATGAGGAGCCCTTAGTGCTCTTTGAGCTTGGTTATTTTCTTGTAGATGTTTCATTACCCAAACTAGGTAACATCATCAATATTAGAAAGGGCATGGTCATGATCCTTTCAATCAAATAACGTTATCTATCAGAATCTAGGTAATACATTTTCTCTGTTATGATGCCACAGAGGTTCATATGGCTCCCACACTACAGCTGTTCTAGATGTTGTTAGAAACGTAGATCTGCTCCCAAGCCTGGGTTTATATGAATGCTGAAACTATGTTAGTTTTGTTGTTGTTGATTATCATTTTGGGTATATTTGGTTGTTTTTCCTCTTCCATATATATAAATATCTTTTTATTGTTTAGTTTTTCTCTATGGGAAAATTATCACACAATTATCTGCAAATGTTTGTAATTTTCTCAATGACAAACTACTCCAGAGACTTTCAGGAATCAAGTGGTCTCCAAATTTAATAAATTAACAAAACCCAGCAAAGAAATAAAAGATTACAAAATGTATACTGAAAACTTTTTAAGTAGGTAAAACTTCTAATTTATACACATACACTTACAATTTTACTAGTCTCCTTACCAAGAGTACTTTGATACAGGAATAGAATATGCTATCTGTTATCTCAATCTACCCGCCCTCCCTTGGCTTTCATTATATTTGCAAGGCAAGCTGTCCTGTATTTTTATTCACAAAAATACCTCTGAGTACTGTAATCATTCTTAAAACATAAAAATGTTGTATGGCTGTAACTAACATCATGACTGGATGAATGCCAACTTCTGGATGGGGGATTGGATGTAAGAGGGAACATTCTGGGGAAGCCAAGGGAATGGACAATTTCAGTATTTGTGACAAATTTTATATCCCATCCCTTCACATAGATTTAATCTTCATGTTAAATCAACATTTTGTGAGTGACCATGCCTATACTGGTAGGCACTGTATGAATAGACAACACCACCACCCATCTGCCTATTCATAAAATGATTATCAGAGAGATATTTTGAGAGAACACCCAGAATGCTCCAAATTAGCATAGTGGTGCCAGAAGCTACAGACTCTACTTCAAATTATAACATAGCTAACTACTCAATATTACTTAGCACTTCTATTTGTAGTATTTCAAAGATGCCATACACATTTGCAATTATACTGCAGGGAATTCATATTTTAGTAGATTAAGATTTATTTTTTTAAAAGATTTAAGACTGTAAGAATTTGAACTCCAATAAACAGATATAATTTTCAATTCCAAATACTTGTCTGGAACTACATATTTATGAAACTCTGGACTCACACCATTAAACAACTAGTTAATCAACAGCTATGATATATCAAGTTCATGTTTCAGACCAACACACTTAAGAATGTAAAACCTAGACTCAGATAAAAATCTGTCCTTTGCTACACTTGGCCCAAGTCAAATAATGACCAATATCCTCAGGGGCAAGAAGCTGAGCTCAGAAAACTCCAGGTCTCCCTGGTAATAAACCAATTTTCTGTGGAAGGAAAAAAAGGAGGACCTGGATCCACCAAAAGACAAATCTTTGTGGAATTTTGCAAATAGCTTTTTGAACATTCTTCACAGTGAGGCTGTCCATTCCTGACTTAACCAAATATCTCAGACTGAAGGTGAGAGAACTGGGGAAAGAGTCTGGAATATCTCTTTATTCCTCTATATGAAACAGATACCTAATAACTGTCACAAATAAAAGGAATTATTATATAAAAAATAGACTATAGTTTACAAAAATTTAAGTCATGCAAATTTGGTAATTGTATTATGAATTTACCTAGCTTCAGCCTATATGGCTCATATGCATGGAGATCACAAAAGTTATGGAAATAGCTAGGCAGTAATCTCCATACCAATCTGAATCCCAAAATTCATTCAAAAAGTATTGAAGAATTTCATTGATGTTTTTTCGTAGAATCTAAATCTGAAATCTAAAATTTCAGATTTTATATACAAGGAATAATAGTTTCTTCTTCATTATTTCAAAACAGATTAAATGCAATGAATTCAAATTCCTCCAAACAACTCACATAAATTTATCCAAGTGTGTTATTTGCAGAATTATATTAATATTACATCATTTGTGTGACAATATAACTATGCAGATGACATAAAGTCAAGTAATTGTGTCATGAAATTCAGATCTAACAATATCCTTTCCTTCTAAATGATTGTTAAACTGAGGTTTTACTGTACAGGTAATCATTGATTTACAACCACAACTAGTACCGGAATTTCCAGTACTAAGCAAGCTGGTTGTTAAGTGAGTTGCACCCAATTTTACAATCTTTTTTTCAATTAAGTAAATCACTCCAGTTGTTAAGTGAATCATGTGGTCCTTAAGCAAATCTGGCTTTCCCGCTGGCTTTGCTTGTCAGAAGCCAGTTGGGAAGATTGCAAACAGTGATGACATGACCCCCCCCGCCCCTCAAGGATGCTGCACCCATCATAAATACATGCTAGTGGGCAAGTGCCCAAATCTTTTATCATGTGACCGTGGAGACTGCAACAGTTGTAAATGCAAAGACCAGTCATAAGTGACTTTTTTAGTGGCACTGTAAATTTGAATGGGTGCTAAATAAATGTTTGTAAGTCAAGGACTATCTGTACTTATATTTTAATTAGCAATAGCACTTAAACTTATATACCTCCCCATAGTGCTTTACAGCAAGGATCCCCAATCCCTAATCCGTGGCCCATTGAGAACTCGGCTGTACAAGCAGTGGGTGAACATGTGAAGCTCCATTTGTACAAGCAGTGGACGCACATGTGAAACTATCCCCTCTCCTCTCCCCCGCTTCCCCCCAGTCCAAGGAGTGTGAAAGATTGGGGACCACTTCTTTATAGAACTCTATGGGCAGTTTACAATATCAGCATATTGCCCCCCAACAATCTGGTCATCATTGTTAAAACAGATATAAAAGAGTATTTTAATGTCACCCCTTCAAAACAGGCCATGTCAGGAAACAAGCACAAGGAGTACTACTTCATTTTTGTAGGATCTTCAAAGCTTACCAGCATTTCCCTCCATTCCCACTTAAAACAAACAGAATTGAAAGGTTATTTTGTGTCTTTTCTTACCTTCCCATCTTCTCACTTTTCCTGAACTGTCACTTACTTTTTCAACTCTTGTATTACTTCGTCAGTTACCTCTAGATATATACAGTAGCACATGTAATCAGCAAACCAGATTTCAGATAATTTTTTTAATTGATAGTTCTTGACTAGAACTTGATATTGAATATGTGGCAACAAATACATTCTATCAATTTGTAGCCTGCTTCATATGTACAGTGATTTCAATGTTTAAAGAGTTTAATGCAAATGTTAGACAGCTGCAAGAGATTTTTGTAATAAGAAACTGCATCCAATACTACATTCACAGGCTTCTACTTATACATTACTTGTGCATCCATTAATTACCCTTCAGTTTCCTTCTCTCATCCCATTATGTATACCAACTCCATCCTTGAAATCTGGGGCATATTTGGGAGCACAAAAAGAGCTAAGTAAGAATTTATTCTATTAGCAGAATAAAATATGCTACTGGAATACTACTACAGGACAGGACTCCTTGTAACAACTGAGACTTTCCTTATAAAATGTCCCTGCTTATAACTTCAATTTGTAAAATTGAAACTAATGAAACTAATATATATTTTGAAACAACGGAAGTTTCACTAACCATTTTATGGTTGTCTTTTGTCTTAAGACAGATAAAATGTTTAGTATAAAAAGTAAAGATAAAGGTTCCTCTCGCACATATGTACTAGTCGTTCCCAACTCTAGGGGCCACTACTCATCTCCATTTCAAAACGGAAGAGCCAGCTGTGTCCAAAGACATCTCTGTGGTCATGAGGTCGGCATGACTAAATGCCAAAGGCACACAGAATTCTGTTACCTTCCCACCAAAGGTGGTCCCTATTTTTCTACTTGCATTTTTCACGTGCTTTCGAACTGCTAGGTTGGCAGAAGCTGGGACAAGTAAGGCGAGCTCACCCCGTTACGTGGCACTAGGGATTCAAACCGCTGAACTGCCGACCAACAAGCTCAATGTCTTAGCCACTGGGACATTGTGCCCCTCTATGTTTAATATAAGATGCACAATTACCTTAAAGATTTTGCTGTCACAAGGCAATGACTTTATTAACCTTTATGAGTTTACATAAATTAATGGAAAGTTTACTTATCAGAGGCTATTAAATGCATTATCAAAAATATCCCTTGGGTTTTAGTAAGCCACAAACCAATGCTAAGAAGACTACAATTTTCATTATTTAGAGGGCTTCCAAGGAACTTCTGAATAACAGCGGACTTTTTGATTCTAGGGTTCTTTTTATTTTATTTTACTATTTAAAACATTTATACAGTTGCCCATCTTTCAACAAACTCTGGGAATCTCAAAATCAAAAATTAGAAGATACATAAAACCATATTAAAAATATAAAACTCAACCAATTAAAACAAAACAAAAAAAAACCCTTGGTGCTAAATCAGTTTTGATGTGCTATCTAATCTTATACCAATGTCTGGGAAAAGCCAAGTCTTCAAAGCCTTAAAGGCGGCTAAAAGTGAAGGCCTGCCGAACTTCAGGGGGCAGAGTTTTCCATAGAGCAGTGGCTGCCATGAAAAAGGCATGCTTCCTAGCTTCCTAAGACAATATATTTAGCAGAAAGGACTAGGAGCATGCTCATATCTGAACTGGTAGGCAGTCCCGCAAATAACATGGCCCTGTATCCTATAGAGCTTTAAATGTGATAACTAGTGCCTTGATTGCACCCAAACACTAGAAGTCACGCAACAAATTAATTAATGGATGCACAAGTGTTACATGGGCAAACCTAGGATTCCATTACTCCGTGTGCTGCTACATTCTGGACTAGTTGAGGTTTCCAGGTGACTTCAAGGGCAGTCCCATATAGAATGCATTAGAGTAATCCAGATGGATTAAGACTTAACAGACCCTGAGCAAGGTCTCCTGGTTCAGGAAAGGGCACAACTGGTGCATCAGACAAATCTGTGCAAAGACCTCCCTAGCCTCAGCTGGCACCTGCTCCTCAGGCAGTAGCTGTGAGTCCAGGAAGACTCACAAATTGTGCATAGTTCAGTTCAGGAAATGCTACCCCTTTGCAGAATCAAAGATGAAGGATCATCTGGTCTTGGGATCTAGATAGAAGCTGATAGCTAGTCTTGCTAGGGCTAAGTCAAAGATGAGGGTTCCTCTGCAAACAAGCCACTGCTTGTTTATATATATACTGTATAATTGGGTATCAGCATACTGACGATACCAAAGCTCACATTGTTGGAGTCAGTGTAGTTTCAGAGGATGCTTGGGGTTCCCCCTCCCCCCAAAAAATTCTGTTACAGTGGACTGCTAGACTTTTTGCAGCATTTGAGTTAGTCTGGTCTTGATATAACACTGCTCAAGTTACTGAAACCTCAACATAATAAAATTATTATCTACTGAAAAAAGATACAGGTGAACATCCTAAATAGCACATTTCAATCTTAATCAGAACTTTATGCCAAAAATTAAGCGAAACATATTGCCCAATCTAGAATATTTAAAGATTATATATTTTAATGTTTATTTTAAACATTAAGAAATTTTACTGTGGTTATTTTCAAAGAAAATAATGGGACAATCACTGTCACGGCTTCCAAGCAGTGTGAATTTATTCAAAAAGTGAGCATAAGACTTGGATAGACAATTTTTTTACAGGTAGTTTTTTTAATCACCACCAATGACACTTGGCTATTTCCTCTATTAAGTATTGCTTTAAATTTTCTCCATTACATAAGGGTGATTTTCTTTATTTCAATTTCACTTGTTTGTAGTTACTATGCAGTATAGTTTTGATTAACAATTTCAACAGCTTCATTATAAAACATCTTTGGGCTACAGTACCACCAAGGTATTAGCATCGATTCATTAAAATATCTACCTGTTGATTGCCAAATAAATCTGGACAATAAAACATTAAGTTTTTGACCTATCACAAAATCATGATTTGGTCAATTAAAGTGTTATCCTGCTGATAAGATATGAACATAAACTGATTATTACTGTGCTAAGAAAAAGAGAAGCACTGGAGTAAGAATCTGTAAAATGTTATGATTTGTACACTATAATAGTGATAATTACAATTCATTCTAAAGAGGAACATTAAAAATCGCAGGGTTTTTGTCAAATGTGGTAAGTGTATTTAAATTATTAATACTTAGCACCATCACGTTAGGTTTGCTTGCATTAGTGAAACTTCATAAAAGAAACTCAATCAACTTGAAAGATGTTTATATACCTAAAAAATAGCAAAGTACAAATTTTAATTTATTAAGCAATAATCATAAGCAACAATCTGCTCTACCTTTTAAGAGGTTTATTATGTTGACCCATACCTATAAACTGAAGTCCAACAGACAAAACGTTGCTTAATAACTTCCACTCCTTTCTAGGAAAGAGATCCATCTCTAGAAATGGAAATTCAATCTTGTGATCTTCTATATTTGCAAACTTGCCATTCACCTTACCTTTGTGAGATGAAACCGTGCTTGAATCCACAGGATCTAAAATATTCCCATTCCTCCTAAACTATTTTAGAATTGGGAAATATAAATGTTAATCCTGATCAAGTTAAGGGGGAGTTTTTAACCATAAAATAAAAAATCCAAAAACTCTATAACTTACCCCATTTAACTTTAAAATCTCTTATCTGCCAGTACTGATTTGCCAGTCAATTTCGACTGTATCATTTCTGTTCCAACTGATTTACATTTTCAAATATATAAATACAAACTTAAAATCTCTTTAGAATGTAAACACCCCTTAAGAAACTAAGGTATTTATCATTAATTACATTTCTAAGCTGGCCAAGTTGGAATTCTTTTGATATTATCTGTTCCCACAAGTGTATTGTGCTACAAAATAGGACAGAACAACTTATTTCTGCTTACCTGACAAAGTGACTCTCAGCATAGATACAAACAAAACTGCAATGGATCATTCTCATAAATTGCTTTAATGTGACTAATGTTATGCTCCTTGGAATGTTGTTCAACTATCTATTCCAGATAGAAGAACAATTAAAAGAGATAATCAGAACTGCAGATCTGAGATCACATATCCATTTTTTTTAAAAAAAATGTTAGTAATACTAATGTTAACAGTCTTAATCTTGTACCATTGCTTGAGATTTAACAATTCTTATATTTTAAAATGTTTAAATTAGTGAGTGCAAATACTGTTATTTATTTTTCAAATACTTAGCACATTTTTCAAGTGTTACAAGACAAATGATCCTATTCTTCAACAGACTCAGGCCAACTTTCAGCCCATGATTTCCATATAGCAGGAAACTCCTTCAATCACAGTTAGACCTTCACTAAGGTAAGGGATAAAACAAACTAAACACATTTTATTGAATTAGAAGGCTTTCATTACCCCATTCCTATGGAACTATATATTCAGATCTTATTATTCCAAGTAAGGATATACAGTATATGATATGTCAACTGTCAAAGTCCATTACTTGAAAAAATTGTTTAATTATATGATTGGTGGTTTGGACAAAATAAAACAGATATTCAGCTGTGTGAATAAAAATCTCAACAAAATCCTTTAATCAATAGACTTAAAATATCTTTATAATTTTTATGTTATTTCTCACATTACAATATGTGGAAAAATATACTTCACATACAAAAAGTTTGCTTCAGTGACAATATTGATGACATAAGGTTTTCCAAATCCATCCTCTTAATATTTTAAGTAATTTAGAACAATTCAATGTTTTAGATTACCTGAACAATCTAAACTAAAAGAAACCCCTATTTTCAGTTATACAGTAATAGCACCCTCAAAACACAGCAGTCGCACGCTTCACTTTCAAAATAATGACTTCATTGTTAATTATTCACTGAATTTAATACTTATCTCATAACTCTTTAAAGCTCAGGGAAGCATTTTAGCTTTGCACCAAGAAGAGTCATCCTTTAGGCAGCAGTTATATTTGGAATGGTTAACATCTTAAGTCAAAGTGTCAAAGCAAATTAAACATAAGAGACGTGTCAAGGGAATTACAACTGAGCATAGCTCCACTAAACCTTATAAAATACATAACACTTTTAAGGATAGAAAAGAAATTGAATCAAAGATCACTGCACGGCTCAATCTAATAATAGAACCATTTGCTGCCTTCCAATGGGTAGAGAGGGCAGGTGATGGATTTGCGGCACTGTACCATACATTAGTTTGGTGTATTCACCAATTAGAAAGGCATGCATACTGACAGAGGTCAGAGGCAGCGTTTGCTGATACAGTAGCCTATGGACACTGAGTTAACCCAATTGCCTAGTTTCACATAATACAATCCATCACCGAGCCAGTCACACTTTGGGCTAACCTCCACTACAAATCTAATCAGAGAGTCAAAAGAGCAGAGGAAAAACATTCAAGTAGGAACTATTAGAAGCCAATTGAAAATAGACGAGAAGGTCAAGAAGCAGCAGCGGCAGCGGAGGAAACGGCTCCAGGTACAGGATCTGCAAACCATTCGGGCACTCCCGAAGCCCAGAACCTTTTACCAGCCCTTCCTCTGTCCCGCACCCAACAACCACCATCCCAATCACCCGGCCGTGTGTAATCAAGAGCCATAACAGGGTCTCTTATCAACTCTATCGCAGGGCTTGTCAGCCCGAGGATGGGCACCCTCGGGTCCTAAAAGTGTGCCAAGCGGTCATCTCATCGACTTTGAACTTATTTTAAATATCCCTCTGGGACAACACCGGGCGCTTCGGAGGGGGGAAACAATGCACCGACTCCGAATGCCGCGGATGTGGCAGAGGAGGGGCGAAGGCTGAGGAGGCAAATCAAGAGAGGGGCGAAGGCTCAGGAGGCAAATCGGGAGTGGAGGCACAAGTTCACGGATGACCCCAGCAAAACGGGGGTGAGCGGGGGAAAGCCACGATCGGAGGCCCTGTGAGGGGAAAAGCAAGGAGCCTGATCCCCCTGAGGAGAGAAAAGACCCCCCCCGCTCCTCCCTCATTACTCCCGCCGACCCTGGAAGAACCACCTGCTACCAAAGCTTTCCTTCTTCCGCATCCACCGCCCCCCCCCCTTCCCCAAAGACAGGGCCTTCTCCGGGCTTCCCCCTCGCCTCTCTCCTGACAAATCCCGAAGAACGTTTGCCCAGGCCGGAAAAACCGCCGCCCCTCACAGCCCAGCCCCTTCGCCAGCCCACTCGAGCAGCACAACGGATTTCTTACCAGCCCTGAAGGCGACGACACCTCGACTAAGATGGCAGCCAGTCCAAGTCCAAGCTTAAGAGACCGACTCCCAAAGCCGGGAGCCGAGGGCGCATGCTCCGAGAGAAAGACTAGGGCTTGCGTGTGGGTGTGTGTTGTCAGACAGACGAAGCTGAGCGCGACTACAATTCCCAGGGAGCTGCTGGAGAGCGCCGGCGTGCTATGATAGACTCCCGGGTAGAACCGTCTTTTGACAAAGGACATGACTTCGATTCGCGCGCGCCGACGTCTTGCTTTCTGCTTTTTTTTTCTGCTTTCCTAGTGTTTTCGTAATTGTGGCGTTTGTTTTCGAGAAAATAATTAGGAGACTCATGGGCTTGACAATATATTCCTTTAGTGGTGTTTCTCACTAAATGTTTGTGTAGATCTGCAGACCTTTTGCTATTGCAGTCATAGAAATTTTTGACTGTAGGAATATATTTTTACTCCAACTATACCCCCCCCCGTATTTGCATAGATTTTGTGCTGCCTATCAATGTAATCTTAATTTATTTAATATTCGGCAGCAGATCAGCTTTTGTACTCTATTTTTTCATGTTCAGCCAGAGGTTCTTTTAAGTTTTCCTTGCTTCTATCTGTAAAAGTGGTACAATTATATACATTCCGGGACATCATACAGATTTTTCAATTGCAAATTAAAGTGCCTGGTCTACTTACCTTTTTTTTTTACGGCTACCGCAATTTGTACAATTCGACTCCATCAAAAACCTTGTGTAATCAATAAAAAGGGGTGGGGAAACTCCCTTGCCTTTTCCATTGTCAACCAGAAATTAGCAATGTGATCACAGGTACCCTTGCATTACATCTTGTATATCTGAAATTTCTTTTCTATACATTGTTGAAATCTGCCTCACAACATCTTGAGGGTTGGTTTAATAACATGTGAAATTAATGCAGTTGTTTGGTAGTTTGAGAATTCTTTGAAATTTCCCAGATTTTTGGCCACTGCTTGAAAACCCCATGTAGCGGGCTGAATGCATAATCTTGAAAGATTTTAAACAATTCTGCTGATATTTAACTAACCCCTGCAATTTTAATGATAGGAATATATTTCTGGTCCTATTAAATTTTTCTTTCCAGAATGCCTATCTTTAGTTCATTGATTAAACCACTATAATGAACATTGATTTTGTAATCATTTTGTACAGCTTTTGTATATGCATTCATGATATCTCTTATTTATATCTTCCTCCTTTAATAGATTTTTTCTTTCTTTTTATTGTGCACATCTTTGCATAAAATTTCCATAGCTTTCTTAGATAATCATCTTATCCTTAATATCTTTGCATTGCTTATTTAGGTATGGCTGTTTTTTATTACCTAGGGGACCACTATTTTTGGTTTGCACTAAATGTATGTAATGAAATGTAAAACCAAGAATGAAATCATGAAAATAAGTCAGAGTTTTAAATTCTAGAGTACAGTATCATAATGTCCAAACCATCTCTTAAAGTCTTCCCCATTTGTGCCTAAATCACAGCACAAACATGCTCTGGCAATTCCCCCACCCCCACTCCATTTCATCCCTAGTTTATATGCGAGATATCTTTACGTTGTCCTTAGCTGCATTAGTGCTGAAATAGCATTTCCACCTTGTTATGGGTACAACCCAGAAGATCTGTTTGAAGTTATCATGCATTAACTTAGAGGGCAACCAGGCCACTGCCAGTGACAAAACAGAAGTAATAAAGGCAGGATAGGGATTTACAGTAGATAGTAAATTTTATGACTGAAACAAGATAGAAACCACTTTAGTTCAACAGTGAAGAAAACTCTTAATCTGGCTGAAACATCAAGTCTATTGAGCAGAGTGTATTCAAAGGTTAAGAACCTTTCACAGGAACAAAAATTATTTATATTTTATTTTTACACGTTAGGATTTTCAATTAAACAGAAGATTGTTCTGATGGATGGTGCTGAAATAATCTTAAAAGAAACTACATCTATCAATTATTTACCACTTAAAATGGGTATGAATCTGCACCTCTTCTACATAGATTCAATAATTACATTTCAGGTTTACTCTACCTTAAATTTAATTAAGGTTTAATTCTACCTTAAATTCCCAGAATCCAATAGGATTTTTAGGAAACTTTTGGAATTATGAGATTGAAGAACCAGAACTTAAACATGACTAAGTAGTTAGAACATTGGCTTCCAGTCCATGAAGTTTGGGATTACTTATTTCATGCAATCGTTTGTACAATACAAAGCGTAAAAAACAATTTGTTTTTCAGAATTTCAATTGACTGAAAAGGTATTTAAATTATAATCACAATAAGCCAAAGTTGTTTAGTAAACTTAGAAAAAAAATGCTACTTTTGACCAAATCATTGTCCTGCTTCATCTCACTCACCTCTTCTCAAGGATAGAGAATTCCATCCCTCCAATTGTTCTTCACAAACATTTCCAGATCACCTTATTCATCCTATGTGCACCTATTCCAATTTGTGTGAATCTATCTTAAAGTATGGTGCCTAGAATTGGATAGAATACTCAAAGAGGGATTTAATTCATAATTAAAATAAATATTACTTCTCATGATTTGATAAATAGATTTCTGTCAATGCAACATACAACTGCGTGTCTTTTTGCAGCCATATTATATTGCTGAATCACATTTAGCTGGCAATCAACTATCCTATGACTGAGTTCACAAATATTACCAAATATCCCCCAAACTATATCAATTCATTTGCTTTCTTTTTTTCTAAATGAAGTATTTTACACCTGTCTCAGATAAATTTCATTGTGCTGCTTTCAATACATTTCTATACCCTATTGAGATAATTTTGAATTTTATTTCTGTCTTCCAGAGCATTAGCTATCCTACACAATTTTATGTCATCTGCAAATTTGGCAACATTCTCAATTTCTCTTCACTCTTCATCTAAGTAATACAAATATTGAAGAATACGGGATCAGAGAATCAACTTTGATACACCTCAGTTTTCTTCCTTTTGGAGTATGGCATTTTTCTGTTCAACCAGACCTTTCCAGATAAGTACATACCAATTTTAGCTATTTTTTTCTTTTTTTAAATGCTTATTTAAAAATGTGTTGTTGGCTGCTTTGAATATTCTCTGGGCTGAAAGGTAGAACATAAATTCTGTGTTTGTATGCATATAAAAGTTGTTTGTTTGGTTTGGCTTAGTGTGTTGGGTATACCTAGTTATTGAACTGTTATAAAAACAAATGAAGTTACGACCACAAATGTAAGAAAATTGTTTAACAGAGAATATAGTTGGAGTGAGACTTGCTGGTGTTGTTTTTTTTCCTTAGCCCAAACATGCCTGCTTCATACCTACGAGAATATGCTGTCAGCCAGGAGAGTTGGAAGATGCTAATTAATAAGCATATTTTACATTCCATTTTAGCTACTCTGCCCACTTTCAGGTGAATCAAAGAAAAAAAATAATAGACCTTCTAGTCCTAATAAAAAAAACAACCCTAAGTCTTCTGTTCAGGATGGATGTAATGATCACTTCCTGAAGAACAAATACAACACAGAAAAGCACAGCTAATTAATCTGGCAATTGCAAGTATGTCAGTAATGTCTGACTCTCCAGTCCACTACTGGTAGGTAAGAGGGATACTTTTCTGGTGTCTTAAAAAGGAAATGACACCATCTAAAAAGTATACACTTTATTTGGGGGAGGGGGAATAAACACCATCACTAATCAAAAAAATTGAAGAATTACAGGGCTTGGCTTACTGCATTTATTTACAGGATCCAATCATAAGATTAAAAATAAAAGATTTAAAATAAACAATTATTTTTTATTTAAAATTACAGATTTGCAGGTTAAATTTGGTGATGTTTATTTATTTATTTATTTATTATTTAAATTTGTATACCGCCCTTCTCCCGAAGGACTCAGGGCGGTTCACAGCCAAGTAAAAAATACACAATACACTATAAATATTAAAATACAGTTAAAAAACTTATTAAATAGGCCATAATTAAAATTTAAAAATAAAAAACCCATTAAAAAACCCATAAGCTTAAAAAACTAACCCAGTCCAGCGCAGATGAATAAGTGGGTTTTAAGCTCGCGGCGAAAGGTTCGGAGGTCCGGAAGTTGACGAAGTCCTGGGGGGAGTTCGTTCCAGAGGGCGGGAGCCCCCACAGAGAAGGCCCTTCCCCTGGGTGTCGCCAGACGACACTGTCGCTACCGACGGCACCCTGAGGAGTCCCTCTGTGAGAGCGCACGGGTCGGTGAGAGGCATTCGGTAGCAGCAGGCGGTCCCGTAGATAACCCGGCCCTATGCCATGGAGCGCTTTAAAGACGTTCACCAACACCTTGAAGCGCACCCGGAAGGCCACAGGTAGCCAGTGCAGCCTGCGCAGGATAGGTGTCACTCGGGAGCCACAAGGGGCTCCCTCTATCACCCGCAGCTGCATTCTGGACTAACTGTAGCCTCCGGATGCCCCTCAAGGGAGCCCCATGTAGAGAGCATTGCAGTAGTCCAGACGAGACGTCACAAGGGCGTGAGTGACTGTGCACAAGGCATCCCGGTCTAGAAAGGGGCGCAACTGGCACACCAGGCGAACCTGGTGGAAAGCTCTCCTGGAGACGGCCGTCAAATGGTCTTCAAAAGACAGCCGTTCATCCAGGAGAACGCCCAAATTGCGCACCCTCTCCATCGGGGCCAATGACTCGCTCCCGACAGTCAGCCGTGGACTCAGCTGACTGTACCGGGATGCCGCATCCACAGCCACTCCGTCTTGGAGGATTGAGCTTGAGCCTGTTTCTCCCCATCCAGACCAGACGGCTTCCAAACACCGGGACAGCACTTCGATAGCTTCATTGGGGTGGCCGGTGTGGAAAAGTACAGCTGGGTGTCATCAGCGACAGCTGGTACCGCACACTGAAGCCACTGATGATCTCACCCAGCGGCTTCATATAGATGTTGAACAGAAGGGGCGAGAGAATCGACCCCTGCGGCACCCCACAAGTGAGGCGCCGCGGGGTCGACCTCTGCCCCCCCGTCAACACCGTCTGCGGCCGGTCGGAGGGATAGGGGGAGGACCACCGATAAACGGTGCCTCCCACTCCCAATCCCCCCAACCCGCGCAGCAGGATACCATGGTCGATGGTATCGAAAGCCGCTGAGAGGTCTAATAGGACCAGGGCAGAGGAACAACCCCTATCCCTGGCCCTCCAGAGATCATCCACCAACGCGACCAAAGCCGTCTCAGTGCTGTAACCGGGCCGGAAGCCGGACTGGAACGGGTCCAGATAGACAGTTTCCTCCAGGTGCAGGGGAAACTGATATGCCACCATACTCTCTACAACCTTCGCCGCGAAGCGAAGGTTGGAGACCGGACGATAATTACCTAAAACAGCCGGGTCCAGGGAAGGCTTCTTGAGGAGGGGCCTCACCACCGCCTCTTTCAAGGCGGCCGGAAAGACTCCCTCCAACAAGGAAGCACTCGTAATCCCCTGGAGCCAGCCTCGTGTCACCTCCTGAGTGGCCAGCACCAGCCAGGAGGGGCACGGGTCCAGTAAACACGTGGTGGCATTCAATCTACCCAGCAACCTGTCCATGTCCTCGGGAGTCACAGGGTCAAACATCCCAAACAACATCACCAAGACCGCCCTCAGATGCCCCGTCCGAACCACCACAATTTTGGTCCAGACCGTCCCTAAGCTGAACGATTTTATCGTATAGATGTGACTGAATTGTGAATTAATAAGGCCATTTTAATTACTACATTAGAAAAAAAATTACAATGTTGAATTAATGGGACATCAGAGGTAGAATCACAATTCTATGAAACTTCGATGGATTTTATCGCTTATTTCAGTAGCAATAGATTATAACCAGGCCCTTGACCTATGATTATAATTGAATCCCAAATTACAGTTTTTTAAGTCATTACAGTCGTGTGTCAAGGCACCTACATGACTGGAAGTAATTTTCCAGTCTTTCTCATGTTGGCCATTAAGTGAACACCATGATCATTAAGTGAAAACTATGACTGGCAAAAAAATCCATCATTAACTGGGATCATGTGACTGCAGAACCACACAACCAGTCATAAAACTAATCAGTCTAATGTGGTGGTGGGGGGAGCAGCACACCCATTTATGATGGGCCATAAAGCACCCATTCCATGGCTGTTGTAATTTTGACCAATTGTAAAATGTAAAATGACCAGTCATTAACTGAGGACTACTTGTAGTAGGGCTGGAACTAATAAAATTGTCTAGCTTAAAAAGTACTGTGTGAAAATTCTGCTGTGGTCTTCCAATCTCAATATTCCAGTCTCTGTTGACTCAAAAAGGTGGGAAAGTCTGAAGAACTTTCAGTAAACTGCTTGAGTAAACCCATTCTCATTCTTTTTTATGCAATAGGCATATCTCCTGTGTATATATGGTTTCTACTTTCTCTGCACTAAAGCAATTTATCTGCAGAAACGGTAATTTGGCTAGCCAGGTCTTGTCTACAAATGTATGGTATAAATCACTTCTTGAATATGGAATGAAGTGTCTGAAGAGCCAAGATATATTACCATGCCAGGTGTGAGATGCAGGTTGAGGGAGGTGGAATTAACAAATGCTGCATGAGAGAATCCTCTTTTTATTGGAGTGGAAGAGGTGTTTTGTATATTGTCCTTTGAACGTAGAAATACATCATTTCAAATTTCCAGTTTGGGGTGGAGATGGTGAGAAAATAAGTGTTTGATTTACTAATTCATCTCTTTATGTATCTCTGATTTCCCAAGATTCCAGGAAGGTTGTAATTATATAGGTAAAATTCTTTACTGCAACTTTAGAAAAAAAATGGAGAGTACTATATGTATATAGTACTATATGTATACTGCCATAAAATTCAAGGACAAAGGAGAAAAGATTTAGGTAAACATATACCAGATACTGATATTGTGCAAAACTCTGGAATAGTTAATTAAGCAGTTGTTTGTAAACATTTAGAAAACAATGCAGTCTTGGCAGGAGTCAGCATGAATGTACTAGGAACCCATTAAGCCAAGCCTATCTGATTCTTCTTGTCTAATGTTGTTTATTGATCTATATTGATGGTTAAAATCTGTACATGGAATTTACAGCGAATAAGATCTTGCCATAACTCTGAGATTCTTAAGTAGGACTTGCAGGGCTGCAACCTTCAGTAGTACTAAAATTCTCTTTGATGTAATTATAAGGAAGAAGATATACTTAAAGTTAGGGAACAGGGTAATAATAGTTCCTCTAATATCTTATGTTCATCTCAGTAGACAGTACAACATGGGTGTCAAACTCGATCGTGCCACATGACGGATTGTGATGTATCGCAATGTTTTTTGCCTTTGCGGAGCTGGGGTGGGTGTGGCCTGTGCATGATGCATCCAGCCCACAGGCTGCCAGTTTGACAGGCCTGCTAGAGGTATTAAGTCAAGTGCTTGTAATTATGTGAAATCTTACATCTATTTTATAAATATATAATTCTTGTGTTCACATAACATATTATGTCCCCTAACTACTTATATAATGGCTGCAAACATTGGTCTGGTTCATATAACATACAAAACCAATGGCTGGTTTCTCCAACACACTGAATAACAAACTACCCAACCTTTATTGCCTATATCGTTGAATTTAAACACTTAACATAATCAATCATAGTGCACAAATTACTATTTAAACTTGTATAAATTCTTATTGGATCTTCTATTTTGGAAAAATGTTCATTCAATTATTGTATTTACACTTCACATTAATGCATGCTTGTGTAATTATGATTTGTTGAATCACAACTGGATGATTTTAACTAAACAGTAATTTCCTATATGATTAACAAATTACAATGGCTAGGTTCATAAAACACAATAAGATAAAATTCTAACATTAGGCTTAGCATTATGTGGGTATCTAGTGAATGTGCTTTGATTTTTTAGAAAAATAGAACCACAACAGGGCATATGTCTCTACGATATAGTAATTCCCACTTACTTTCTGTCTCCTTTAAAATCCTGCAAGGAAAATATTCTACTAAGCGCTTTCATCTCAATAGTCTGCTTATTTTTAACTTGACTTGAAACCTTAGACTTCTCCATCTGTAATCTTCTCCAACAGTTGCAACTCATTTCAAGATGCTGATGCTTGCCCATTCAGCCAGTCTTGGACTTAAAAATATCCAAAGTCATGATCTCTGATACCAGCCTCTCCATGTTTTAAGATTATCCATGCATATACTTAATATGTTATATTACATGAAAGATTGTAATATTGTAAGTAGTAGCAACCTAATTGTGAAACACTCTCACCACAAACATGTGATTGGCTATGGCATAGTTTTTTTCATTTGATGATTAAACCTTTTGTTGATGCTTAGGTATTTAATATTTTAAAATTATTGTATTGAATTAGATTGTTTCATGTAATATTTCATTACATTATTGTTATATTTGTGTTCTTATATCTTTAAATTTGACCCAATTTCAGAAGCTGAAGAGCGATAATAAAAATATTTGAAAGATCAAAGTTAATAAATATAGTTATTTTGATAAGCTACACTATAGTATCATTGTCTGCTTAAAGACTTTCATTTTAGGGAAGTAGTAACACAGAAGCAAGACTTTTACTACGTTAACTGTGCCAAAAATTAACTCTGCCAAAATCTGTCCTCCAAATCACAGAGAGTAACAAATCACATGTTTTAAGTAAGGTACAATAATACTCTATAAATGATCTGATAAACGGATTGCTAAGCAGAGAGAATACAGCTTTGCATCACCCTCACTCGGAGCCTTTACAGATATATACTGGCACAGCTACTGAAAACAAGTCTACCAAGGGTTGTTGGGGAGATGGGTGATGCAGTATTATCCTGATTAAAAAAAGGTAGTCTTGGCAGTGGTTTGCTCGCTGAGCTTGCCATTTAGCTCCCATTAATTAAAAATGTCAAAATAAATCACAGATAATGGTCTGTGCAATATTCACATCTATTAACATTGACTTGGCCAAACAAACCATCTATATGGTGACACATACAGGGGTGTCAAACTCGCGGCCCATGGGCTGCATGCCTCACATGCTGGGTCTGCCCGCCCTCACTCAGTTTAGTGAAGGGGGGGGGGAAAGTCCCGATATGTCATGTAATGCTGCCATGACGCCACAAATTTGACACCCCTGATCTTTATGATCTACTCACAATAAATCAAAACAATAATGAAAACACACCTAAAGAACACTCCATGCCCATTGATGCTATTGTGAAGCTGTTGGAGTTTGCTTCATAGCACATTTCAAATTCAAGGGCAAAAATCTACCAACAACTACAGGGCACACCTATGGGATCACCAATATCCTGCCTGATAGCAGAAACAGTAATGCAAAAACTTGAACACACAGACCTGCCAACCGTCCAAACAAAACTTTGGGTATGTTTGGTGGATGACACTTTTTTCATCTTCAAACACTCTAGACTAGAAGAGACACAGCATCTACTCAATAAATTATTCACTGGGATCACAAGGGGAAGAAAATGACAAACGACTCCCCTTCCTAGATATTGACATAGGGAGACAAGATAATGGCAAATTAACAACACGTTTATCCTGAAAATCCATGCATACAAACCAAATTCTGAATTTAACAAAGCAACCATCCTACTGCACACAAGAGAGGCAGTATCCAGACCCTCTTCAAAAGAGCCAAAACACACTGCAGCACCAAGTCATTAGGAAAATGTTATGTCTGTAGGCTCTGACAAAGTCCTCGCGGTTACGACCTGATTAAGCCTTGACAACAGCCCTGATTGGTTTAGATGCGCCGGGATGAAAAGCGGGAGTTTTAGAGCCCTGTCATTGGAGGAGCTTCTGAGGCAGCAAGTATTTAAGAGCTGTCAAAGGAGTCTTCGGTTGTTACTGTTCCTCACGATTATTATGTTAGCCTCGGCAGAGTTAAATAAAAGGGTTGTGTTCATTACAACCTCTGTGTGGACTCCCTCTGTACCCACTAACGACAGATATAATAGAAAAGCAGAAGAGAAACACCTTTTCGATGTTTTCCTCCTCAATGGCTATCCAAAAAACTTCCTAATATGATGCTTGACAGCCAAACCTCAACAAAATACACAGCCAACCGCAACATAGAAACAAGTCCTGCCATACATCACAGGAACATCAGAAATGGCTGCCAGAATACTGCAACCCCTAGGAATAATGATAGCTCACAAACCCACATTTACACTCAGACAAGAGCTATCTAAGGTCAAAGACAAGAGACAGAAGGAAGACAATGGCAACGTAGTATATAAAATCAATTGCAACACTTGTAACCATTTCTGTGTCAGACAAACAGGAAGAGAATTGAAAACAAGAATTCATGAACATCGACTAGCAGTCAAAAGGCACATCCAAAAATCCCTGATCTTGAGCCTCATTGAAAAGAGGCAACACCAGTTTGATTGGGAAGGAACAAAAATCGTCAACCATGCCGACACTCACCGCACATGTAAATCAGTTTCAAATTTTTTTACTGTGGTGTGTGGGTGTGGCTTGGTGGGTGTGTCATGGCTTGGTGGGTGTGGCTTGGTGAGCATGGCAGGGGAAGGATACTGTAAAATCTCCATTCCCACCTCACTCCAGGTGAAGGTTACTGCAAAATCCCCATTTCAGCTGGGACTTGGGAGGCAGAGAATAGATGGGGGCGGGGCCAGTCAGAATGTTTACTACCGGTTCTCTGAATTACTCAAAATTTCTGCTACTGGTTCCCCAGAACTGGTCAGAACCTGCTGAAACCCACCTCTGATATAAATTTATTGAAGACTGGTATTCTACAAAGGGGCAATTAACAAGCATATTTATTTAGATCCAGCATATGAACACTTAAGAAACTGGGCCATTCGAACGACCAGTCAACAACGGAGCTAATCAGCTCCTCAGAATTTAAGTACAGCATCAAACAAACGGCCAATCACATGACCAACTGATCACACTGGCACACAAGACATAAATAAGCGAAAGAGGAATAGAACAAGACACTTCTACCAAAGTCCCACTGATGATGTAACCTAGCCTTTCTGAAGCTAAATGGCAAGCTTGGAATCTGCCAAAATCAAAAACTCAAGCTACAAATACTTTCTATAATTTCAAAGCTACAGTCTCTTTAAAGTGCTGAAGAGAAAAACCGAAAACAGGAAGAGAAACGTCAAGAAGGATGACTACAAATATCATAGCATGTGATCCAGATGATCTGTCTCCAGCTAAAAGTTTTGAAATAACTGCTGATCATGTGCTAGAATCTAAGATCTTATTTGAGGAAATAAATAGTAACTACTCAAATAGACTGAGTTTGCTGATTTACTTCGGAATGATCTGTATGTAATTTTATCTACCCTTGATCTTTCCCTTGTCTTTCTCTTTTTGCATTATTTTTTTTAATTTCTAGAGATTTGATTTAATTGGCTTAATAAGGAAATTCCTCATTAAAAATACGGTCACTTGCAGGACTGCACAATTATAAAGCTATCCTGTGACTTGTAGAATTGGCACAAAGCCAGCATATTCCACTGTATTTTTCAAAAGCTGGACTAAATTGAGAAAACCTTGGTAGGAGGGCTGAAAACACTCCAGCTGGATAGATTAGGGAATATGCCTAACTTCTGGCAGCATACAACTAATACTTTTTACTTTGGTAGAGGACGTTTATATCTTAATTTATATATTAGATTTGTTATGACCATATACTGTAACTTTACAAAGATCCTGGACAGCCTACAAAATTAAAATTAAAACATAATCATACCAGACAAATACAGTAAAAGGAATGCATATTTAATAATACATGTGTTAACTGCGGCCAGAATCATGTTCGCACAACATTGGAAGGGCAAGGAGATTCCCACAGAAAAAAAGTTAATAACAAAAATTTTAGAATTTTATTATTAGGTTTGATCACTATAACTTACTCATTTTGATTAATTTTGATTAGTACTAATATGTATTAATATGAGGGAAAATCAGTCATTATGAGATTACTATTAGAGAATATTATTATTACTATGATGAATATTACTCAAAAGAATTGTAATTGTAATACACTGTCTATATGGATTTTGAACATGTTGCTCTTTCTATTTTTATTAATAAAAAAATAAAAAAAATAAAAAAATAAAAATAAAACATAGTTAAAACACAAAACTTAATGACCTAGATATGATATCAACAAGGACATTTTTTAAAACAATCCAAAAACATAATGACCTAGATATGATATCAACAAGGACATTTTTTAAAACAATCCTAAAACATAGGTTTAACATGCAGGCTTTATTAGCTCCCCCAGTTTGTAGTATTATTTGCAGAAGAATTTTTCAGGAGAGTGCTCCCGCATTGTTTGCATCTGGACCGTAACTCAGCTCTGACCTTCATAACTTACTTTTGTGATTTATCCATTTTGATTTTTTGATTGCATTATCTACCATCCTTTACTTCTGCTAACTTGCACTACAAGCTAGAGAGGTCATCTACAGTATCTCTAGGTTCATCTTAACCTAGCAAACACCACTAAATCAAGTAGTGGTTATTAGTTATTTGCATTATTCGGAAGTCACAGCTCACAATGACTCTTTTGTATTTTGCATTCCTATGGCCCTCCAAACTTAATAGAGCCTCATATCTCAAAGATATAATTCAGTACGTTTTTCATAAAAGTCCTTGTAAAGGAAGTGTTGGAAGAAATATCCATCTGGGTTCAGTTCCAAGTGGGGACAAAGACACTGGAAACATGGAGGCTGCTTGGAAAGATGGTTTAATGGTGGCCAGGATCACATGGCTTGAGTTCCTAAACAGAAAAAGGCCCGAGATCCTGTGTGCTCCCTGGTTTTATGATTTTTCTGAGCTTTGACCTTTCTGGAGCACAGGAAGAGTATCCTGATTGGTTGTCAGACTCCCAGGGGGTGGGGGTCTTAGCTAGCCTTGCTGGCTGATGTAACCTTCCCAGGTGCCATGTGGTGAAATGGGTAGAGGCTAATCCTATCATGTCCTGAGGGCCATGTCTTAATCCCATCACCCTGGAGCTGAAGGTCTTCTGTGTTGTAGATAAGATGTCTTTTGTCTTTCTGGGGCTATTAACAAAGGTGGGGGGGTGGCAGGAAATTGCTTTGACTTTAAAACATGTTTCTCCATTTCTCATCCAGGGAAATATATTCTGCCTTTTTAAATATTTTCTAAAATATTTCATTCTTCTAGGAGAGGGGTGGGTGCTTAATTCCTACAGAAGAACATTCTCATATAAGTAAGAGAAGTGTAGCTGAATTTATGACTATTTTTAACACACACACCCATAAGATGAATCAATTGGTAAAACATATAAGCACATCAGGGACCAAGAAAAATCAATGTACTGCCATTGGCACTTCTATTTCTGTGTCAATCTGTAAATAACTTCAACTTTCTATTTTTTCAGGATTTCAGCAGTATTGGAAAGGTGAGTCAAGTTATTTCCTGCTCAGCTGCAGTGAAACCAATGTCAAAGCTTTGTTTTGCATTTCTTCACTTGCAAAACAAGAAGCACAACTCTTGACTTCTGAACTTTGCAACTCCTTCCAGGAGTCCAAGCAACAAAAAAATTGAACTCATTTTGTGAGTTTTCCCATTCTCTTCAGCAGAGTGTAAACTTGCTTGCAAAGTGCAATCTATTCTTTTTCCTTTTTGAATAGACTGTAATGAATGAATTGTTGTCATTTCAGGATATGTACAGCAGTTTAGGGTGGATCAAAATTGTTCTCTCTTTGTTCTCTCATTTCAAGTGCAAACTAACTTCAAACACGTTTAGGCAGAGGATAAGTACTTATAATTTTAAAGAAAAACATTTCAGGAACATTTTTTAAATCTAAATTAACCAGAAAAATGAAAAATTAAGTCCACAGCAGCAGGGACCTTAATTACAACCTAAAGAACATAACATCTTTATGTATAAGTGCACAAATGGGGGTCCCCAAATTTCATTTACTCTTGAAACTCTTTCCAAAATCTACCACTGATCTGTAGTTTTTTTAATGTGTCAGTGTGTTGGAAGAAATATCCATCTGGGTTCAGTTCCAAGTGGGGACAAAGACACTGGAAACATGGAGACTGTTTGGAAAGATGGTTTAATGGTGATCAGGATCACATGGCTTGAGTTCCTGAACAGAAAAGGGATGAGATCCTGTGTGCTCCCTGGTTTTATGCTTTTTCTGAGCTTTGAACTTTCTGGGGCACAGGAAGAGTATCCTGATTGGCTGTCAGACTCCCAGGGGGTGGGGGTCGTAGCTAGCAATGTAGGTTGTCCCTCAAGCTTGCCTGAGCCTTGCCATGTGGTGAGTTTCTGTTCTATTATGATGCAGATGATGATGGCCCATTAACAAAGGTGGGGAGAATGAGTTTCTATCTCTGACCTATTGACAAAGGTGGGGGGGAATGAGTGAGCTTGGCTGAGGCTTTAATGGCCCATTGACAAAGGTGGGGGGTGGCAGGAAGTTGCTTTGACTTTAAAACATGTTTCTCCATTTCTCATCCAGGGAAATATATTCTGCCTTTTTAAATATTTTCTAAAATATTTCATTCTTCTAGGAGTGGGGTGGGTGCTAAATTCCTACAAGTGTAAAAGGTAAGGTTCTACATTTAGGCAAGAAAAACCAAATGCATAGGTAGAGAATAGGTAGTACCTGGCTCAATAGTAGTATAATAATAATAATAGTAATTTTGAGAGTAATCTTAGAATTTTAGTGGACAATCACTTAAATATGAGCCAACAGTGTGCTGCAGCTGCCAAAAAAGCCAACACTGTCCTAGGCTGTATTAACAGAGGGATAGAATCAAGATCACACGAAGTGTTAATATCATTCTATATTCTATAATGCCTTGGTAAGGCCACACTTGGAATACTGCATTCAGTTTTGGTCACCATGATATAAAAAAGATATTGAGACTCTAGAAAGAGTGCAGAGAAGAGCACCAAAGATTATTAGGGGACTGGAGGCTAAAACATGTGAAGAACAATTGCTGGAATTGGGTATGTCTAGTTTAATGAAAAGAAGTATTACAGATGACTTGATAGCAGTGTTCCAATATCTAAGGGGTTGCCATAAAGAAGAGAGGGGGTCAACCTATATTCCACAGTACCTGAAGGCAGGACAAGAAGCAATGGGTGGAAACTAATCAAGGAGAGAAGCAACTTGGAACTAAGGAGAACTTTCCGGACAATTAGAACAGTTAATCAGTGGAACAATTTGCCTCCAGAAGTTGTGGATGCTCCAACACTGGAAATTTTTAAGAAGAGATTGGACAATCATTTGTTTGAAATGGTATAGGGTTTCTTACCTGAGCAGGAGGTTGGACTAGAAGACCTCCACCTTCCAACTCTGTTATTCGGTTAGTCATCATAATTAGATTTAAATTATATCAGCTTATTTTTTGTTTTATTCAAGCCATTCAGGACAAACTTTTATTCAAGTTTATCCATCCCTTGTTTGTGTCTCGGAGTAAGACAAGTCCTAAACCTAAACAAAGTTTACAATACAGTGACATTACCTAATCTGTAAAAGCAATCTAAGGCCAGGTTTAGTGGTCTGAGGCAGGAAGAGGAAGAGGAATGGTGTGTGCATGTCTGCATGCATAATCAACTAGATAGGAAATTTATATTTCCTAGGTTATGGCTCTACTAATATTGACTACTAATATTGACATACCAAAAGGAAATATAAACTTTCCTGTAAAGCTCTTCAGAACAAATATGCAAAATTATTTTTAAGGGAATCTAGAAGCTTAGAATTTGGAACTTCAGTAACTAAAAAGGATTGGGAATGGGTACAGTACTTCTTGGATGGGAAATCATTAAGAAATTTCAGGGCTACAGCCTAAAAGGGTAGCTGAAAATACAAACTGCTGTTGTTAAGTAGCTAACTCTGATCTTTCCATATATGTGGGCAGGATATGCTGCACATGAGTCACAGTAAATCTCAGCTTTTTCTCAACCTTGGCAACTTCCCTGCTAGGGAATTCTGGGATTTGAAGTCCACATATCTTAAAGCTGCCAAGGCTGAGAAACACTGGGTTTTATTACAGGCAACAATAAAGTCATATACACAGAAGCATTTTGCTTTCTCCAGCAAATTCACATATCAACTTGATTTGCAACTGAGATGAGATTGATATGCAGAAGAGTTCTCAAATGTAATAGTTTTCTCTGGTCTGAAGACTGCTGGTATAATAGCAGTATTGTATCTCCTTTTTTCAGCATTTAATCAGAAGGCAGTTAACTCTAATTTCTAATGGAAGACACTTTTTCTAAAGTTACACAGGAAGTAAATCATATCTGCCCTCTGCTGGGGAGCTAATTTGTAGAAACTAATTGAACAGAGGCTATATCTGTAATGTATCTTTAAAAGTTGTGGAGGGAAAACTGAGCGGGAAAAAGCACGTTGCTGATTGGATGAAGCCTCTGGCTAAACTGTATATAAAGAGAGGGTTTTCCCAGCCCGAGCTGCTGGGTTCACCATATAGTAAAGAGCTGTTGTCACTATCCTGGTCTCCTGCCTCGTTATTGCCCGAATCTAACACTGGCGACGAAGGTGGGATCTCGAGGCTAAGAGCGCCAGGAAAAAAGCTGAAGTCACCAGGAAGACGCGAACCCAGCAAACAAGGGGCGGAAAGCAGCGATGTCCAGCTACACACCGCCAGCGCCATTCGACCCAGCTAAGGAAAAATGGGGGTCATACATGGCTCGTTTCGAGTGTTTCCTCGAGGCGAACGAACTTCAAGGAGTCTCAGACAACAGGAAGCGAGCGTATTTCCTGAGCCACTGCGGTCCAGAGGTTTTCGACACCGCAGAATCGTTGGCGGAGCCAACGCCAGTACAATCGGTGCCGTGGCAGACTCTACAGACCATATTGAAAGCCCATTATGCACCAACGCCGTCCAAGTATGTGCAACGGTACGAATTCAGGGAGCGTAGGCAGCAAGAGGGCGAGTCCATCAGCGTATACATGGCAGCCCTGCGGAAAGCCACGAACCATTGCGAGTTCCGAGACTTGGAAGAGGCATTGCTGGAGCAACTCATTCGTGGGGTCAGGGACATCCGTTTGCGACGGCGGCTGCTGTCCAAAAGCAACTTGACGCTGGCAAACGCCTTGGATGAAGCCAGGGCTAATGAGATGTCTACCCAAGCGGCGGAAACCCTACAAAAGCAGGTCGCACCAACGGCTGGTGCGAAATCAACCCCGGTCCACAATGAAGAGGTCCAGGCCGAGTCGGACGGTGAGGAGGAGGAAGGAGTCTTCCACACCGGGAGGCCGGAGAAAGAAGACCGGGGTGACTGCGCGAGTTGTGGAGGGCAACACCAACGACAACAATGCAAATTTAAGGATGCGACTTGTCGGCGGTGCGAAAGGAAGGGGCACATAGCACAGGTCTGTCGAGCACCCCAACCTTCCCGCCAAAAATTCAAACTGACCAACCAGAGCGCGGGAACGGCGAAGCGGCCCGTGATTGGTCAATTCAAAAAAGGCGCGAAGTTGAATCAGACTGTCGTGAGAGTGGGTCACGCAGCAACACGCCTAGAGAAGAAAATCTTTACGAAAACAAAGATTGAGGGGGTGCCGTGCCGATTGGAGGTGGACACCGGCTCAGCGATCACGATCATGTCCTGGGACACTCTCGTGAAAGCCTTACCCGCCATCGCAAAGCGCAAGCTGAAACCACAGAACTTAAAGGTACAAGACTACCAAGGGAATCGCATCCCTGTTCGAGGGGTAACGTCCGTCCACGTCGAGTATGGACAATACAAGAAAACTCTGCCCATCACCATAGTCGATGGGACCCTGCCAAGCTTGTTGGGACTGGACTGGTTCCGAGCATTGGGCATGGGAGTGACTGGAATCTTCAGAAACGAAGTCAACCTCAAAGACGCACTCATGAAAGAATTTGGGGCGTTTTCAGAGACTGCCTGGGCAAGTACACGGGACCCCTATTTCTTTTAACTTAGACCCACAAGTTGCCCTATTCGTCTAAAGGCTAGGAGGGTCCCGTTAGCCTAAAGCCCAGGATTGACCGGGAACTGGACAAGCTAGTAAACCAGGGAATTCTAGTGCCAGTTGACCATGCTAAGTGGGAGACCCCTATAGTCACCCCAGTCAAACCGGACGGGTCGGTCCGGATTTGCGCTGACTATAAGGCAACGCTTAACAAAGCATTGCAAAAGAGTGCTTACCCCGTCCCGGTGGTACAGCACTTACTGCACTCAATGGGGCAAGGGCAAGTTTTTGCCAAGCTAGACTTGGCCCAAGCCTATCAACAGCTGCCTGTAGATAACAGCACAGCCGAAGCGCAGACAATTGTGACTCACAGAGGGGCTTTTAAGTGTACCCGGTTACAGTTTGGGGTTAGTGTGGCTCCAGGATTATTTCAGAACCTAATGGAGCGGTTATTGCAGGGACTACCAGGGGTGGTACCATACTTTGACGATGTACTGGTATCCGCTGAGAATCTAGAGGAATTAGGGGTAAGGCTGCGAAAAGTTTTGGGCATTTTCCGGTCTGCCGGTCTCACAGTTAAACTGAACAAATGCCAGATCGGGGTTGAATCTGTGGAATTCCTAGGCTACCGGATAGACAAGAAAGGGATTCACCCCACTGAAAGCAAGGTACGGGCCATCAGGAAGGCCCCGGTTCCAAAGAACAAAACGGAGTTGCAGGCATTCTTAGGTCTGGTCAATTTCTACGCGGTATTTCTAAGAAATAAGGCAACAGTAGCCGAGCCGCTTCATAAACTACTAGCAAAGACGGCTGCATGGTCTTGGGGAAAGGCGGAAGCTAGGGCATTCGAAGGGGTAAAGAACCTCCTATCGAGTGATAGCCTCCTTATCCAATACAATGGCACGCTGCCATTAGTGTTAAGCTGCGATGCATCTCCCTATGGGGTGGGGGCTGTGCTCAGCCACAGGTTGCCAAATGGCACAGAAGCCCCTATTGCATACTACTCCCGAACCATGTCATCAGCTGAAAGGAATTATAGCCAGCTTGATAAGGAAGCCTTGGCTATAGTCTCCGGAGTAAAGAAATTCCATGAATATGTATTTGGTCGTGATTTCGAAATCATCACGGACCATAGACCTTTGCTAGGCCTGTTGGCAGGCGACCGCCCAACGCCCGTGGCACTTTCGCCCAGACTGACCAGATGGACTATATTCCTGGCGTATTCTTACAAACTACTACACCGGCCAGGAAGGAATTAGGGCATGCAGGCGCCTGAGCAGATGCCCGTTACCAGAGACTATCAAGACCCCACTCCGGGGACACCAGTTCTGCTAATTGACTCTTTGGACTCTGGCCCAGTCACATCCAAAGAGGTGGCTCGGCTTCGTACAAGGACATTACAATAAGGACTGTAATTGGTTGGGTACAAAGAGGTTGGCCCGCTGCGCGGCGGCGTTTTAAAGAATTTGTAAAAGCGTGGGAACTCTCAGCTCAAGGGGTGCCTGCTATGGGGGATCGGTGGTGATCCCGGAGAAATTGAGGAAAAGGTATTGGAGCTCCTTCACGAAGGCCACCCAGGGATCGTGAGAATGAAGGGTCTAGCGAGAAGCTATGTGTGGTGGCCCTTAATGGACACGGAAATTGCTGAAAGGGTAGGAAATGCCAGGCCTGCCAGGAGTCCAGACCGCTACCCCCAACGGCCCCGATTCGGGAATGGGAGAGACCCCAGGGCCCTTGGTCTAGGATCCATATCGATTTTGCCGGCCCCTTCCACGGCCAAACCTTTCTGGTAGTAGTCGATGCCTACTCCAAATGGCTGGAAATCATTCTCATGAGATCCATGACAGCCGAGGCCGTGATTTCAGTCCTACGGCACCTATTTGTAACCCACGGGTTGCCCGACACTTTAGTCTCCGATAACGGCCCGCAATTCACGGCAACCCAGTTTGAGGGGTACTTGGCAGAGGAGGGCATCCGACATGTCCTCTCGGCGCCTTTCCACCCTGCGACGAACGGCCTTGCAGAACGTTTCGTTCGGAGCGCAAAGGAAGCATTGTCCAGAATCAGGCCAGGCGATTGGCAAACAAAAATCGATACATTCCTAGCAGTCCAACACAGAACCCCCTGTGTAACAACTGGCCGCAGCCCGGCAGAGCTATTAATGGGTCGGAAGCTTAGGTGCCCACTAGACCGTTTAAACCCAAACTACACACCAGACGGTTACAAAGGGACACACGGAAAAACAAGAGGGATGGCAGTAGGCGACCTAGTGTGGGCACACAACTACAGCGAGGGCCCGACCTGGTTAGCAGGAAAAATCCTAGAGATAACAGGACCAAAATCATATCTAGTAGAGATAGAGGATGGCCGGGTATGGAAGCGCCACATAGACCAAATAAGGAAACGCATAACCGGTAAATCAGAATCAGACGAAACAGGCCCTGACTATCCCATGTTTGAATCCACAGCTGACTCAAACCCGGGGCAAACGCGGGACTTATCTGAGTTCCAGGAGGTCCAGCGACGCCAACCGGTTCCTCCTGAAAACAGCAGGGACGACTCTGCAAATAATCCAGGGCCGGATGGCCTAGAGGAGGAGCTGAGAGGAACAAACAGTCCCTCCGGTCAGCTCGACTCACTCCCAGAAAATGAATTGCGCAGGTCCGAAAGAGTCAGGAGACGCCCAGTCTACTTGCGTGATTACGTTGAAAAATAAGATGTTAATTCTATGTAAATATTGGTAAAGTGTTCTCTGGGAGGGAAGGAGTGTAATGTATCTTTAAAAGTTGTGGAGGGAAAACTGAGCGGGAAAAAGCACGTTGCTGATTGGATGAAGCCTCTGGCTAAACTGTATATAAAGAGAGGGTTTTCCCAGCCCGAGCTGCTGGGTTCACCATATAGTAAAGAGCTGTTGTCACTATCCTGGTCTCCTGCCTCGTTATTGCCCGAATCTAACAATATCCATCTTTATCACACAGGTTTAAATTAGTATAGTATAGGCATTAATTTAACCCTTCATTTTCCTACTATAAAACCAGTTATAGTTACTGCAATACTCCAAGCCTTGATATATTGCCTGCACAAATACTGTTTTTTAGTGAAGAGATTTCATGCATACTTCCTTCCAGATTATTTGAAGTTGGTATAACTGATATTTAAAAAATCCATTTGAAGTGAACCAAACCCAATGGACAACATTGCCAAAGATTCCGAGGAAGGGAAGTTAAAAAAAAGTCTTTTAGAAATATAGCACTGGATTGCTGATACTTAATAGGCAAGAGCAGACTAAAAGTGCAAATGCTTTAGCTACATTGATTTATGTAACATTTAGTATTGAATTAGCTAATGCCAATTTATACTGTCCTCAATTTACATAAATAAAATCAAGCCATGAGCAAAGAAATGATGTAATCTGAGGTGACAACCTGTACTTATCTGCTGCTACACCAAGATAGTAGCACACCCATACAACCATCATTAGAGAATATCTTTCAAAAGCCACCTTGCCTGCTGAGAACAGCTGTGAAGTTGGCCTGAGGAAATGGCTTACTGGAAAGTAGCTTCTGAAGGTGCTGGGGAGGCCTAAAACATTGGTGTCAAATTCGATTTGAGTCACGTGATGTATCATGACATATCATGATATTTTTTGCCTTTGCAGAGCTGGGGTGGGCGTGGTCTGCACATGACACATCTGGCCCGTGGGCCGCCAGTTTGACAGGCCTGGCCTAAAAGAATAATATTTGGATGTCATCTCAAGAGGAGGACTTCATTACTGCAACATTCCTTCCAGTTTAGGGAAGTTTGCATGGGTCCAAAAAGTCAATGTGACTACTGTATGTGGTTATGGAACTAACATAAAAAAAAGGCATGACTTTGCTTACATAGTCACTGCTGTCATTTTGACCCTCAGTCTCTTTCATTATTTGTACAATTTAAGGTATTTTATTTATTTAATGCTCCATTGTTTATTTCATGACAATAACCACCATCATCCAGTCGACGGGCTCAAAATCATCAGGACTAGTGGTGGGTTGCTATCGGTTCACCCCGGTTTGGGCAAACTGGTAGCGGTGGCGGTGGGAGGCTCTGCCCACCTGCCTGGATGTCTCTGTGCATGCATAGAAGCATTGCACGAGCGTGCATGCACCCATGTGCAAAACAGTAGCAACGGGATTTGTATCCCACTACTGACCAGGATAGTTCTGCATCTGAAGGAGAACTAGAGCTCACAGTCTTCTAGCTTTTAGTCCCGAACTTTAGGCACTATACCAGACTGGCTTTCTAGTTAACATATGTTAATGCCTAGTATAGAAAAGTAGTAACTTGGATGGAAGGTAATAATTACTTTGAATAATTCATAGCATTATTTTGTACAAATTATAAATTTGGAGTACATAAACTGACCGTTGGCAGAACATGGTACTGTATACCATGACTTGTTTAACCAAGTTGATTTAATATGCCACACACATGCAAGACTATAATGACTTAAGTTTACACAAGGTGCCTGAATCACAACCAAGAAATCCCTGGTTGATTTAGTATGTTACATGAACCAAGATTCCATAGGCAATTTACTATTAATCTTGGTTCTAAACTTTTGCACAAATGAAGACCGGAATGTACAGTATTACCCAATTCCTTATCATTCTTGACTTCATCATTTTTTCGTCTTTGTATAATTTTAAGGCTGACCATCCTGATAGTTCCTGCAGTCTGGAAAGCTCAAAGGTGCTGCATCCTAAGCCATTTACTTTCAGGTGAATGTGAGCATACCTGGAATACCAACTAGCTCATTTTCTGCTGTAATAAAAGAACAAGAAAAGCCAGTTTTTGAAATTGAGCCAGAAACATTCATACCAAAATTGCAAAAACTTGGACTTTGGTAATTCAAGTATAACATTAAGCTTGCTTTGTTTTAAAAAAACACGTTATCAGAAGGTTATATTTAGCAAGAAACCTTTGATCCGACAGGATGACTTTACTGATACATAGGATTACAAAGTTAACTTTAATAATTAAGGATGTCATTATTTAGAACTAGCAGATCTGGGTGGCCAAGATTTGGATAATCATTAAGTTAATAGTGAAGGTTTAATTTCACCTATCCAATTGTGTGAACTGGTACCTGTTTATCTACTTGCACTTAACTGCTTTCGAGCTACTGGATAGGTAGCTGAGTTTCTGAGTTCTCCCCCTGAGATCTAGAACTCAGGCTGTCAGTAGCTGACATGCTAAGCTCAGCATCTTTAACCACTGAGCCATAGCCATCACCCTCCACCACCATTAATTGGCAGAAAATATAGGCAGTCTTCAACTTACGACCATAATTGAGCCCAAAAGTTTTGTTGCTAAGTGAAATATTTGTGAAGTGAGTTTTGCCCCACTTGTGCCAGAGTTGTTAAATGAATCACCGCAGTTGGTAATAACCTGGTTGTTAAGTGAATCTGGCTTTCCCCATTGACTTCGCCTCTCAGAAGGTTGCAAAAGGGGATCAGAGACTTAGAGCCACTGCAATCGCCAGAAATTAGTTGCAGTTCGATCACGTGACCACAGGAATGCTGCAATGGTTGTAAGTGTGAAACATCATCATAAGTCACATTTTTCAGTGATGTCGTAACTTTGAACTGTCACTAAATGAACTGTTGTAGGTCGAGGGCTACCTGTAGACAGAAAAATGAACTTCTTGCCACCTAGTGGCTGTCCCGATGTTTGCAGCTGTATTGTAGCAGCTCTCGGTGTTAATAGTACAAATACAAAAGAAAAACGTGAACAACGTAACTATGACGTCAGCAAAAGAAGGCGTTTCTCTCCGCCCGGCTCTCTTCCACCACTCCCCGAGCACGCGCCTTCCTCTGCACAGGAGCATTCTGCGACCACGCCCACATCGTGCCGCAGACGGGGATTGGTGGAGGGGGTCTCGGGGGTTTGCAAAAGTAGGCGAGTCTATTTAAAGCCTGTTTTTGGCGCCGCTTGCTTTCCTGTGCCCATCTAGGTGGCTGCCTTTCTCTCCCTTCTCTTTTGTACTGTTCAAAGCACCAGCATGTCCGACAAGCTGCCCTACAAAGTTGGTAAGTAGTTCATTCTCCTATTCTTTCTTCTTCGTGCCACAAGCGGTCCCCATACGAGGCCTGATAGAGGCAGTTCTGTTTCCTTTCTGAACACGGTACAGAGGTTTATTGCAAAATTAAAAAAACAAACAAACCAATGGCCAAAAGGATTCGGATTTTTCTCGGAAACATTTAGCAGAGAAACGTGATGGTTTTTTTTTTTTACTGTGCCTTAGGCTCTTTTTAAAACTGAAAGAGGAGATGTTTTCTAGATCTAAAAGGATCTAGAAAAAGGATCTACATCATTCTTTCTTCCAAGGGGAGGATTTAATATGCAACCTATTGATTTCAGTTAAAGAACTGAAAATCGATCTGAAAATTAAAGGGATGATCCTCGCTAAGTGCTGCTTGTATAATGTTGGAAGGCTTGTGAGTCCCCCCCCCCATAGTCAAAATGGATTTCAGATTGACTACTAGCTCGTTTTCTATGCGATATCTCAGCAAACGCCATGTGGCTCTGAAGCGAAAAGAAGCTTTGGGGAAGTGTAGTTCTTCTGACTGCTCTCCAGCAGGAAGATCTTTGAGTCTTGCAATTAAAATGACTACATTTCCCGTCATGCTTCTGGGGACCATGCTGTCAAGAACCGCTGCCCTCTGGCTGCTAAATCCATTTACCATGTGTACTAATTATTTCTACGAAAGAAAAGGCTGTTACTTGAAATTCAATCTGGAATAAGAAATATCTTTTTTTTAAAGACACGTTGTTCCTCCAGCTGCCTAGAATCAAGACTTGTTTTTCACATGCTAAAAGAATTTTGTTTATAATGGAAGCCTTTGTGGATGAGCATAACATAGAGGTTCTACTTAGAAATGTTAGAATCACAGCTTTTTTCATTATTGCAATATTCTTATTTTGCTGAATTTGGACTGTCCTGTGAACCTTAAACATTGCATAGACAATGTAAGAATACCTTGATGAAATGGAGATTTGCCATTCCTTTAGGGGATGAGAAATAAAGTGCAATTGTATATACACTGGACAATGTGGGAAAATCTTATGGCCAGCTCCACCAGTGTATTGAACTGTAGCTTCCATAAGGCACATTATTTGGTCATTTACAGCCTTTGAACATCCACCGAATAATACCATGTTTGATAAAAACTACTCTGACCTTCTGTTTCTGAGAGCATACAAATCAGTGTTGTCAATTCCAAATATTTTGTATAGGAAGATCCTGATATTTACTAACACAATTTAGATATCTTGACAAAAGACTCAACTCTATTCATTGTGTAAAACTCTTCTTTCTGTCCTGTTTCTTTCCTTTCAACAGACAACTTCTCTGAAGTCAGGCATGTATGTACATGCAATCACCTAAGTTTTGTTCTAGGGCAAAGTTGACTAAAGTCAATTATTTATTAGATGCTTTGCATAAGCATTTTTTTTTTGCTTCTCTGTCTTTTCAACATTTTTATATGCTTTGCCTGGAGCAATATCTGTTTCTTTTCTTGGGTTTATTTTCAGTTAAATAGCTATGATTTCACTGAATACAGTCTCCAGTCTTAGGGTATTTCCTGATTGCTTATTTGTACCCTATCACTATCATTAAGTGTTGTACATTATGATTCTTGATGAACGTTTCTTTTCTTTTATGTACACTGAGAGCATATGCACCAAGACAAATTCCTTGTGTGTCCAATCACACTTGTCCAATAAAAAAAATCTCTTCTCTTCTCTTCTCTTCTCTTCTAATTTGTTTTCTCCTTTGTGTTTGAATCCCCCAAATGTCTACCATTAGAAGTCCTTTAATGGCAAAGTGCAGCAGATGCAGAATAACATAACAGAGTTGGAAGGGATCTTGGAGGTCTTCTAGTCCAACCCCCTGCTCAAAGCAGGAGACCCTATACCATTTCAGTCAAATGGCTGTCAAGTCTCTTTTTAAAAGCCTTCAGTGATGGAGCACCTAAAACATCTGAAGGCTAACCATTCCATTGGCTTATGATTCTCACTGTCGTGAAATTTCTCCTTAATTTTAGGTTGCTTCTCTCCTTGATTAGTTTCCATCTATTGCTTCTTGTCCTGCCTTCTGGTGCTTTGAAAAAATAGCTTGACTCCCTCTTTTTTGTGGCAGCCCCTCAAATATTGAAACACTACTATCATATCACCCTAGTCATTTTTTTATCTAAATTAGACATACCAACATTATTTAGGTTAATGGATATTAGTGAAGCTTGTAAGAGGATAACAAAAATGTAACATTACCAACTGCTTTTATAGGGTTTTCTTATTTAAAGAAAAATGCAAGTGAGATTAAATAAGGAGTAAAAAAGGATTTTAAGGTAGGTCATTCTGGGATTGCATTCCTGTATGTCAGCTGTTTTTGCTCATCCTCTTTCCAAGACTTGTTCCAGTGTTTCTCAACTAAGGCAGCTTTAAGATATAGACTTCCAACTACCAGAATTTCCCAGCCAACACTTGGTATTTTCTTGGTATTTGACTATTGTTGCTCCTCTTTGTTTAGATTTTTATCCCACCATTTTCAGATAACATCAATACTCCTTCGATTTTCCCCAATCTTGTGGTGATTTGAGCTGAAAGTGCCTGGCCCAAAGTCACCCAGCCAGTTTTTCATGCCTAAGATGCAATTAGATTTCACTGTCTACTAGTTTCTGAGCCAACATTTTAACTGCTGGTGTAGTAGTATACAAAACTTTTAGAATCCTCTTTATGATTTTATTTTTGCTAAATCTAAGTAAACTGATGGCTCCTCATGAATGTTCTTTTCATCAGGATATTAAAATAGTTTGCTGCTCTCATAATCCTAGTAATCTAGAAATACTGCCATGAAGCAGGAGGATGGGAAAAAAGTCTTTGCACATTTCCATTGCTTTTATAATTTTTCTATCTGTGTAAGTATTAGAAGTTTAGGAATTCATAAATGCAGCTTTTGAGCAGTGGTACTTTTTAGGAAAAATGGATTGAGATGCATATCCCTGTAATTGCTTTGCTGAGTCTGGACAAATATTTATGAAGGGCAATATTGTTTTTTTTTATAAAGGATAGGCAGCTGTTTGTAATCAATGTCACTGCTTTCTGAACACTGTCAGTTTATCTTTTGAAGATGGAGTTATTGCTGTAGAAAGAAGTTACTTAACAAAAGTAGTTGATCTAACATTGACCCAATTGTTGTCCAGTTATAACATTGGAGACATTGGCCCCCATGGAAAGGGTCCGCAATCTAGGCGTCTTCCTGGATGTACGGTTGTCTTTAGAAGAGCATATGACGGCTGTCGCCAGGGGAGCTTTTTATCAGGTTCACCTGATATGCCAGTTGCGGCCTTTCCTAGACCGGGATTCCTTATGCATGGTCACTCATGCCCTCGTCACTTCCCATCTGGACTACTGCAATGCTCTCTACATGGGGCTCCCCTTGAAGAGCACCCGGAGGCTCCAACTGGTCCAGAATGCGGCTGCGCGGGTAGTAGAGGGAGCAACTCGAGGCTCCCATGTAACACCTCTCCTGCGCAAGCTGCACTGGTTGCCGGTGGTCTTCTGGGTGCAATTCAAGGTGCTGGTTACTACCTTTAAAGCGCTGCATGGCTTAGGACCGGGTTATTTACGGGACCGCCTGCTGATTGCCTCCCATCGACTAGTGCGCTCCCATAGGGAAGGTCTCCTCAGGGTGCCGTCGGTCAGACAATGTCGACTGGCGACCCCCAGGGGGAGGGCCTTCTCTGTGGGGGCTCCTGCCCTCTGGAACGAGCTGCCCCCAGGGATACGTCAACTCCCTGACCTCCGGACCTTTCGCCGCGAGCTCAAGACATTTTTGTTCCATCGCGCAGGGCTGGCCTAATAGTTTTAATGGGGGGTTTTATTACAGTTTTATTAGAGTTTTAATTATCTTTAGCTAAATTGAATAAGTTTTTTAATAATGTTTTAATCTTTGTATTCTTGTTTTTTACCTTGCTGTAAACCGCCCTGAGTCCTTCGGGAGAAGGGTGGTATATAAATCAAAATAATAAATAAATAAATAAATAACATTTGATAAATGATATTTGTATAGCGTTTGTATGGTTCTAGTTCTTGAAAGGCTGATGAGTGACATTAGTATTTTTTAACTCTGCTACTCCATAAAATACTTGCACATTGATAGTTATTCTAAGAGCACTTAAATTCAAAGACTTTAAATTCTTTGAAGATTATAATTCCTTGTCAATTTTTTTCCATTCATTGCAAAAAGGCATTAAGAGTTGTAAATCCTATTTTATGAAATTTTCTCTCTGGTAATGCTATACTCCAAACTAGGGCATATCAAATATTTGCCAAACTTATACTTGATTACTGCTCATCTGCCTGGAACCCTCACTATATTTCAGACATCAATACATTAGAGAGGGTCCAGAGATATTTTACTAGAAGAGTACTCAAATCATCTGCTCGAAATAAAATTCCCTATACCACCAGGCTTGAAATTTTAGGTCTAGATAGCCTCGAATTATGCTGTCTATGTTTTGACCTATGCTTAGTTCATAAGATTATTTACCATAACGTTCTACCTGTAAATGAGTACTTTAATTTCAACCATAATAACACAATAGATTTAAATTCAATGTAATTCGCTCTAATCTTAATTGTAGGAAATTACTGCAATAGAATAGTAAATGTCTGGAACACTCTACCTGATCCTGTTGTTAGTCTCTCTAATCCCCATGCCTTTCACCATAAACTGTACACCGTTGACCTTTCATGTTTCTTAAGAGGTCCCCAAGGGAGCGTGCATAAGCGCACCAGTATGCCTACCGTCTCTGTCCTACTGTTCCCAATTAATTGTGTCTGATTCTCTGATACTGTCTGGACAAGATCCTCTCCAGTTCATTTGGCAAGGTTTTTCAGAAGTGTTTTGCCATTGCCTCCTTCCTAGGGCTGAGAGGGATTGACTGGCCCCAGGTCATTCAGCTTCCTTTTTGACTAAGGCAAAAGTACAACTCAGAGTCCCCTGGTTTCTAACTTGGTGCCTATTACGCCAAATTGATACTCTTGTCAATAGTGCTTCTTATAAATGTTAAACTAACAAATGTTTTTAGTTTAGCACATGGGACTCCTGTTTCCTTTCTTAACATTTTATTCTGGAAATTTGGAGAAGGCCGGAGCATAGTATTATGAATGCTATATTTAAATTTCTGTTATTTCCTTAATCGGCAGCGGACATCAGCCTTGCTGAATGGGGACGCAAGGCTCTGAACATCGCTGAAAATGAGATGCCAGGGCTGATGAAGATGCGTGAGATGTACAGCTCCACAAAACCACTGAAAGGAGCTCGAATTGCTGGTTGCTTACACATGACTGTGCAGACTGCAGTTCTTATTGAGACTCTGATAGCTCTGGGGGCAGAGGTAAGGCTGCATTTGGGTTAAACTGCACTCTCCTGGATGGTTGTGATGTATTTGGATGATACCAGATGGCCCATGTACAGGTTAATACTGTCAATTGATAGAGGCAGTCAAAAATACATTATTGGGAAAGCTTAATTGATTACTTATATTTATCTCAGAGCCAGGGGTCCCTGGCTGCAGCCCACTAACTGGGTCCTGAGCCTTTCGGAACCAGGCCACAGAAGTGGTATGCGAGCGTGAGTGCATTTCCACTTGCAGCAGGCAAGCGCATGTGCTCCATTTGTGCGAGCAGTGGGTACACGTGTCCTCCACTCATGCAAATGAAGCTGTGCATGCATGCTTGCTCGCCACATATGCGGAATCATCCCTTCTCTCCCCCTCCCCGCTAGTCCGCAAAGCCAAAAAGATTGGGAACTCTGCTCAAAGATAAGACTATTTCTACCAGCAAAATTAAACATTTTACTACATGATAGTTATAGTTTACGTTGGGTCTTTCCGTTTTATTCTTGTAAAGATGCTACAGTGTGTTTATACGAACCTAAGTCATTGTGGCTTGTAAATAATTGATTTTGGCATACCATGTTGTGCAAACTCAGTTAAATTTTATTTTCTTTTTTTTTTTTTTGTCTTAAAAAGTTTTATTTTGACATTCTTATCCAATAACATATCCAATAACATATTTAATGTACCCTCATATACAATTAATCGGGTTTGCCCGGTCACCACCCCCTTCCTTTTCCTTTTACTCTCCTTCTTTATCTTCTTCTACTTTCCATAACCATCCTCCCCCTCTCTTATCTACATCCTCTCCTCTTTCCTCCCTACTCCTTTCTTCTCCCTCTTCCCCTCTTCCTTCCTTCCTTTCCTCCTCCTCCTCCTCTTCTCTTTCCTCCTTCTCTCTTCTACTCCTTCTTTCCCTTCATTCTAAAGTAGTAACCAGGCAGGTCCGATCTTACATTAATTATACATCTTCAATCATCTTTGTACATTAACTATCAATCCATTTTCTACCCCTCCCCTCCCTTCCTTCCTCCCCACCCCCAGGACTTCCGAGAACCGAGTACAGGGTATAAAACTAACAACAAAATTAAAATCTAGCACAAATCATAATCCATAGTCGTTCCTTAAAACCTCCACTCCTTCCAAAGACAAAGAAGATACTTTCTTCCACTCCATTATATATCAGACCATTCCACTCCTAGAATTCTCAAAAGTTTCCAATTGAGTTAGTGTTTATTCTTGAATAAAGTACGTAGTTTTAATATCCAACCTTCATCAATCAATATCAAAACAACGTTCCATCTTCCAATATTCACCAAGGTTTCTTCTAAAATGTCTTTCTTCCTTAGTAGTCTCTCAAAAATAGTTCATATTTCCAACTTAGTTTCTTTAATTTTTCTGTCCAACCTTCAGGGGTAAGCAATAGTCCATCTTTTCACATCTTTAACATTTATATATACAACAAATAATATTACAAATATCCAAAGTGTCAATTGTAATAATTAAAATCTTCACTTTACCTTACTTATGTCAAATAACATTGTTAAAATTACACCTATAACATCCAAAATATATCTATTATAACAATTACATTCTAATTAACATTACATCCATCTCTTAAATATAATATTTAATCCAAGTTCCTAAATTTTACTATCTATCCTCCAAAATTAAACAATATTCCATCTTCCTATTCCTTTATACCTTTAATATATCATATAGTACCCCTAAAATTACACATTTATATCCACAATAAATCATTTACAAAAATTAACCATAATCATATATAATAAAATTAAACATTCTCCTCCTTCTTCTATCTTACACATTTTCACCATCTATTCACCATTCAACTTAACATCTGTTAACAAAGAATTCCCAATCTTTAATACATTAGTATAAAAATCTCGTGCTTTACAAATTGTATTGAGAAAATACTTTCTTCCTTTATAATTCAGTGTTAAACCTGCTGGAACCTCCCATCTAAAATATATCTGATGTTTCTTAAGCTCATCCACCAGAAAGGCAAATTCTTTTCTCTTTCTTAACATTTTAGGAGGAATTTCCTTCATCATTATTATATCTTGTCCTAATATTTGAAATTTATTTTTATAAAATGCTCGCAAAATTCCATACCTAATCCTCTTATTTGTAAAATAAATAACCACATCTCTCGGTAAACACTTCTGCCTTGCCCACCAGGAATTAACACGATAAATTTTTTCAATATTAACTTCAAAATCTTCTGGTTCCATTCCCTCTATCTGGGCAAAGGCCTGAATAAAAATCTCTTTCAAATTTTCCTCTTTAGATTCTCTTAAACCCCTTACCCTTATAGCATATTCCATTAATTTATATTGTAATATAACCCTTTCTTCCTCTGCCTTATCAGCCTTAACCTGAATATCATCTATTTTATTTTCTAAATTCAAATTAATTTGAACTTCATCTATTTTCCTTTGCAAATCTAAATTAATTTGGTTAAATTCATTCAGTCTTTCTTCTGTCTGTGTACTAGATAACAATAATGGAGTAATTGATTCCTTTAATTTTTTCATCTCCTTACTCTGCTCTTCCACCAAATCTTTAAAATCCAGTATTTCTTTCTCCATTTCATTAAATTTTTGATCTATTTCTGAAAGATGAGCCTCCATAAGCTCCTGTAAAAAATTCCTTAGACTTTCTTTAATATCCTCTCTCAATTTCCGTACCTGAAGTGAAGATATTTCCAATAATTTAGAAGTGGTTAAATCTCTTTGCTTAAAAGCCATTTTTAAACTAAGTAATATCAAGAAGAAGAAGAAAAAAAAGGGGGAGGGAATAAAAAGAAAAAAAAACCCAATAAATTTTTCTTCTTAAACACTGTAAGAAAAAGATAATAAAAGAAATAGATTTTTAAAAAAAATTCCATTTAGAAAAAAAAATCTTGTTATTTTCTTCTTAGAGGTTCCACACCAGCAATTGTAATCAGCATTTCCTTAGCTTTCACTTTCAAAACACAAAACGCCATCTTTCTTCATCTCCACTCTTCAAATAACTTCTCTGTCAGGGAGTTAAAATCATCTTACAAACAAATGCCAGCCCTCCTGCTTTCGATTCTTTCCGTGTTGACAATTTATCAGTAATCCTCTTCAGTCACGGAGATGGACGCTGCGTTTTGCTCTGCTTTTGCAGAGGCGTTCTGGACTCTGGAGCTTTTTTTGAACTATCGAAGGAGCGTTCCCATCAAACCACCAGAAATCATTCTGGGGCTTTTCTTGGGGGCTCAAACTTCAGTTCAAATGCTCATCTCCCCCTCTTTGCCCGAGGGCAGAGATTTACGAGCTGTTGACAGAAGATTAGCACTGTCTAAACAGCTCTCACAGAATCACAAAGAACGGGCGGACTGAAATCGCCCGCCATTAACACAGCGGAGCCAAACCGGAAGCCTTTCAGTTAAATTTTATTTTCTAAAGCATGGTTGATAAAATTATGGCTTGGTTAGGCATGATGGTGTGATGGTGGCTCTGCTTCAATTTTTGTATTCTGGCACTGATGAAAAGGATTAGGGCCACATGCTATAGTGTGATTTGTTTGTATTTATAAACCCAATAGTTGTGACTTAACATAGTGCATGGCCCCAGACTGTTATTTGCTCAACTGAAAATGTGGTTGGAATACTGATCCCCTGCACACAAATTAGTTTGTACAGAAACTTCCTTAATCCTGGGTTGATATACGGCTCAGTTTTGCAAAGCTTTGTAGAATAAGTGTAATGGGTTGGGTTTTTTTGTGCCAAACTATAAAGCTGAAATGAGTTTGTGTAGCAGAACCAAAGAAACAATGGCATTGTTTAAAACAGTGTCTGACCTAGCTGCAAACTAGCCAACTATAAAGTTTCCTTTTGATGTAGTGATTGAATTGATATGAAAAAAAGTTATCAAGAATTTTGACTGAAGCTAAAATAAGAAACCTAAGTAAACAGTCACTTCAAGATCCATTTACATTCTGATTTTCAGCTACTGAGTTTTGGAAAGCTTTTAGTTTAACCAGGTACAAAGTTTTGAACTCTGACTCAGCTTTCACTGGGAAATAATTGATCTCCTGATTTTTCAAACTATTTGCCTTTAAAGCATTCTTCCTAACCAAAGTCAAATTCTGTGAAAGTAGTAAACTTTAGGGATTGCTTCATTAACTCTATATAGTTATTGAATATAGTGCTGATGGCACTTTGAATTATTTTTCAGGTCCAGTGGTCCAGTTGCAATATTTTTTCCACACAAGATCATGCTGCTGCAGCTATTGCCAAAAGTGGAATTCCTGGTAATGTTCTGCATTGTTAACAGTTATGACCTTTTTTAGTCCTGTGGGTATAAAGGAAAGTCAGAGAGAACAGGAAAATACGTTGGGGGTTCCTAGAAAGATGGTTACTCCAATTGAATGTGTGCTATCCTTTTTTCCTAGTGAAAAACACACACACTAGAATGTTGCTTTATCATAAAATTTTTTTTAAATGAAAATAAAAATCCGGAAGTGCAGTATGAAAACAATATAGGTACTATGGCAGAATCAGAAAGCTTTTGCTCTTGAAACTAGCCGATATGTGATCTTGAAGATTTTGCACTACTGGATTCAATGGATTGAATATTTTGAAAAAGGGTTACATTTCTGTTTCAAAAGATTGGATCCAGTATACTGGGTCTTCTCACTTCTAAGTGATCTCAATGCAAAGGGCACACCTTCTATTGTTTTTTCTCAGAAGTGCTTAGGTGATATGGCTTTTTACACATTAGTGAATCTTAAGTATAGTGAAGTGTGTTTTCACAATATTTAAGAATATCATGGGCTTTGAAAATTTAGATTTCTCATTTGTCGCAATATAATTTCTTTGCAAACTGTGGAGCTTGATGTAGGTTTTAGAGTAATATTTGTGAGAAATGAAATGGTGATAGCTTCCAATCAGTGGTACAGCTGCTTTGCTTGTAATGTAGAATAGCTGTATCCATTTATTCAAGGCAGAGAGATGCTTCTAAAATCTGCACGGTCTTAGTTTTGCAGTAACATGGGATGATAGATCTGATGATTAAACTGTTTGAAATTTAACATCATTAACTATTTTTTGCATCTGTGATGAAAAGCAAAATGTTCTCATTTTATTGTCTTAATCCTAATTAACAAGGATGATGATTATGCTTCATTCCCATGAAAATAAATAGACCTAAAGCCCCACTTGCTGGCTTGGATTTAGCTTGTTAAAGATATATAGCAAAGGCTATGGAAGAGTATCCTTTGCGATATATCCTTAATACGTATGCATAGGGAATGCATAGGGAATAAGTCTGCATAATTTACATAGGGAATTAAAGTTAAAGAATTAAAGGAATTGAAATTAAAGTTAAAGAACAAAGAAATAGAGCAAAACACGAATGAACAATATATTCTTACTTGCACCATCATCTGCAAAATAATAATACACAATTTGTAGCTTGCCCAATTCTCAATTGCTCTGAACAGCTCACACCAATTAAAGGGTTAGTTATGACTCTGAAATAGATGTTTCTGGAATAGATGGAAGACAGGAAGACAGGTTCACTTTTAATCTAGTTAATTGAAAAAGCAGATAGTTTAATTGCTTTGGTTTATGTTACTCTAAGATAGTTATCAGCAGAGGTGGGATTCGGCCAGTTCGCACCTATTCAGGAGAACCGGTTGTTAACTTTCTAAGCAGTTTATTTATTTATTTTTATTTATTTAATTTAATTTAATATTTATTTAAGTTCAGAGAGCCGGTTGTTGGAAGAAATCTTATTTTGTTTTTTCCCACTTTACAGGGCTAATCCTGTAAGGAAGGCAGGAGGGAGACATTCTGATGGCGTTTCTAGCCTAATCTTTATTGCCCTGCTTACAGAAACTGTCTCTCTGGTTAACCCTTATTACATTGTAATAGCTAAGGTGAAGCCCCCATCGACGTGAGTGACGTTGAGTTGGCTATGTTCAGACAGTCACATGACCACCGAGCTATACTTACCCAGCTGGTCATTAGGACAGAGAACCGGTTGTTAAATTATTTGAATCCCACCACTGGTTATCAGGCCCTTTAAAGCTCAGACATATTCTTGGAAGTAAAGATAACACTGGAGAAGGGCTCTTCACAATTCATTTACAAGCAAAATCATGGAGCCAATGGGATCCTAAGTTCATCCTTAAAACATTTAGAAGGCAACTATCTTTGCTGCAGAAGCCTTAACATATTTAACTCCTCTGGAGGATACACTGAATGTATGTTAAAGGATGAGTACATTGATTAGCAATTGGATTGGAGGAAGGGAATTGAAAATTGTGGGATTTTGATAGTCCTTTATTTTTTTAAAAAAACTGTTAATATATATTGGCTTAAGAGCAAGGAAATGTGAAATGTGTCTCTTCACAGTTGCTCATAAATACATTTTTCCCAGCATCTGTGGATGTTCCACAGCCAAACCTTGCTGACAATTCTGGGAGTTTTAACATCTGAAGAGTAAACAGTTTGAAGAAGGATGATCTAGCCATTAATCTTTACCTTGAGTTAAATAAAGCTAAATTACCCTGTAAATGTATTCTTGCCTTTTCACAAATACCTTTTTACGTTTAGACTGCACTTTTTTTACTGCCTTTCTCCACTGAAAGACTTTTAGGTCAGTGTCTTAGATCTGTGAGAAACTGGTGAATACTGATCACAATCTTAATAGTGGGGAAATTGGTTTTCTACACAGAGAATTTTACTTACTGCCTCAAGGAAAAATTTTACATTACGACTTCCTGTCATTACGTTCTCAAACTTCATTCAATTGGTTATAACAGCATTGCTGAGAAATTATAAGCCATATGGTTTATGTTTGATTTGGGTCTAGTGTATGCCTGGAAAGGAGAAACAGATGAAGAATACATATGGTGTATTGAACAGACCCTCTACTTCAAGGATGGGCAGCCTCTGAACATGATTCTTGATGATGGTGGAGATCTCACCAGCTTGGTTCATACCAAATATCCTCAGCTCCTGAAAGGTAATTGCCTAGTCTTCCAAAACACTTTTCTAATATATTGTACATTCAAAGTCACTGGGGAGATAATTGTTTCATTTTTAAAGGGATGGCTGGGTGGGTAGGCAAAACTCATAGTCACTCAAAACAGTACATTTTACTTGTAAGGCAAGAAACACCCACAAAGTATGTTGTAAGCCCAGTTGACTTAGCATATGGTAAAGGAAAAGAACCTAATGCTGGGAAAGATTGAGGGAAAAAGAAGAAGATGGAGTCACTGAAGCTGTAGGCATGAGCTTAAATGGACTCCAGAGGATGGTAGAGGACAGGAAGGCCTAGAGGAAGGTTGTCTGTGGGGTCGCAAGGGGTCAGACACGACTTCGCAACTAACAACAACAATGGTAAAGGAGGATTTATTTGCATTAAACTTTTTGCCCATTCCTCCAGAATATGCTAGGTCCTTTCAGCTCCAATCTTTGGTGTTGCTAAATGCTTTGCAACCTTTAGTAATACAGAATACCCACTTTAGATAATAAACTTTGGTTTGAATTCTTTTCCCAAGTGACCCCTTATTCTCACTTAGTACACAAACCAATCGAAGGCATCAGGTTACCCAGCCGTGATTACCCCTCATATATGAGGAAAACATTGTACAGTTTGAGGTATTATGGATATATGCTTCTGTGTGGTGTATACCTGTATTTTTTACTTTATATTAACAAAGACTTATAAAAATAATTGAAATAAAAATCCCTCCTTTGGTAAATATCTGCACGTGCCTGAGAAGCTTGATAAACCTACATAAGTATTTATACTCTAGAAGTGAGATGTACATTTTACATTTTGTGGCCTTGTAAAATTATTAAGATTGTTCCATTTTAAAAAAAATCTGACCTATATGGTAGTATAGTTAGCATGAATCTGAAATTCCCTAGGTTTTTAATTACACACATTTAATAGCTAGGAGTCAATTTTCTGCTCCCGTCCCTTTGCAAAATTCTCAGTATTTGGGGTGCTATGCTCAGACTTTTTTGCAGCCTTAATAACATAGCTTCAACTGTAAAATAATAATAGACAACCCATGCTCTGTTGGGTCACCAGTTCAGAGACATTTCTTTACTTAAGCAGAAAAACAGAATGATCATAGGCGGGTAAAAAAGCAGTGGGAACAGGAATAATTTCCAATTTCCTTGTGGCTTCCTCATTGAGTTTCCTGCTGGAATGTTGGCAGGGAGGATCAGAAATCTGCCCAGCCCAGCCCAGCAGGCAATTAAATGGCTGCTGCTGGGTAGAGGAGGGAGTGAGGGATTGTGAGACTGGCTGGGAAACTGTCATATTGAAACCCTATGACAGTGATGGCTAACCTTTTTGCCATTGCGTGCCAGTGTTGGGGGGTAGGTGTGCACATGCACACACGCATGCACGCACAACCCACCTCCCCTCCCCCCTGCTTCTGGGACATGATGGCCTGGTACGACGGATTTTCTTTCTCACCTGGGTCCAGATCCTCTCTATGCATTTGGGGAGGGCAAAAACAGCCTTCCCCACTCCCTCAGAGGCCCTCTGGAGGTCCAGAACGGCCCATTTCCAACTTCCGGTTGGACAGGAAGTGATGTTTTTTGCTATCCCTAGCCTCCAGAGCCTCTCTAGGACTCTCTGGAGGCTGGGGAACAGCAAAAAATGTCACTTCCTGTCCAACCGGAAGTTGGGAAACTGTCCGTTTTGGGCCTCCAGAGGGCCTGGGGATCTATAGATCCCTATGCATCTAGGGAAGGTTGTTTTCACCCTCCCTAGATGCATAGAGAAGATCTGGAGCCAGGTGAGAAGGAAAAACGGGCCTTCCCTACCCACCACAGGCCCTCCGGAGGCAGGAAACAGCCTGTTTCCCTACTTCTGGTGGGCCCAGAAGGCCCGAATATCAGCTGGCTGGCATGTGCATGCGTGCCGAAGCTGAGCTGGCGTGCCCACTGATATGGCTACACGTGTCACCTGTGGCACGCGTGCCATAGGTTCGCCATCATGGCCGTATGAGAACTGAAGAAGCTTCTTGGAAGAGAAGTGAAATGTTTTCAAAGGGGGAAGAAAAAAAACAAAGTCCAGTTGCCTTTTAGAAAAAGCACCTTTGGAATAAACATGAGCTGGATGATTAAGAATCTCCGTAGACATTCTGTCATGGTGAAAATTAAGACCATATGAGAAGAAGCACTGAAACAGCTACAACTTCCCCAAATTTCATTCCCTTTGGGAATCATGGGTCCTGGATTTTGGACACATTCTGTAAGTTGCCATTTGAGGTACCTTGGTTCAAAAATTGTTACTCTGTGATGCAATATTTCACCTATTAAAAATCCTGACAATGAGAAGTTTTGTAGTATATAGAACTTTTTTGTATTAATGTAGTAATGCCAGATGACTCTAGTAAGAAGAAATATCAAGTTTTTATTGCTTATAGATTGAATACGTTCCACAACAAATATACAACGAACTTTGCAACAAATATACAGTCATGGCTGAAAGTGTGGGCACCCCAGAAACTTAATATTTTGTTGCACACCCTTTGGAAAAAATAACTGAAATCAGTCGCTTCCTATAACCATCAATAAGCTTCTTACACCTCTCACCCGGAATTTTGGACCACTCTTCCTTTGCAAACTGCTCCAGGTCTCTTATTGGAAGGGCGCCTTTTCCCAACAGCAATTTTAAGATCTCTCCACAGGTGTTCAATGGGATTTGTATCTGGACTCATTGCTGGCCACTTCAGAACTCTCCAGCGCTTTGTTGCCATCCATTTCTGGGTGGTGCTTTTTGACGTATATTGGGGTCATTGTCCTGCTGGAAGACCCAAAATCTCGGACGCAAACCAAGCTTTCTGACACGGGGCTCTACAAGACGTTTTCCCAGAAGGATTTTGGTTTACTCAAGTACATTTTGGCAAACTGTAGTCTTGCTTTTTTATGTCTCTGTGTCAGGCAGTGGGGTCCTCTTGGGTCTCCTGCCATAGCGTTTCACTTCATTTAAATGTCGACGGATAGTTCGCGCTGACACTGATGCTCCCTGAGCCTGCAGGACAGCCTGAATTTCTTTGGAACTTGTTTGGGGCTGCTTATCCACCATCCAGACTATCCTGCATTGCAACCTTTCATCAATTTTTCCTCTTCCGTCCACGCCTAGGGAGATTAGCTACAGTGCCATGGGTTGCAAACTTCTTGATAATGTTGCACACTGTTGACAAAGGCAAATCTAGATCTCTGGAGATGGACTTGTAACCTTGAGATTGTTGATATTTTCCCACAATTTTGATTCTCAAGTCCTCAGACAGTTCTCTTCTCCTCCTTCTTTTGTCCATGCTTAGTGTGGCACACACAGACACACAATGCAAGAGTAAGTGCACTTCTCTCCTTTTTATCTGCTTTCAGGTGTGATTTTTATATTGTCCACACCTGTTACTTGCCCCAGGTGAGTTTAAAGGAGCATCACATGTTTGAAACAATCTTATTTATACACAATTTTGAAAGGGTGCCAATAATTTTGTCCAGCCCATTTTTGGAGTTTTGTGTGACATCATGTCCAATTTGCTTTTTTTCCTCCTTTTTTCTGTTTTGTTCCAATACACACAAAGGGAATAAACATGTATATAGCAAACCATGTGTTACTGCAATACTTTTCTGTGAGAAATACTTGATTTTCGGGAAAAATTTCTGGGGTGCCAAAACTTTCGGCCATGACTATACAATGAACTTTTTGGAAAGTAGCCAAACCAAAAAAAAAAAAATTCAATACTATTCTTTTGGTTTTGAGAAAAATGTTTCCTTTTGAAGATCTTGAAAGTTTTCCCCAATTTTTTCAATCCTCTAAACCTTAAATTGTTCAGGAATATCCCAGATTTTGTTGTCATGAATTACATGGTAAAGTGGAAGATTCAAGGAAAGACAGAAAGTGTTCAAGTAGCTTCTCTGCTATGTTATCATGATACTTTCTTAGTCTGTATATACTAGATTAGGGATTTAAATAGAACAAATAAAACAGCAATAAATCCCTGGGATTTGAGGAGGAGCACTTTGAATTCATGGCTGCCAAAATAATGTTGTTATTTTTTAAAAATAAATTGCTCAAAAGGATGTGCACTTCTGTGATAGCACAATGCAGTTCTGCCTCGTCATGTTTTGCTGTTTGAAAGGTACTGATTTGGTAGTCAATGCAGTATTTCTGCCAACCAGAAAGTCTGGCTTCCTGTTCACATCTTCCCAATTCGTTTTCTTTAAGCTTTGCATTCTGTTTTTCCAATAAACAAATGGCATTCAAGTTGATTAATATAAAACAGTAAAGTAATTAATCCCACAAATGAAAATCTTATACAGTGGATTAGAAAGTGCTCAGACCTATCTTCTTTAGCCAGGCAACTAAAGCTTGCTTACACATCAAAACCAACCTTACAGTGAGAAAGATAAAATAATCAGTGCTTTTGGTTTTTACATAATTTACCAACCTGTTTCACAGAATGTAAAATATATAACGCATGCACACCCCAATTCATAAAATTCAAATCAATTATTAGGGGTAGATTGTTTTAGTTTTCTTTTGTGAAGAAAAATGACTTGGATGAGGACTCATCTTCTTAGCATTCCTAGATATGATGGTAGGTTTAAGTTCAAGAATGGTATCTCTGTGTATTGCATGGCAGAATCGGAGCCATATAGACTGTATTATTTTCTCTTAATTGAACTTTGAAGACATGTAGAAATAGCTTAATATCAAAATGCTTTTATCCCCTCAATAAATAGGTATTCACTTATAGCTTTGAAACTATGCCTGTCAGGAACTTGTCTTTCAGGATCAGAGCTCAGGTCTTTATCATCAACAGATAGTCCTTGACTTATGACTATATTTGAGCTCAGAGTTATTGTTAAAAATTGTGATCATTAAGCAGATTATCATGTGATGATGCCTGGTTTTATGGCTCTTTTTGAAGTGGTTTGTTAAGCAAACACCACCATTGTTAAATAAATTCATTTTATCCAGTGGGCTGTTTTTGAAGTAACTGGAAGTAAATATTGGGAACAGGCCAAATCGTTCATGGTCCTGTAACTGTGGGACACTGCAAATAACCATATAGGCGAACTGGTTGCCAAACACCCAAAATGAGATCATGTGATCAGAGGAGGGTACAGCCAACATAACTTCAAGTTATAAGTAGCTTTTGGGAGTGTCCATTGTAACTTTGATCATTAAGCCACCAGTCAAAAGTCAAGGACTACCTACAGTCTAGCATAGTACAAATCCATACTGTTTCAAGTGGCAATCCACATAATTAGCAAACTGCCTATATTAATGTATTGCAGTTAATAAAGATGGCAAATAGAAAAAAGTTCCTAAAGATAAAACCCAGAAATATTGGAAAAACAAAAAACAACATTAATCTACAAATTTGAGCAAGGCTGTTTTCCAATGCAGTAGTGAAACTGAAACCTGCAAGTTAAGCCTCTGATGTCCTCTATTTTTAACAGTAGACAAGGATAAGGAAACAGACCAAGATCTTCCAACATTGGTTCTTTTAGAGGCAATAATCCTGCTGGTTTAACAGGGCCATCAATATTACACAAGCATTATTCCATTATTCTATATTACATAATTACTTTCTAGGCTCGTGTACCTTTGGACATTTTGTAATTTAAGCAAAAAATGGGAGCAATTGTTCAGGGTCAGTGCTGCCCTTGACTTTTTAGAGATATGGAAGGGGCTACACAAAATAGGCAGGTTCAAGAGTAACTGAAATTTAAATTACAGTTAATTAAACTTAAAATGCAATTAATATGCTCATTTACAGTATATATACTATATATAGTTATATGCTATAACTATATTATATATGTATATATGTCAGGGGTGAAATCCAGCAGGTTCTGACAGGTTGTGGAGAACTGGTAGTGGAAATTTTGAGTAGTTTGGAGAACTGGCAAATACAACCTCTGGCTGGCACCAGAGTGGGGTGGGAATGGGGATTTTGCAATATCCTTCCCTCAGGAGTGGGTAGGGAATGGAGATTTTGCAGTGTCCTTCCCTGGAGTGGGGTGGGAATGGAGATTTTGCAGTATCCTTTCCCCAGGAGTGGGGAGGGAATGGAGACTTTGCAGTATCCTTCTCCTAGAGTGGGGTGGGAATGGAGATTCTGCAGTATTCTTCCCCTGCAACGCCCACCAAGTCACACCACGCCTACCAAGCCACGCCCACAGAACCGGTAGTAAAAAAAAATTGGATTTCACCACTGATATATGTATGTATTTGAAAGAAACCAAAATTGTAGACGTATAGAAGCTTTCATGGCCATGGGAGAGGGTACAATTACTAGTAGATAGCTTACTGTAAGTATTTCTTAAACTGTAATAGGTTATAATTTTTTACATAATTTTTTTAAAACAAAATTGCAGATGCAACAGTGAATCATTAAAACCATGCACTAGAAGTAAAAGACTAATTGGTCATTGAGATATAAAGTTATGTAAATAAGGTTTTGTCAAAAGCCCACTAGAGGGAGGCCTTGCATTTTCTAATCTAGTCTATCAAGCTACTGTCCTAGTCATTCTTTCTTTACATTAATAAACAATATATTGCAAAGTCTATTTTTATTCATCAGCTATATTTCAGGAGAGATATAGGGTAGAATTGTCCTTTGTACATCCAGAAATGATTAGTGTTCAACTTTTTTCTCCTTACATTTTTCTAGTGCTAAGAAGTGCAAATAGGGATATACTTGTTTCTTAGTACTTCGCCTCATTCTTCTAAAAATTTACAATTTGCAACCAATGTGAGGTATTTATGATCTTTTTTTCTATTGCTTCCCCGCGATCCAAATATTTGTATTGAATGTGATACTACCAGATGTATTTAGAATAGAATAGAATAGAATAGAATTTTATTGGCCAAGTGTGATTGGACACACAAGGAATTTGTCTTGGTGCATATGCTCTCAGTGTACATAAAAGAAAAGATACGTTCATCAAGGTACAACATTTACAACACAATTGATGGTCAATATATCAATATAAATCATAAGGATTGCCAGTAACAAGTTATAGTCATACAGTCATAAGTGGAAAGAGATTGGTGATGAGAACTATGAAACGATTAATAGTATTGCAGATTCAGTAAATAGTCTGACAGTGTTGAGGGAATTATTTGTTTAGCAGAGTGATGGCTCGAAGTGATATCAAGATATTTAATTATCGGCGTTCTCATACAAAATCTGTCTCCTTGAATATTTGTTGTTGTTGTTAGTTGCGAAGTCATGTCCCCATGGACAACGTTCCTCCAGGCCTTTCTGTCCTCTACCATCTTCGAGTCCAATGGCATAGGGCCGGGTTATTTACGGGACCGCCTACTGCTACCGAATACCTCTCACCGACCCGTGTACTCTCACAGAGAGGGACTCCTCAGGGTGCCGTCAGCGAGGCAGTGTCATCTGGCAACGCCCAGGGGAAGGGCCTTCTCTGTGGGGGGTCCTACCCTCTGGAACGAACTACCCCCAGGACTTTGTCAACTTCCGGACCTCCGAACCTTCCGTCGCGAGCTTAAAACACACTTATTCATCTGCGCAGGACTGGATTAGATTTTAAATTTATTGGTTTTAAATGGGTTTTATTTTTTTATATTGTTTTTAAACATTCGGCCTTTTAGAATAAGTTTTTTAATTGTTATTTTAATCTGTATTTATGTGTTTTTATTTGCCTGTGAACCGCCCTGAGTCCTTCGGGAGATAGGACGGTATATAAATACGATTAATAAATAAATAAATAAATAAATTTAAGCTCACACCTATTGCTTCAGTGACTCCATCCAGCCACCTCGTTTTCTGTCGTCCCTGAATATGCAGTCTATTAAAATACTATATCAACAGGGCCATTGGTTATCAGTTAATATATGGCAGAAGAGCACATTATTATACAAGGCTATTGTTCACTTCTATGAAACACCTTTTGATTGATTTAAGAGCTAAGTTTTATATTTTTCTAGTAGTTTTTTATTCAATGAAAAGTATGCATTAAGTTTCACTTACTACAGTACACACTCCCATAGGAAATCCAACATCGCGAAACTAGAGGGACAAGCTAATGCTGACCACATCTTATCAAAAATACACTTCCTTTCCAACTATCTCTTTTATTGTCTTGAAATAAAAGAGATAATTTAAAATAAAAGATAATTACTTTAGGAATATTCCTTCATAAAACCATAAAATCCTTCATAAAATCCTTCATAAAACAATTGTATTAGATGAGCTGCAATTGTAGAATAATGTTCAAAATTTCAAGTTCAACAAAGTCGATAGCTAAATCTACATTTGGTTTCAATCTTGTGTGGAAATGGGAATAAATCAAAGTCATATAAACTGGGGCCTATCAAATTACATGTACTTGATCAGTTCAGTAAGCTGATTAAGCTGATGAAACAACATTAATGTAATTTATAAAACATACAGTCCAGCTTGGTTTTTTTTTTTTCTTATTTCATCAATCTTTCAAAGAGCCTGATGTAGTTTAAAACTGACTTGGAACATCTGCATTCTGTTCTCAGGTTCCAGCTAAGGCAGGGGTGTCCAAACTTGTCAACTTTAAGACTTGCGGACTTAAACTCCCAGAATTCCTCAGACAGCAAAGCTGAGTCCACAAGTCTTTAAATTGCCAAATTTGGACACCCCTGATCTAATGTTAAAGCATATATAATTGTGCTTAGTCAACTATTATGAACTTTAGTTGAACTAATGAAGGATATTACTGTAGCATAGATGAAAAGCCAATATAACATAAGTGTTCTATAGCCAGCCAGATGTTGATACTGTCTTCACATTCTTCTTCCGGTACATTCTTATATATGAGCTGACATAAAGATTGATTTCTAATTTTATTTCAACAATATAATATGTTTAGGACACATTTAATGTTATCCTCAAAGAGATATACAGATACAAGAAAGTAAAACAATAAATGTTATGTGCTTCCTTCAGTGAGGCCAAATACTGTTCTCAATTCGTGTTACTATAAAATAACCACTGCAGATGTAGTTACAATAAAACAGCTAATAACTACAGTGAAGGAACATATTTATATTTCTAAAATCAAAAGGGAAATAGAAACCATGCCTCAATAGAAGACATATTTATTACTTGCCCAATTAATGTTTGCAAAGTAATTCCATCCATAACTGGTGGAAAGCTTTTAAACAAGGCTTGTAAATTTTATTTCCTACTCTTCCCCACCCATAACAAGTAACTCTTCTATCCTGTATTAAATTTTAGAAATGTATGTATTTTTTCGAGCACACAAGCCTTGTTGTACAGGTAGCCTTCAACTTACAACACTTCATTTAGTGGCTGTTCGAAGTTACAACGGTACTGAAAAAAGGTGATTTATGACTGTTTTTCACACTTACGACGATTGCAGCATCTCCATGGTCATCACCATGATCAAAATTCAGACACTTGGCAACTTAACTCATATTTATGATGGTTGCAGTATTCTGGGGTCATGTGATACCTTTTGACAATCTTCTGGCAATCAAAATCAATGGGCAAGGCAGATTCACTTAATAACTGTTACTGACTTAATAACTGCTATGATTTACTTAACAACTGTGGCATGAAAAATGATAAAATGTGGTCGTAAGTTGAGGACCAACTGTAGTCAGTTATTGAAGTTTCAGATGATTTTGGACACAATATCTTTTAAATATAGTCTCAGTGTGCAAAGTTATGCTGCTTCAGCAGTGCATCCATAAATCCTGATTGAATCCCTCTGGGAAAAAGTCCCATTATTAACATAGTTTGTATCCTTACGATTTATATTGATAAATATTATTTATAATTTATATTTCCTAATATGATTTGATTGCTTATTTGTACGCTATGACTATCATTAAGTGTTGTACCTTATGATTTTTGATGAATGTATCTTTTCTTTTATGTACGCTGAGAGCATATGCACCAAGACAAATTCCTTGTGTGTCCAATCACACTTGACCAATAAAGAATTCTATTCTGTTCTGTTCTGTACTGTTCTATTCTAAAGTAAGCATAGGATTATTTTATATCAGCTATTTGAAATTCAGGTAATGTTCCAAACAGCTTCACAATTTCTGAGAACGTTGTATATTATTGTTTGTCACTGAAGGAAGATCTTTCTTCCTGGGTTAACCTTGAAGCCCTTCTTAACCATACATATTGTTTTCTTCTGCCCATGCACTGGATATTTATTCTGATGTCTTCAAGCATTTAAAAAGTTTACACTGAAAAGAAAATAAATAGATGTTCAAAGGGTAAGTTATATCCCTTTTTATGTGTAAAAAAAAAGATTGGTTACATCTGTCCATTACTATTGTTTGTCATCCTGCCAGAATGAAATCTAAGATTGCCTCTTGTAAGAAGTAGTTTAGTAAATTCTGTTGGATTTTTCCCTTGCAGGAATCAAAGGAATATCAGAGGAGACGACCACCGGTGTCCATAATCTTTACAAAATGCATGCCAATGGAACTCTGAAGTTGCCAGCTATTAATGTTAATGACTCTGTCACAAAGGTAACAACCACTATTCTTGTGTTCTAGCTTCTTTTTCCTTGAAAGAAGAAGGCAACCTACTGTTCTTCATATTTTACATGAAGGGTTTGTTTCCATACCCCCCTTTATGTGTGTATGACTACTTCCTGCTGAAGCTATAGAATATTGCATCTAAACAGGGAATGAGGCGATGTCTCCTTGGCATCAAAATTAAAAATTAAGTGTTATGGGTCTTTCTTGCATTTGGAAATGCTTAAAAGCTGCAAACTGTTTCTGTCATCCCTTTGTCAATAAATTACTCATGTAGAATGGATTTTCCTTTACAATATACGTACAGGGAACATGAACTGTGTAGTTGTTTTTATCCCTTTTATTAGGTTTTATTATTTATTACTTAGTTTTACCCCTTTGGATTGTGTGGGTTTTGAGGGTTTTTTTAAATTACTTGGTGTCTTTTTTTTGGTCATCCTATTTTCTATTCTTTATTTTTCTCTATTATTCTATTATTAATGTTTTTACTAGTGAAGTATCCAGAATCGTTGGGAGTCAGGCAGCATATAAATGTAACAAATTAAGTTTGGAGGATCCTAACATCAGTTAATATAAATAGTTTCTGGAGGCTTTGAAATGATGGTAAGGGGAGAACATGATCATAGAGAAAGACATAGTTTGATATCTAAATGAATCATTGGGAATCAGGTGGTATACAAGCATAAATAACAACAACAACAACAGCAATTGATCCAATGAATTACTAATTTCCTGGCCTTAAATCTTACAGAAGCCTCTCATTATACTGGTACATCCAAGTTACATGTATTCATTTTGTTTAATACAGTTTCATATATCTATAATTGATAAAGATTGAGCCTTAGTATATACAGTATGCAAATGTTTTCATTTATCTGCAGTTTTGGCTTCATTTTTAAATTTTTTAAATTTATCTACCTTTAGTTGTCCAAATCACCAGAGTAATTCTAAGTGGCTTACATATTAAGATTAAAAACAGTAAATAGGAACAATTAAAATGCAAAGGACAAAACAGTAGTGCAGACGGTGCACCAGAGAAAGATAACAAACTCAAAAGCTGGTGTGGCATTCCCATTACATTATCAGGAAGATAATGAATACAATGCAGGCACTGCTGAAAAAGTCGTATTTTGGGACCTTTGGGACCTTCTAGTTGTCAGACCTAGAAGCCAACTTTCTACCTTTGTGCCTTTAAGATTCAGGCCTGCCACAAATCCTACTGTGGGAAATTGGGAGGTGGGATTGCATAGAGGGAAGAAGATAAGTAAAGGTAAAGGTTCTCCTTGCACATACGTGCTAGTCGTTCCCGACTCTAGGGTGCGGTGCTCATCTCCGTTTCAAAGCCGAAGAGCCAGCGCTGTCCGAAGATGTCTCCGTGGTCATGTGGCTGGCATGACTCAACGCCAAAGGTGCACGGAACGCTCTTACCTTCCCACCAAAGGTGGTCCCTATTTTTTCTACTTAAAAAATAGTATATAGTATAAGATAAGTAGTCACAATAAAATTCTTTATAGAAAGTCAAGGCCATGGTGCCCTGCAGCTGTGTTGAGAACTGTACCTGATTGGATGTGTGGTGGACATGTGGGAGAGGAGCAAGGTCTTGAACTTTCTTTTCAGTGTGGAAAACCCGCAAGCTCTCAGATTCGGGTTTTTCCAGATGAGCCAATATGACATCTCTAATAAAAGTTAGCTTTGAGGAATTTCAAGCCTCGGATTTGATTTCGTTGGTGGTGTTACTTGGAACCCTGACACTCGTATTGTTGCAGCCTTATGAACCTCAAGAGGAATGCTGTTCTACAGGGCAGCCACTGAAATGGAGTAGATTTCCCACCTAGATCCCACTCAGTGGCAACTCTAGAGACCTGAACTCCTCCAAATCTTAGTGACAAGAAGTGACAGTAGAAAGTTGACCCCATAGGTCTTGACAATCAACACCTTAAATTTTGCCCTGCAATCCAACATTTTTATTGGGTTTTGATAATATTTTTATTATTAATATTTTTATTACTTTATCCATGTGCAAAATGGCAGATGGACCTGTAAAAAAACTACTGAAGGATTACATCATCTGTGCCAAATGCTTGCCATTGCTGCTTTTCCTGCAAGTGATTGAGAAATTGCCATGAGCAGTGGATGCAAACTGCTCGCCATGATCTCTCCACTGCACCCACTGGATACAAACACTGCTTGCACATTGTCTGCAGCTTACTCCAGTTGCAACAAATAATCTGCAAGCAGCAACACCATCCAGTGCAGCCCCTTGCAATGGCCTCTCTCACTAAGACTGAAAGATACAGTGTAAGTGGAGAAGCCAGTATGAGCCACATGGCAGAAAATGGAGCAACACCCTCCACCAGCAGCCCATCAGTCTCCTCAAAGAAGATATTTTTACTTCAAGAAAACCTCTTGGGAGTCTAAAAACCATAATTCACAGCCGAATGAGATAAAGAAAGGGCAACTACATTGTAGCGCAGTTGTGTAGATAATTGTTTGTGGGAAGAAGTGCTTTGAGCCAATGGTAATTATCTTCAGAACCTAACCCACAATTCCCATAGTTACAGGCTAGTTTAGTTTAGTTTATTGTCATTGCACATGGTACAACAAAATTAAATGCTGTCTTAAGTCTACATGATAACTATAAAAATAAAAACCCAAATATACATCCTTTACATTCTGTATAATTGAAATTGAAAACCTGATATTGCACTACACTTTAGAATTCAATATAGTTATTGCCCTGGGATAGAAGCTGTTTTTCAGCCTATTTGTCCTTGTTTTTATTATCCTTTACCGTCTGCCAGATGGTAATAGTTCAAAAAAAGGGTGCCCAGGATGAGATGGATCTTTAAGAATGTTTTGAACTTTCTTAAGGCAGCGGGAGCTATAAAGCTCTTCCAAAGAGGGGAGAGGGCAACCAATGATCCTCTGGGCAATGAAGTTGATCCTCTGAAGTGCTGTCTTATCTGCCATTGTGCAATTGGCAAACCATATGCAGATGCAATAAGTTAAAATATTCTCTATGGTACAGCGGTAGAAGGCCAACAGCAGTTTTTCATTCAGTTGTTGTTTCCTGAGAAGTCTCGGATAGTATAATCTCTGCTGGGCCCTTCTGACCAGTGCTGCAATGTGAGGGCCCCAGGTCAGGTCCTCTTTTATGATAACACCCAGAAACTTAAAACTGGCCACTTGCTCTACTCGGTTTCCATTGATAAGCAAGGGCTGGATGTCTGATCTATTCATTCTATAGTCCACTATAAGCTCCTTAGTCTTATTTGTGTTTTGTTAACCAAAGTTTAATACTGGAATAGAGTCTCCATGAGCAACAAGAACCACACATGAGATGTTTGATAATCTCTGTTTTCTTTCCAGGAGAATTTAGTTCCATACAATAACAAATAACAGCTGCTTTTTGTTTGCAACTATAAAGAATGTTCAGTTTTCTTCAAATGTCCAGTTTTCTTTCCTAGAGTAAGTTTGACAACCTCTATGGCTGCCGAGAATCCCTCATTGATGGAATTAAGCGTGCTACTGATGTCATGATTGCGGGAAAAGTGGCTGTTGTAGCAGGCTATGGTGATGTTGGCAAAGGTTGTGCTCAAGCCTTGAGAAATTTTGGTGCTAGAGTCATCATCACAGAAATTGACCCCATCAATGCACTGCAAGCTGCTATGGAAGGTGAGAAACAACTTAGTTATATGTTACAAGATGGCATTACCTTGGTTATGTGTTAATTTGATAGATGTATATTGACTGTAATCTGATAATGCAGTGCTTTTCTAGCATCCAGTATTTGGCTAGAAAAACTGATCTAAGACACTACTATAGTGTCAGAAAAACCTCCCTTAATCACATGATTGCCATTATATTCAGTCCGCATTGTCCTGTAGCTGACCTGTTTTTTCCCCCCCTCCCCTTGCATGGTGGAGAGATTGGAGAAAAAAATTAGAAGAGAGTAAGCAGGCACACAATGGAGAAGATATATTTACAGCAATTTGCTGGTGCCAGCTGCTGCCACTAAATTCTGCTTATTCTGGTTGCTTATTCTGTTTTAATCCCTGGCTTCCTTGCAGCACAGCATCCTATTGGGGGAGTGATTGGTAGCCATCTGCCAAAGCTGGGTGACACTGGGCAGAGTAAGAGGTCGCTGTAAAGCCACTTGCCAAGTCTTGGCTCCATCACAATCCTCTCCTTTTAGTCAAATATTTCTTCACATCAGAGCAGCAACCACCACGAGGACTCTCTATTTTTGCCAAGGCCAGTTAACTTTCCCCTGCAGCTTCCACCGTGCCAAAATAAAAAAGGAGTTGTAAGCCTGCACTACTTAAGCCAGCCTTCAGGCACCTTCCTTTTTCAGGGACACTGGGATGGAGTCCAAACATCTGCAACTGGGAATGAAGGACATGATGGGAAGATGCCCCATTTGAGTCTCTTCAGAGGCCAGAACTGATAGGCATCTTTCCAAGGCAAACCCCCTTTTCTCCTTGTCAATCTCCTACCATCCTTTACCTCTGCCCAAGTCTGTAAAGTAAGAGAGAGGAAACACCCACTTGCCTCTCTCTCCCCAGCCCCTGTAGAGGCCCCTATTGAAGCCCAGGTGACTCCTGTGCTCCCCCTTATGCTTACTGCAACCTCTGTTCCCTCATGCCCACCCCAGAAAGGAAGGGTCCTGCCAAGTGATTTCTGTAGGCAATCTCCCCCACTCGGGTGAAATCTACGTACCTTCCCTACAGGTTCGGAAGTTCACGCGTGCCATTGTCATGTCCAATTTTTGACCCTCTGCGCATGCGCAAAGCCTTCTGTGCATATGCAGAGGGTCAAAAACAGGTTACTTCCTGGTTAAAAGTAACGACGTCCAGGAGGATGGGCAGAGCCTCGCGCTGCTGCCACTACTGGTTTGCACGAGCCAGACAGAACCGGCAGGATTTCACCATTGCCCTCACCTCATTCCACAGATTGGAGAAATCGGAGACAAAGGTATTAGAAGAGAGTACACTAAGCAGGCAAAAGTGACTGCTGGCACTGGCGCATTGCTTTTAGTATGATTACTGTCTTCTAATCCCTTTCTCTCCAAAACGAATGCGAACATTAATTGCCATTCCAGCATTGGAGTGAGCATTCCAAAGGGCAGAAGGTGGTTAGGAGGCAAACAAAATCCATCTGGTAAACTCACAAGATTTGTTTATCTCGCCTTGTACATGTATAAATCCAAACTAAATTGTTGTTTTTCCATGTCATATAATATATGTGGGTATATGCATAATTTTGTATTTATTTATTTAGTCATATTTATGTAGTGTATATTAGAGGTGGATAGCCTTTGAGAGCTGTATGCAACAAAATTTCATTTTAATGTTTGCCGATTACTGTACATTCAAAGTGATAATAAAGTTAGTCTAAGTCTAGAACCAAGGTGTGATACTGATTACTTTTGTCAGTTTCGAGTCAGAAAGCACAATTGTAATGATTTCCCACTTAGTGACTGCTTCAGTCAGTGACTTAGTTACTGGTCCCAATTGTGGTTGCTAAATGAGGACTACCTTTATTGTGGCTGAAAATAGATAAATTAGAATATCTCTATATATTCCCGCTTAAGCTTTTTGTAGGAATAGGAAGAACCATATAGATTAATAGAGCTTTAAAAGCTGTATTTACAAGCTTTGCTTGTTTGGCGATGGTTCACCATAATCCAGTAGTGATATATAACAAAGTCTATTTTGAAATTATAAATTCACACACACATTGCATTGGGAAGATTGAATCTTTATTGGTTCTATTGATGCTTTGTATTTTTAGAGGTATGCCTGAACTACTTAAGTGCATGCCTTTGGCTATGACACAGCATACATTTTTTCTTTTTCGGTATTTTCAGGTTATGAAGTTACAACAATGGAAGAGGCCTGTAAGGAAGGCAACATCTTTGTTACTACAACTGGATGTTCAGATATTGTGCAGGGAAGGTATTTATCTTTTTAGTTACGGCTGCTGTGGCTCCATGTGATATTAAACAGAGATGCAGAATATTGCAGAAGTTGAATTGCTGACATACTTTCTTTGATGGTTTAATTGTCTTATTCTCAGTACTATTTCCCCCCCCCCCAATATAAACCTTTAGGTTTTAGTTGATGAAGTCTGAGAATCAGATTTCTAAAACAAATTTCAGTAGTTCTGCATACAGGTAGGCCTTGTTTAATGACCATCTGCAGTTATGACAATGATGAAAAAGTAAACTTATGATCAATCCTTGCATTACAACCTTTGCAGGTGTATGAAGTAATGCTGAAGTAAGATCATTTGGAGTTTTACTTACTGGCTGCTGTGCTTAAAACCAAGTTGCCCATCCTAATTGTGGTTGTTAAACTACGACTACCTGTGTATTAAAAATATGGATTTGTTTATAAGCTTAGTTTCCTCTATCGTAGCTTAGAGTTGAGACTCACACAGATGTTTGCAGCAAACAATTAATGGTGGAGACATCCATCATGCAAACTTTGGTAGAGTCTCTTATTGCCACACGTCTGGAAGTCTTCAAAGTCAAGTTTCTTGGGTGCTTGCCTAGTTACTGTCCCTGAAAAAGATCTTCTTGTTTCATTTCAGGCATTTTGAACATATGAAAGATGATTCCATTGTGTGCAATATTGGGCACTTTGATGTGGAAATTGACGTGAAATGGCTGAATAAAAATGCTATGGAGATTGTAAATATCAAACCTCAGGTTAGTATATCTAATCTCAGTTCCTACCTTTAAGGTACACAGAAAAGTATATGTGTTAAAAACTGTAACAGATTGTGGAGAGCCTGAGAAAAGAATGAATGGGAACATAGAACAGCTTATGTCATAAAGGGCGACTTAATCCTGGTGGAGAGAAATTTGGAAAGAGGAATTTTAAAGCATTCAAAGAGACTCCATCTTAATGAATACATTATAAATAAACCTAGGAAACTCTTTGCAGTGAAGTTGCTACCTAGTCAAGTAATAAAATTTCTGCAAGGAAGCAATCAAGCTAAGGGAGCTCTGCAGTTTAACCCTGAGCTACCTAGATTCTCTTCTATTGGATCCTGTTGCAGTTTCTAATATTCTATATTTATCCAAGACTAGCATAAACATTATTGTACTGAAATCTGGTTTATTCTTGCTTTCCTGAGCTTGTCCAGTTATGTGGGGTTTGACGCTAGTGGGTTACCATGCTGTGATTGAGAATTCTGATGCCCAAGCATCACAAAACATCAAATCACTTCAGGTTTTTCGGCAAAGTGATCTAACCTTATACAAATCTAACTTAGATGCATCATAGCCGGTTGAGGATGCATCTTTTGCTAGTTTAATCTGTCTAAATCCCATTTGGCACAAGCTGAATTTGTTGCTGTCACTGCTTCGTGTTGTCTTGTGTTCCTCTAAAGAAGCTTTCTAGCCAGAGTTGCTATCTCCTGCTGTGGTGAATATTTCTGGGTATCATATAGCAAATCCATATTTCCACCTTGTCCTTCCTTATCATATGCAGCTACTGTTTTTCATTTACTCATAGGTAACTGGAAACCTGGTGTCTTTCAGAAACACATGCTTCAATATTACTATTTTTTTTAAAAACTGAAGACATTTTCCAGCGCAGTTTTGAAACAGTCCAGGTGCTAAAATAAATAATTCAATAGGAGCACATCAAAAACATTTCTTATCCCTTCATGTAGTTTAATTTTAAAGCTCTCTCCATCTTCCCTAAAATTCCTGAACATCTTATGCAAGCAAGATGTTCCATAAATTTTTTGCAATTAAAGGAAAGCACAATTTTGATAAGAACCACCTTGGCGTTCCTAAGGAAAATGTTATTCTGCTCACATTGGTTCTTTGAGCTTTATTCCAAGGTGCTTTCTACTCAGAGATAGATAGCCTTTCAGCAAATGTTTTCCACTTTGGTGTTTTGAAGCAAGTACAGTTAAAATTGTGTTTTTAAACTTGAAATCAAACACATCTCCCCTAATACTTGATATTAAGCAGATGTCCAAGATAAAGTCTGGTAATTATTTCCTGTATCTCAGCAGTTAGGAATTACTTGGCCAGTTCTTAACCATAGTGTTTCACTATAAGGCTATCTTTTAATGAACATATCATTAATTTGATATTATTTAGTTATATAATTTTTTGCATTATTAATAAATATCCTAAAAGTGAGATACCCTGATACAAAATTTGAGAAGAACTTTAAAAAACATCAGTACAATACCTTTCTAAACAATATTAGCAATCTTAATTTTAAAAGCTCTGTTTTTACATTATGTTGCAGATTACATGTATATTAACTGCTTTGAAAGTAGTCCTATGAGAGGAACTTTGCTATAACATTTTCATGTCCTGATGAGATAGCAGCATTCATTTCTGAAATGCATGATGTTATATGTCAGTCTTCCCAATGCAGTGCTTTCCAGAAGGACAGGATAATTCCAAGTTTGTCTCCTATAAATTGGGAATTGTATGGAAGGTGATACATTATGAAAGTTGTTGGTTAGTTGCTTACACAGAATTAAACAAATATTATTATGCAAGGTGGTACTGTTCACTGTGCATTCTTGACAAGACTTATCTCTGCAGGTCTCTTGTTATAGAAATATTTTTTATTATGAGATCCCTAGTATATTGAAATAGGACAGATCTGGACAAAGAATTTAAAACAGATGCATTTTTAAAAGTGTTTTTTAATAACATTCCTAGACTTCAAGGTAATAAATTCTTTCGTACTATATAAATGTTGTCTACAACATCAGATTTCAATTCCAGAGGCAATACATTTATTTATTTATTTATTTATTTATTTATTTATTTATTTATTTATTTATTTATTTATTTATTTATTATTTATTTATTTATATTTTTATACCGCCCTTCTCCGAAGACTCAGGGCGGTGTACAGCCAAAATAAAACAGTAACACAGCAATTAAAACCATATATCACTAAAAATCTAATTCAATTTGGCTAAAAGTTAAAAATAATAGAATAAAATTATAAAAAACCCTATAAAACCCCATTAAAATTCCCTTTAGGCCAGCCCTGCTCGATGAAATAAGAAAGTCTTGAGCTCGCGCTTAAACATAATTGCAGGTTTATCTCACTGAAGTTATGAAACCTGTGGAGAGCTGTTGCATCTTCACCTGAATAAACAGTTGATTTATGTGGGTTTTTTCCCTCCAGCTCTTGGCTATGAAAATCTGATTTAACTATTTTTAATGTTACATTTTAACATGCTTTAACCTCACTTAGTAAGGACATTTGTCACGTCAGCTAATTTTATACAATGCACATTTTAGTTACTTTAAAACAATTGTGGATTTTTTATTTAATTACCATCTCAGTTTGCTTCAAAGTCTTATTTAATACGATAAATTATAAACTCAGAAATGAGCAATATATTTTGTCATCTGTTCAGTTTGGTTAAATATTTTCCCATAGAATACTTGTATATAGATACAGTGTGGCATCATGTGAAAATAATTTCCCTGTTTTTCACAACTCATACAGCACTTATTTTTTGCGAATTTTAATTCCTTTCAGTCTGTCATACCATCTGCTTATAATTTTGCAATTTTTAGCTTAAAATATCCATTTAAATATAAGCATTGTGGTTTAGAATAGATTATTTGTTCCATACTATTTCTTTAATCAACTTAACTTTTCTGCATTTTTCTGCATCTTTTAGCAAACACAGAACTGCAAAATACTTTTATGTTTTATGTTAAACCTCCATTATTTTCATATTGGCCTGTTGGCTCATTGCTTAGAAACAAATAGAATTTCAAAGAATATCTTAAATTGATTAGACATAATGATAGTAATCAAATTCTATTATAGAGTTAAACTTACCTATGGCACATCATTGGGTTATGCCAAGAAATAGAAGTTCTTGTAGAAGAAGAAACTAAAAGTTGTGATCTGATTAAATGTATAGCCAAAAGTTTCATCCCTTTATACTAAACATAGTAATGCCCACTGTTCTTTTAGTGGATATTAGCTAATATGTAAATATGTGTGGGTCTGGAAGTAATGCTTCCTAACAAAACAAAACAAAACGGTTTTGTTATATAAATGTTTCCCCTGAATTATGGCTCCCCCATCTTTAAGAGTCCCTTTTCCCATCAAATTCTTGCACCCAAAATTTGCTGATTTATTTTCTGCAGAAATTTCATATTTTTATAGTTGGTTTTCCCCAAAATTTCCTTACGGAAAAACTCAAGTACTGAAATAAAATGACATATGTGGAGATGCTAGTGAGCGCTTCCATTTGATACTGTTTTGATACAGCTGAATTTGTTCTGCTTTAAATTGGGGGTGGGGGAGTGCGTACAGGAAATATGGGAAGCACTTTATCTGATTACTTTTCAGTTGTCCCAGCCAAGCATTCTGCACACTGTAGAATTTGCCTACAAAATAACAATGATTCTTGTGTGCCTGCGCCTGATTTCTTGGTGTAATGAAGAAGCATCTTTGTTTGCATTTCTTATTTTCATTGTTCCAGATAGAATATAAAATTGTGGGCATTTCTGACAAAAAGTGTAATTCATGGCATCAGTATAAATTCAGATTGATGGATTCTGTTGTGCATTTTTCAAGATGAATGTCTTTCAAAAATATTATTTTATTATCTTATCATTTCCCATCTCAAATTCATTATTCTGGGTGGGTAATAGTGTTAAAAAATTAAAAGTTTGAAAAAAAAACAGAAAAACATAAATTGTTAGGGTAAAAACACTCCTCACTCACAAGTTAACGTAACCGGTGTAAGGGCCTGGTTCTCTCCTCCCCCTTCTCCCCACAATTGATACCCACACAATGAAAGACCGAAGTCAGAAAGGCCAACAAAGTCAAGGGCAATCAGATCTCTGAGGGGGGGAGTATATTTCAAAAGGCAGATTTTTTTCTTCTTCTCTTCAATCATGTCCCAGCATCACAACAGAAAAGCCTCTCTTCCAAGATCGTGCTATTATATGTACCGTTCCTTATCAGACAGAGCCTGAAGCATGCCTCTTCTGTCAAACCTAATGAGATGGGATAGACATAATCAGAGGCGATCTCTCAAATAACCTGGCGCTGTGCTGTGAAGGGCTTTGTAGATTCCAATCAAGACCTTGTGTTGTAACTTCTACACTTAATTAGGCATAGATAAATAGAATTCCTTGGTGGATCAGGCTAAGACTTTCCTTGCTCTCTGAGAGTCTCTAGAAATGATTGGATGTTGTAGTGTATTTCATTACTGTGAACAGACTTCTGTTGGTTCTATGATTCACTGTAACGCAAGAGTTATGGGCAAGGAGAGTCAAAAAGGTAAAATTTTGCAAGGTCAAAATTTGCTATTTCAATTTATTATTTTAGCTTATGTATAATTCAAATTCAAGTCCATATAATGTCTCTTTTTTATTTTTCTTTCCAAATAATGTGCAATTCAAATGTTCATTTAAACCGTTCCAGTTTGAATCTTTATTCTTTCCACTCCTTTTTTAAATCGTGCTCCAGCTATTTAAACAAATACTCCTCCAGTAGTTTCCCACGTTGGTCTAAGTCAGTGGTCACCAACCAGTGGTCCGTGGACCACTGGTGGTCCGTGAGAAAATTTTAGTGGTCCGCAGAAAAATTATTTGCATTTTTTATATTGCATTAAATGCCATTTATCTTTTTAAAAAAAATCATGTTAGTGGTCTTCGGGATTTAAAATTATGAATTTAGTGGTCCCTGAGATCCGAAAGTTTGGTGACCCCTGGTCTAAGTAATGCAGTGCTTTCTTTCCACCAGCAGATGTCTCTCTCCAATTCACAAATCCCCCGGCAACAAAATGTCAATTGTTAATCCACAAAGATAATTACTACTTCTTCAATTAAATCCTTTTGTTGTTAAAGAATGCTTTTCCTCAGTTTTCTTTTTGTTTTATTATTTTTAATTTCTTCCAAGTCCAATTTTAAATCCAGATGGAAAGTTTTCCTTTTAGGGATTTGATCTTAAAGTTCCTCTTTGTTTTTTATTTTCCTTCACTTTGAATTCCCGTGTGCCAATTAGCTGCTAATTTTGGGTTGGGACTTATTTCAAGCTTTAAAAATGTTTCTTTCTTATCTGTGAGTTGGTCAATCACCAGTCCTGCTCAAATCTTAGCCCGGTTGCCCCAGCTTGTAGCGGCCGTTTCAATGGCTGTTTCATGGCTGTTGCCTCCGCCCCTGGGTCAAAGAGCTGCCTCCGACCTTTCGAGGAACTTGCCTGTTCCTCTTGGACTTCCGAGGCGCCTCTCTCTTTCCCCCATCCCTCCAAGACGGTTCCGGTCTTAAGACCCCCTGAAAAAAATAAATAAAAAAATAAATAAAGAAAAATAGACCAGCAGATGAAATGTGAAAGATAGAATGGTTTATAGGTGAAAATAATTGAAAGTGAGATATAAAATTGAACAAAATTGAAATGTTAGTAAAGGATGTATGCTAATGAAAGAGAAAAATAATTATTGAACTAGGAATAAGAATTTAAAGAAAATAAGAGGTGGAAGGTTGAACTAACCAAAAGGTTGTAAGGTAAAAATGGAATAAGTTGAAATACATTGTTAATAATTAAAAATATATGAGGGGAATTCTGAGAAATACACTTAATAAATGGAGGAAAAACGGGTTGTCTGGACACCATAGTGGAAAATACTGAACTGAAAATCAATACAGCAATAGAGATAAGGAGTAGAGAGACGGAAGAAAGGGAGAAGAAGAGAGAGAAAAAGAAGAAAGGGAAGAAGGGAGAAAGAAAGGGAGGGGAAATAAGAGTAGGAAAGAAGGTTAGATAGGAAGAAAGGAGGGGAGAAAGGAAAGGGAAGTAGAGAAGGAGTAGGAGAGGAGGAAAGAAAGTAGGAAGGATAAAAGAAGGGAGTGAGAGGAAAGAGAAAAAGAAGAAAGATCGTTGTAAAACAAAAAAGATGAAATGGAAGAAAGGCAACGCCAAACAAGTTTGAACATATCGGGATAAAAACTGAATTATCTAAAAAATAATAAAAGAGAATATATATCAGTAAAAATGGAGAAATTAGAACGTGACGGCGAAAGAAGATGTTGTTTATATAAACAAGCATAGAAATATTAAGATGTGATTAAAAATATGGAAAAAGAACATTTTGACAGAAATTGTAACTAAATAAAATGTATTTGGATATGTTAACTTGCATAAGATATGATATGGCCAGTACTCTGTTCATAAAATATGTGGATGTGGGTGTGAAGAAAAAAAATCAATAAAAAATTTTTTAAATTTTTTTTTTGCTATTTCAGCAAAATTGGCAATTTCAAAAGTATATGATAATTACTTTTCAGATAATTGATCTAAAAGAGAGAGATAAAACAAAGTTTCCAATATTTCACTAAGAATATTTTTTACTCATGTCAGAGATTTTAGATCCTTTCAATATTCAGATTTAAAGACTGGATATATATTTTTTCACATCAAAATCTGTTCACCTCAGGAATTTTTTGCATAGGGTCATTTTCTGATTTTGTGAAAAATAGACTTTGAGGAAAAATCTCCACAGTAGGATATATGTACAAGAAGCTTTAGTTTCTTTTACTGAGTCACTGTATTTAGCAATAAAAATACATAAATTGGTGGGTTCTTTGTATAGAACTGTCAGACAGGGTCAAGATCATACATTAAGTTGCAGTTCAAATATTTATTGCTGAAGCCTATGTACAAGAATCTAGTCAGCTAAAAGTTCAACACTAAATTGCTGTCAGATAAGCATCAACGGAATTAAAGAGGTGTTGTACTTGGACCATTTGTGGCAATGTAAGGACTCTAAGCCAATGATTTGCTTAACTTTGCTTCCCCAACTCTGCCTGCTTTTCTTCTACAAGAACTGAGAAGATATCCCAAAACTTAGCTGCCTTGATATACTTAAGGGACTGTATATATTTCATTTTGCTTTTAATACATTATTTTTACAGGAAATGCAGTGAAAAAAATTATCAGGAGACTGAATAATCAATTTCCTTTTCCTTGTTTTGCAAAATTGCTTATAAAGATTCAATGTATTTTTTCAGTTCATCACAAAAATAGTTGTGATGTTACATTATCTGGAAGTCCAGCAAGGCCTTTCTCCTTTCCAAAAGAGAAAAAAAGTCCTGACAGGTTTTGGTTTTTTTGCTTTCATTCAGGTGGACCGCTACACACTGAAAAATGGGCATCATATTATACTTCTGGCAGAGGGCAGGCTGGTGAATTTGGGGTGTGCCATGGGACATCCCAGTTTTGTTATGAGCAATTCTTTTACCAATCAGGTGTTGGCACAAATAGAACTTTGGACAAATCCTGGTAAATATACTGTAGGAGTACATTTTCTGCCAAAGAAGGTAAGTGTGATTTAAAAAAGGAATGATACGTTTTAACTGAAATATATAATTTTTGGTATCCAAATAAATGTGGGGAAGATAAGCCAATTTTATTTTCAGAACTGATTATATTCCATAAAGCTCAATTATCAGTGGTCACATAAATAGATATTCTCTAAGATATTCTGTCCCTAGTCTGGTGCATCAGAGCTTCCAAGAGTACACCACTACTATAACTGAGTCCATCCATCTTGTTGATAGATGTCCTCTTGCATACCATCTTATCCAACATTATAGACTTCTTCAGGAAATAATAAAAATACTTTATTTTATTTCTACTTTAAGTATCTGTGGCAAAGTTAGCATAATATGCTAGGCCATAAGCCATAACACATAAACTATAATAGCTAATCTAATCCAAACAGACCACATTATGTCTTAGCATGTTGTTTGAATCAGATCAATATGATGTTAAGCCATTATGAGTTCTGTTTATTTTGATTTACCATGTTATGAGAATACTGCATAAATTATGACTGATCGATTTGTAGTATTGTAGAAATTGGTCTGTATGAGCTTCTCAACATCTGGCTCACCGAGGAAAATTAAAAAGTTATTCATCATGTTAGATTTTCAGTCTAGTTATTTATTTAGTTTGTGCATTTGTTAATGTGCTTCTCTGCAGCAATGGAACATAAAATACTGTATATACATTTTTATAACTTTTCTGAAATTTCATGCACTGAAGCATATTTCACATGTGAATGATATTGCTCAAGGTTTTTTTTCAGGATATTCCAGGTATCTAATTATTCCCTTGCCAATCGTAATGGAAAGGTGGCTTATATCTCTCCTTGATCTGAGCAAAGGCATTTGCAATATGTTTTTGGCAAGTGCTCAGAATACAGATAGTCCTCATTTTAAGACCACAATTGAGCCCAAAATGTATGTTGCTAAGTGAGAAATTTGTGGGGCTTTGTCCCATTTTGCGACTTTTCTTGCCACATTTGTTAAGTGAATCACTGCAGTTATTAAATTAGTAACCTGGTTGTTAAGTGAATCTGGCTTCCCCATTGACTTTGCTTGTCAGAATGTGGTAAAAGATGGGTCACTTGACCCTGGGACACTGCAACTGTCATAAATGTGAGTCGTTGTCAAGCATCTGAATGTAAATTATGTGACTTTGGGGATGCATAAGAGCACAAACGTGCCTACCGTTCCTGTCCTATTGTTTCTTCCCCTATGTATATATATGTTTATAGTACCTCGTTTCTCCTCATATATACGTTCATATATTATATAACCCTTTATGCAACGCTTGTATATATTGTTACGACAAATAAATAAATAAAATAAATAAATAAATAAATGCTACAACAGTCATAACTGAAAAGTGGTCAAAAGTTACTTTTCAGTACTATTAATTCTACTAGGTTTCTCCTTAATTATGAAAATTATGGGTGAATTCTTTTTTCTAGAGTGAGATGCCATTTAAGAACTCTGTTTAAACTCTTTTTAAAAAATCAAATTGATTCAATCCCTCCCACCCCCAAAACAAAGAGTATAAATTCAAAAAGATTGTACATGTTGGATTGTTTCTATAGGTCTATTATCTCTGAAAGTCAGTCAGATTCAAAAAAGATTTTTCATTGGTAAGATGAACCCATGATTTGCTTAGATAGAAAATGATGGAAGCGAATTCTAAAACTTTCCTGAACAATGCTGCGATAATGGAATAGACCAGGGGTGTCAAACTTGTGACATCACGTCATCACGTGGGGTGGGCATGGCCAGCACATGATGCACTTGGCTCGCGGGCCGCAAGTTTGACACCCCTGGAATAGACAAACTATGGAATGTAAATCAGAGATTCTTCCATTAAGACCTAAAAGTTTTAAGTGAACGCAACAAACAGCCTGAGTCTTTAGTACCTTGACCTTTAGTAGCTTTAAGATGTGTGGCCTCCAACTTCCCAAGAAGGCTGGCTGGAGAATTCTGGGAGTTTAAGTCCACCCATTGTAAAGCTACCAAGATTGAGAAACTCTGCTCTAGCATGTTTTGTCCATCTGTGTGGAAACATTGCTTGATAGAATGATGATTTGCACATATTACTAGCATTCACATATTGTTGAACTTCAGCTCCCTGATATCTTTCACTGTTGGCCATCTGGAGCTGTTCATTAGCATACAGATGGCTACATGTTTTCAGCCCATATTAAGATGTAGCCTCCTATATTAATAACTTTCCACGTTTTTTTTTTTTCCAGCTGGATGAAGCAGTAGCTGCTGCCCATCTGGATAAACTCGGTGTGAAGTTAACCGAGCTGAGTGATAAGCAGGCCAAGTACCTAGGACTGTCCAAAGATGGCCCCTTCAAACCAGATCATTACAGATACTGAGCAGCTGGCAAAGCCCAACAGGCTCAAAATTCAAGTCCTTCTGTACTGCGATTTGATCAACAGCCACATCACCTGTCATCTGTACTTTCCCACATCTGCCTCTTTTCTTCTCCACCTCCAGCACATCTGTTCTTCCAAAGAAACTTCCAAGACTCTTTCAAGCAGGTGTCTGATGCTTCAGCCGAGGAGTGATGATGCTGGAGAATCAAAACGTGCTTTGCAAATTCTCTTCTCCTCATGGCCTTGCCATTTTGAATTTTGGAATACACTGAGTGAAAATAAACGGGAGACGGGGGCAGTGAGGAAAAGAAAAAAATATCTCTTAAGTCTTTTTTTCACATTAGGGCTTCAGGTTGGGATATGAAATGATACCTTTTAATTTAATGTTTGCTTACATTCAGTCTCAGATGCTGCTTTGATCTGGCTGATGAGGCAAAATGTGCATCCATGCAGGCCTTGAAAATACCTTGGAAGGAAATGTCTGGAAGCAATTTATTTACTATGTGGTAAAACTGATTCTGAAAACCTGACTGTGGGGAGGGGGAGCATTCAGTTCTCCAAAGAGGCCATCAGGCATTGTCTGCTGAAGCCTGGTCTGTTCTTGTGTCATACAACAAATTTATTAAACTTCTGGAAAGTGGTCTTGTTTTCATTTTAATTATGTGGGTTAGGAGGATAGTTGCTGTTATTTTATCTAGTGACACCTAGATTATGCAGAAATTTAAAGGTGCATTGTGCAAATATGGCTCTGGCATATTATGAGTCATTTGTGAATGTAACAGTTTCTCAAAATAGTTACTACTTACTGTACAGTGGCAGACAGTTGTAGGTTTCCATCCTGTGGCAATGAGTTTCAAAAATTATGTATTGAGTGGAATTTGGCAGTGATTTAGAGGAAGCACTGGTATTATCTCTCCATTGATTGTTCTCCATCTAATTATTACTCTTAATATTTGATCATTGGCAGCTAAAAATATGGGTAGGTTCTGTTAAGTGCAGTTTTTTGGAGTTTTTAAAATGCTGAGCTTAATGAATATTTAAGATAATTAGCTCACTGTAAAAGCATTGCCAAAAAGGCATTAAGAATTGTTAACCTAATTTTGTGAAGCTTCTTCTCCAGTAACACTATGCTAACTAGGCATACAAATCTTTGCCAGATCAATTCTCGAATACAGCTCGTCTGCCTGGAATTCACACTGTATATTGGACATTAATACGATTGAGCGGGTCCAGAGGTGTTTCACGAGAAGAGTACTCCACTCCTCTACTCACAATAGAATCCCTTATATCACCAGGCTTCAAATTTTGGGCTTGGACAATCTGGACCTGCACTGTCTGCGGTCTGATCTAAGCATAGTACACAAAATTGTCTGCTACCACGTCTTACCTGTCAACGACTTATTCAGCTTCAACCTCAATAATACATGGGCAAACAATTGATACAAACTAAACGTAAACCGCTTCAAACTTGATTCAGAAAATACTATTTCAGCAAACAAGTGGTCAACACCTGGAGTGCTCTACCTGACTCCATTGTTACATCCTCGAACCCCCACAGGTTTCAACCTTAAACTGTCTACCATGGACCTCACCCCATTCCTAAGAGGTCTGTAAAGGGGGCGTGCATAAGCGAACCAGCATACCTACCGTCCCTGTCCTACTGTCCCCATTTATTTGTATTTATTCCTTTGTTCATGTCCATGTTCATACTATACCTGCTATCTTGTACATGTTTGACAAACAAATAAATTAAAATAATAATATAATCCATTGAACTCACACATTGTTCAAAACATAGAATAAAATAAAATATTTAGTGCTGAAATTGATAATCTAATACAAATTAATCTAGTTAAGATTAAATATACACATTTTTGCTTGGAAGAAACGTGTAAGAATTCTAGTCCACTAGATAAAAAGTATGGTATATATAATCATTACATTCCTTTAACTTAGTTAATATGCATTAGTGTTGGCATATAGAGTCCATTTACATAGGCAACACCGTATATCTGGGTTCTCATAATTTGATCATAAACAGGTATATAAAATGACCTTAAAAATATAACATTTTCTTAAATTTTATGAACTTAAGTGTTCACAAAAAGGTGATCTCACTTTATCATGTAAAGTGTTGCATTAACTAAATTTAACAAGAGGTAAAGTTGGTTGAAATATGCAGAATGATGCAGATTTTAATATAATAGACAAATGAGTATTTCTCAAATTTGCTCTATTAAACCATGAAAATATTCCTTCTTTGACTGCTGCTTCCTCTTTTAGGTGTAATAATTATTCTGTACCGATAGAGGTCATATACATACAATATCTGGTTGGAGAGACATGGAATTCTACAACTTGGAGGAAAAATAACCTAGCTTAGTAAGTGTCTGCATTTATTTCATTAAGGCTGATCTGACCCTAATAAGCAAAGAAAAATAAGTTTCTTTTCTAAGTATTTCAAACCTTTCTCATGTTTTTAAATATTTTTTAAAAAAATTAATTAATTAATTAATTTATTTATTTTTTGTATTTTTATACCGCCCTATCTCCCTAGGGACTCAGGGGCGGTTTACAGGCAGATAAAAAATACATATAAATACAAAATAAAACATCAGTTAAAAAACTTATTCCAAATAGCCGAATAATTAAAATAACAGTATACATAATAAAACCCATTAAAACCAGTTTAAATTTAAAATCTAAAATCTAGTCCAGTCCTGTGCAGATGAATAGATGAGTTTTAAGCTCGCGGCGAAAGGTTCAGAGGTCCGGAAGTTGACGAAGTCCTGGGGGAAGCTCGTTCCAAAGGGTGGGAGCCCTCACAGAGAAGGCCCTTCCCCTGGGTGTCGCCAGACGGCACTGCCTAGCCGACGGCACCCTAAGGAGTCCCTCTCTGTGAGAGCGCACGGGTCGGTGAGAGGTATTCGGTAGCAGCAGATGGTCCCGTAAATAGCCCGGCCCTATGCCATGGAGCGCTTTGAAGATCATTACCAAAACCTTGAAGCGCACCCGGAAGGCCACAGGCAGCCAGTGCAGTCTGCGCAGGAGAGGTGTTACGTGGGAGCCCCGAGGGGCTCCCTCTATCACCCGCGCAGCCGCATTCTGAACTACCTGGAGTCTCCGGGTGCTCCTCAAGGGGAGCCCCATGTAGAGAGCATTGCAGTAATCCAGACGAGACGTCACGAGAGCGTGAGTGACCATGCATAGGGCATCCCGGTCTAGAAAGGGGCGCAACTGGCGAACCAGGCGAACCTGGTAAAAAGCTTTCCTGGAGACGGCCGTCAAATGATCTTCAAAAGACAGCCGTTCATCCAGGAGGACGCCCAAGTTGCGCACCCTCAATGATTATTGTTTCTGCTTTTTTAAAGCAGTACATCTTCATCATGTCCCAAAACTTGATTGAACATTTTGTTCCAGCTTAAATTCTTTCTAGGAATTTAGAAACCAAGTAAAGAGGATCCAACTCTGGAAATGATTTTGTAAAACTCTTTACATTCAATCTTAAATTGAAGAAATGTTGGGAAATACATTTTATACATACCTGAGATTGGTGGCAATACTTTTCAACTCATCTTGGGTGTAATTAATTAATAGAAAATCCCTTTCTGTAGAGAAAAAATACGTTAGCCTTAAATAAGTCCAAGTCAATTACTTTTGCTACTAAGTCAATTCTACAAATTATAAAACTACTCATTCATATTATGCAAATACATTACTTTTAAAACTGGAATCGACCAAACTGGGGATTCTGTTCCTCATGAAAATATGGCAGTGTCTGGACTATAGGCAGCAAGCAACCATATGTTGAGAATTATGGTTGGCAAAAAACCCACCACTTCTTACTGCAGCGGTCCCTTTAATTAGTATCCTTTTATCCCATATTTTTCTTTATAAAAACATCCTTGATTGTGTGCCTTTAAAAAAAATGGGTTCCTTCCATGCAGTCAGGATCAATAGAATAATTAAACCATACAATTTAAAAATTGGAAGAGATCTTACGAATATCTATTCCAACGTCTATCCAGCGCAGGAAATCACTGCTACAACATCTGTGAAAGAAATAATTATTCAGCTATCTTTAAATCCTCAATAATAAAGAAAAGCCGACTGCCTCCCAAGCCAGTCTCTGTTAAGCAGCTCTTAGGGTTAAAAGACTTTTCTTGTCCTGACATCTGGAATGACTCTGAACAATAAAAGGTAAAAGAGCCCCTGCAGATTTTACTCCACTATTCATTGCTGATTATAGGATGCTCATCTTCATTTTCAAGGCCATTGAGCCAGCACTGTCTGAAGACATTTCTGTGGTTATGTGGCCAGCATGACATCATGGAGTATTGTTACCTTCCCACCAAAATGATACCTACTTATCTACTTGCATTTGCATTCTTTCAAACTGCTAGGGTGGCAGAAGCTGGGGCGATGATGGGAGCTTACCCTATTGTGTGGCGCTCGGGTCTCAAACCTGGCTGTCAGCTTTCCAGCCAACAAGCCCAACATCTTAACCGCTGAGCCATCACCCCACCCCACTCTTAATAATTCTACTTCATTTTCCATATAACAGCCCTTAGGTCTCTGAAAGTAATCATATCTTGCTGTAGTCTTTCTTGGCTAAACAAAGTCAGTGCTTCCAATTATTCCTGGTAGGTTTTTTTCTAAACCTATCAGCTTGCTTCTAAATGTACTCCGCTTTGTCAAAGTTCTTGCTGAAATGATACTGAGAACTGGATGCAGGCAATCTGACAACAGATTACGGAGTAACAATTACTGTATTTTTTGCACAATAAGACACACTTTCCTACCTAAAAAGGTGGGTGGAAATGTCTGTGTGTCTTATAGAATAAATATTGTGATGGGAGGAGGGGGTTCAGTATGGCTGTGGCATTTGCCGCCGCCTGTCACTTCTGCTGTCATTCGCCACTGCCAGGGAACGCTGGAGACTTTGCTGCTGAGCAGCTGATCGGCGGTTGGATAAGCCTCCCAGAATACTGCTAATCAGCTGTTCTAGGCAGCAGCAGCGATAGGTGGCAGTGATGCCCATCACCTAGAACAGTTGATTGGCTGTATTCTGGGAGGCCAATCCAACTGCCAATCAGCTGCTTGGCAACAAAGACTCCAGTGTTCCCCAGCGGCAGCAGCAGCTCAGCTCAGTTGACTGGTGGTGAGTGCAATGGGGCGGAGCTCTGACGAGCCATATGCTGGGGCTGCGATAGTGTGCTGAAACTGACCAGGCTGTTTGCTGCAAGGATGTTAGCCAGATGAATACCGGATAGATGCTGGGAGGCAGAGGCAGATTTTTTTTATTGTTTTCCTCTAAAGCTAATGTGCGTCTTATAGTGCAAAAAGTATAGTATATTTGTTATAATTTAAAATGGAGCACTTAAATTATAATATATAACTAACTTTGAGTAACGTCACCTTAACTGTACATACTTGGATGGATTAGCTGGCTAAATCTTCTCTACTCTTTAGTTACAGAATTGACTGCAATTCAAAGCCATTCCTACATAAGCACTTTCATAATTCTTTATTCCTTATTGCCTTCCTCACCTCACAAATGGTGAAATTAACACAGAAAGGAGTGATGAGACACTTGGACTTCTGTGTTCCATGCACAGAACTTCGTCTAAATTCTAAGAGTCTTATTGTGCAGTTCTTTTTGCTTTGATGTGCTTACTGGCCAGAAGGGGACTAAAGATAGTGGCTGGTCATAAGCTGTATTATCTTATTATGTTTACTGCCTAATGTTAACACTTAATGGAAATATAGCATGACTTGGAGAAACTCGAGTCAAATATCAGGCAATTATGAAGATTCTCGAGTGATCTTCTTGGCTTACTGTACAGCCTCATTTTAATTTATTGAAAATATTGTTAGATTAGTTGAGAGAAGAAGACGATCCGAGTTTCATTTGGAAATGCAGATAAAGTACAGTAATAAAATGGCTGTGACTAGAATAATAAAATACAAAAGCAGAGTGTTATGAAAGACAAAGTGCCAATTCAGAAAATAGGACAAGAGCACTCAGTGAATGGTTAAATTTAAGAATTGGGGTAAATTAAATTGATTCCATGTGGCTGAGTGTTCTCTTTCATAATTGTTTTAGAATTAGAAAAAGCTTGATACAAACATTATTTAGAAAAATTAAATATTTCGTTGTGGAATCCAATCTGAGTTGATCACTGGAATCAGACTTTAGTCTTCCAAGCTTTTGGATTTGAGCCCCATCCTCGGGGAATTTCTGACATGAATAGGAGGAGAGGTTCCCTGAAGATGAGCTCCAGCAAAATCTGAATGCTTGGAAGACTAAATCTCTGGTCCTGGTGACCGACTCAGATTGGTTCCTGCAACATTATCTGGGGACATATATATTTGCCTTCATTCGAGAAATCTCATTCTTTGCTTATGGAAGAGAATCTTGGAAACACATCAAAATATTGTTTAGTATTAGCTATAATTAAGAACTGATGGAGTAAGTACACTGGTTTGTTTAAGGATTCCTTCCTTCCAAATGAAACAGGCAAGGGCTCTTTAATTTCCTATCTTCTGGAAATATTTTACCTCTAGTATGGCAGTGCATTTTTTTTAATATGGGATGAGTCATTTGAAAAAAATTATGGGTCCATTTAAACATTAAGATATGGAACAGAATGATATTACTACTGTATATGGGTGTATATTTGGGTTCCTATAATCAGCCCTTCCTTGCATGCCATCTTTGGCTCTAAGAACTTCAAATAACCACTCAAGGAAACACGTTTTGCTCACCTGCCATCATTTTTCCATTAAGCCATGTTGTGGGCAGGTGGACAAGGTGATTTTTATTGTATTCAGAAGTGCTGATCATAAAGATGAGGGAGGGAGGGAGTTTGCAAATGTTTCCCTATGATTTGGGTTTGTGTAGTGATTGGGAGAGATTGCTCGTTTCTGTACTGCCAGGGTAAAATTAAATATTGCACTTCACGGGAAAAGGTCTCCTATAGCTGGTATGCGAAGGACAGAGCTTCTGGTGCATAATAAAGATGAAAATAGAATTTTTTGACTGGGGAATGTGCTTTAATTATTAGATTTTTAGATTTATATCCCACCCTGTTTTCAGGAACTCAGGATGGTATATTGCACTCTCTTCTCTACTTTTTTTTAATTCATGGGCTGTGAAAAGTTCAGATTCATCTATTGAACATCAGCCTTCGAGGATGGGCTTGAATTTTAGTCCCCCCTTCTCAAATACACTGCCACTGTCATACGATGGACATCATGTTGACAGCTTGGGGAGCATGTTTTTTTCTTTTCTAGAACATCTGAAGACTATAGTAATGATATCATTAAAAACGTAAAAGCCTGAAATGCGGATGGGGGGGGAGAGGAAATCTGCTGTTACTTGACTTGAAAACAAGTCTTTGATGTCCAGTTTTCTAAGTAATACACCAAAAGAAAGCAGAACTCTGAGGCAGATAGCTTCCTCAAGGAAGATTTATTGGATACATCTTATTGGCACATGTGTGACCTTGGCTTCCTGAGTCATAAAACACACAAGTAGTCCCAAAAACATCTTTCATTGCAACAGCTGTGAATTACATTCATTCACAGCTGAGTCTCAATTAGTTGCAAAATGTCCTTCGGGAGAAGTCCTTCGGGATAATTGCCAACCTTGACAACCTATCACCAACCTATCTCCCTTGACACGCTGCCAAAGACCTACTTGGCAAAGCCACACAGAGTCCAGAATTAAACAGAGATGCCAACTGGGAACAGAATTAACAATGCTGCTTTCCTGCAAAGGCCCCACATGCCTTTGCTCCTCTTTTAAGCCTTATGGGAGGGGCCAAGCATCTCCAGGCCTTCCGAGTCTTCCGTTTAGTTTTAACTGTTCTTGCCTTCTGGCAGCTCTGCATATATTCACACTAGGAACAGGCTCCTCCTGTTCCTCTGCCCTGTTCCTCTGGAGGCCCCGGAGTCCACGCATAGCTCCCAGATGGCCCTGGCCCCATCTCTGCCTCCGATGCAGAGTCCTCGTCCAAGCCTTCCCCAGACTCCAGGAATGGCCCATGTTCCTCTCCAGCCTCCTCAGTGTCTGACTCTGCTGCCAGCTCCACAGACTGCTGGCAGATCACAACAGCACAACTGGTAAAAACCAACTCTAAAGGTTCCCATGGTTTTCACCAAATTAAAGAAGTAAAACTTCTGCCTTTCCCCAAGTCATCAGTCACATTGTTCAATCAAGCTGCTGGCTGGTTGCTTGGTTACTCCATTCCTCCTCTCCCCAGCCACTTGTTGAAATGCCCTTGGTTCCCACAGGAAAACTTTTTGTTTTGACTTTAAAACCCCAGCTATCTATTCCCACCGTCCTATCCCTTTTTCTTCCTTGTGACAATCCTGAAGCCTCCAAGATGGCCTCAGCCAGACTCACTTCAGGGTTGATATTTGGTATATCTAGTCCATCCCATAAAACGCTTTGAATTGGATATTGATGGCCAATGGCGTGCTCTTAAGGTAGCAATATGTTTCCCTGACTATGAATACAAAGTTAGCTTCTGAGCAATCTTCAAAAGCAGACCCACATAACATGAGTTGTATAGTCTGTTGTGAGACGATCATGAGTTACACTCACAAGGATATCTTGGCCTTGTCCAGGATAAGAATAGCTGTGACTGGCACAAGTGGAAGCTGGTAAAGCACCCCTGGCCACAGCTTCCATTTGCAACAAGCAGGAGCCATAAAGTCTGGGAGGGCTCTCTTGTCAGACCAGCTCTTTGGGGTTCAGCACAACCTTATGAGTAATTACTATACTGTACAAGGACCAACATTACAACAAAACACGTTTATAAACACATGGCAATTCTATTTTTTAGGGTTTAGGCTTAATTGTTTCTTCCCTTTAGTCTGTAGCAACCTATAGATAGCAGTTCAAGAAGTCTTTAAAGATATGGTCACTGTAACCATAAACTAGAGAGAAAACTAGTACCTGATAGCAAAAGTATAAGTAATATAGATAAAATACTAATGTAAAGTGAAATATCACCAATAAAAATACATATTGTCAAGACCACAGTTATTCTAGAGATAACATATGGCTGTGAAAAGCAGATCTTCAGAAGACACCGCATTGGCCATCAATCAGCTTCTATATCCAATTCATAGTCTTTCACGGGCAGACCAGATATACCAAATACGTGTTTTCAACTTACAATGACAGCAATTTCCCCCCTGCATTTCAGACTCTTTTACATTCTTTTCTAGAACATCTGAAGACTATAGTAATGATATCATTAAAAACGTAAAAGCCTGAAATGCGGGTGGGGGGGGGGAAGGAAATCTGCTGTTAGTTGAGTTGAAAACAGGTCTTTGATGTCCAGTTTTCTAAGTAATACACCGAAAGAAAGCAGAACTCTGAGGCAGATAGCTTCCTCAAGGAAGATTTATTGGATACATCTTATTGGCACATGTTGTGACCTTGGCTTCCTGAGTCATAAAACACACAAGTAGTCCCAAAAACATCTTTCATTGCAACAGCTGTGAATTACATTCATTCACAGCTGAGTCCCAATTAGTTGCAAAATGTCCTTCGGGAGAAGTCCTTCGGGATAATCACCAACCTTTATCTCCCTTGACACGCTGCCAAAGACCTACTTGGCAAAGCCACAAGAGTCCAGAATTAAACAGAGATGCCGACTGGGAACAGAATTAACAATGTTGCTTTCCTGCAAAGGCCCCACATGCCTTTGCTCCTCTTTTAAGCCTTATGGGAGGGGCCAAGCATCTCCAGGCCTTCCGAGTTTTCTGTTTAGTTTTTACTGTTCTTGCCTTCTGGCAGCTCTGCATATATTCTATGCATGCGCAAGATGGTGGCATAGAGGAGACGGCGATGGAGTGGTGGGCTTACCTGGGTCGGGCTGATGGCGGGGGGGCTTTTTGGTCAGCTTAGCCCCCCTCCCTGGCTGAAGAAATTTGTCGTCGGCTTGCAGAGGGGGTTTTGCCCTGGAAACGGGCCGACAGAGGTGAAGCGAGGCTGGAGTGAAGACAGCTGCAGACGGGGTTGTGCAGAGCGACGGGGCTGTGTGGAGCGGCGCTCGGGCCTGTTTGGGGCGGCGCCCGGTCGCCGGCATTTTCTTTGGCCTCGCTGATATGTCGTCGCCCCGCAGAGGGGGTTTTTGCCCTCAGAAACGGGCCGACGAAAGCAAGGCCGGAGTGAAGATGGCGAGGCCAGAATGAAGACGAGGACGGCTGGCGGGGGCTGTTTGGGGCGGTGCCCGGGCTTGTTTGGGGCGGCGCCCAGCCTGCCGGCGTTTTCTTTGGCCGTGCCGATGCCCTGGCCGCCGTTGTTTTTCTTGACCGCTCCGGCACTGTTCTGGTGGGTATCCGAGGCAGCGGGGCGCTGTGCAGGTCAGGACGGTGGCAGTGGTGGCTGCGGACTCGGCTGGCCCGCCTGGATTGGTCTGCCGCCGTTTCTTCTAGATGGCTTGGATGGCAGCCCCCCCCCCTCCTGCAATACGTGGAGCCTGTGGGGAGTTGATGTTTGATGGAGTGGAGGTGTCAAGGGAGCTGATGGAGCCTTATAGACTCTTCTCCCTGGTACCACGGAGCCTGGCTGTTTTGGCCGCCTGTGACGTTGTTTCTACTCTCCCCCCACCTTGCAAGGCTCTGTGGTGTCTTGGGGGTCTCCTGATGGTCCCTTGTGACGGCGTTGACGACGGAGATGCCCTTGCTGGCTGTGGTGTCATGGACGGTATCCCGCGATGTCGACGCCGGCTATTTTTCCTCCCCCGTTTTAGAACCTCAGTCTGAGCCCGGGAGATTGTCTGGGGATCGCCGGTTGGACCTGTCCTGGATGAGGTCTTCCCAGCAATGGATGATGCAGTTGGCACGGCTTTGGCCGAAGGCGGCTGCAATGACGATCTTCTCCCCATGTCAATATACCACCTTTTTAATTTCACCCGGGCTCCTACCGTCTTCATGACTATTCAGTACTTGTTAACACTTTTAAGAACTTTTCGTTTCCAGCTGGTGGTTTAGCTAACTGTTGTACTATCTTTTAATCAGCCTGACAAACCAGGATTCCACCACTCCACAGGATTCCTTTAATGTACTTGCCGTACCAACTTCTTGCACTGCGAGATACCCCCCTCTCGCGGGCGTGGCCCTCCGCTCTATCGAGGGCCTACCTTGATGACGGATTTTGGAATCCCGAGAGGTGGCATTCTTCTAAGAGAGGTTTAAGGGGTTTTTTAAACAAATATTTTCAGAAATTTTTAACTAAATCATCAAATGGGTTTTTAAAGGGTGGGTTGGGTGGGTGGGGGACACCCACAGGGGGTTAGGCTGGTCCCTTCTAAGGTTCCTGATTTGGAGGTTCTTGATACGGAGGAGGTTAAAACTCGACCATCTACGGGTGTTTCCATCAGCACGGTAAGAGGGAGGGGCAGGTATGGCGGAAGCGGGGGCTCATATCATGTTCGGGGAGCACGCTTTCTCTGTTTACGAGCGGTTGCGTGCTCCGGGCCTCCAGGCTTTCCTCGTTCCCCAAGTGGCTATGCCTCAAGGAACCTGGACCTTCGGCTGATGCTGTGCAATGCCAGGTCCGTCATGAATAAGGCCCCCCTCATAGCCGATCTTATTCAAGGGGGGGGGCGGACCTGATGGGCATTTCGGAGACCTGGTTGGGCGCAGAAGGGGGGGTTCCCCTTACTGAGATGTGCCCACCGGGTTTCCGGGCATTCCATCAGCCAAGGGCGCAGGGTAGGGGTGGGGAGGTAGTGGTTGTTATACACGAGGGTCTAGAACCGAGGGAGGTCACTGTCCCGCAGAGAGCCAGTTGTGAAACCCTCCTGGTAAAGTGGGGCCATGGGGTACAGGTGGGCATGCTGGTTACGTACCTGGCTCCTTGCTACGTGGCAGCAGCCCTGCCCGAGTTGTTGGAGATGATAGCCGGGACGGTGGTTGAGACCCCCAGACTTATGGTTATGGGGGATTTCAACCTGCCGTCGGTGGGTGAATCATCTACGGCAGCTCGGGAGTTCATGGCTTCCATGGCGGCTTTGGACCTGACCCAGGTAATGGTCCCACCCACACTGGGGGTAACACTCTGGACCTGATTTTTTTCTCAGGACAGTGGCTTAATGATCTGGATTTAGGGGAGTTAATTGTTAAACCCTTGTCATGGTCAGATCATTTACTCCTTCAGCTAGACTTTCGAACTGCTACACCCCACCGCAGGGAGACGGAGCTGATTCGATGGTTCTGTCCCAGGCGCCTGATGGACCCGGAGAGGTTTCTGATGGAGCTTGGGCTGTTTCCTGGGGAATTAGCCCACGACTCGGCCGAAAAACTGGTGGCCACCTGGGAGGGAGCGGCCGCCGGGGCTTTGGACCGCGTCATGCCTTTGTGGCTTTTGACCCAGCGCCGAACTCGACCAGCTCCTTGGTATAACGAGGAGCTGAGAGAGATAAAGTGCCGGAAAAGACGCCTAGAGAGTGTCTGGAGGTCCAGCTGCACCGAATCTGACCGAAACCTAGTTAGGTCACATATTCAGACCTATCTAGTGGCGATAAGAACGGCGAAACATAATTATTTCTCTGCACTTATCGCATCGGCAGATAATCGCCCAGCCACCCTGTTTAGGGTGACCCGCTCCCTGCTTGCGCAGGAGGCTCGGGAGGACCCCTTGCAGGGTTGTGCTGAGGATTTTGTACAGTATCTGTCTGATAAAATCGCTCGGATCCGGAGCAGTCTGGACGCTGATTGGATAGATCCGGGCGAGATGACGGGGCCGAGTCTTGTGGACATTACCTGGGCTGAGTTTGATCCTGTGACTCCCGACGACATGGACAGGTTGTTGGGTAGGCTGAATCCCACCACATGTTTATTGGACCCGTGTCCCTCCTGGTTGGTACTGGCCACACGGGAGGTGACACAAGGCTGGCTCCTGGGAGTTACCAACGCTTCCTTGTTGGAGGGCATTTTTCCCACCGCCTTGAAAGAAGCGGTAGTGAGGCCCCTCCTCAAGAAGCCTTTCCTGGACCCAGCTGTATTGGCGAACTATTGTCCAGTCTCCAACCTTCGCTTTTTGGCAAAGATTGTTGAGAGTGTGGTGGCATATCAGCTCCCCCAATAACTGGAGGAATCTGTCTTTTTAGACCCATTCCAGTCCGGCTTCAGACCTGGGTACAGCACTGAGACGGCTTTGGTTGCGTTGGTGGATGACCTCTGCAGGGCTCGGGACGGGGGATGTTCCTCTGTCCTGGTCCTTTTAGATCTCTCGGCGGCTTTTGATACCATCGACCATGGTATCCTGCTGCGACGGTTGGAGGGATTGGGGGTGGGAGGCACCGTTTATCGGTGGTTCTCCTCCTATCTCTCTGACCATTCACAGACGGGGTTGGCAGGGGGGCAGAGATCGACTTCTAGGTACCTCACTTGTGGGGTGCCTCAGGGGTCGGTTCTCTCGCCTCTCCTGTTCAAAATCTACATGAAGCCGCTGGGTGAGGTTATCCGTGGTTTTGGGGTGGATTATCATCTGTACGCTGATGATACTCAGCTGTACATTTCCACTCCAAACCACCCCAACGAAGCTGTCGAGGTGATGGCCCGGTGTCTTGAGGCCGTGCGGGTCTGGATGGGGAGGAACAGGCTCCAGCTCAACTCGACCAAGACAGAGTGGCTGTGGGTTCCGGCGTCCCGGTACAGCCAGCTTTCGCCTTCGCTGACTGTTGGGGGTGGAGTATTGGCCCCCAGGGGAAGGGTGCGCAACTTGGGCGTTCTCCTGGACGATCGGCTGTCTTTAGAAGAACACCTGACGGCCGTCACCAGGGGAGCATTTTATCAGGTTCGCCTGATTCTCCAGTTGCGCCCCTTCCTTGACCGGGACTCCTTACGCACGGTCACTCACACCCTCATTACCTCTCGCCTGGACTATTGCAATGCTCTCTACATGGGGCTCCCCTTGAAGAGCACCAGGAGGCTCCAGTTAGTTCAGAATGCGGCTGCGCGGGTAATAGAGGGAGCACCACGTTGCTCCCATATAACACTCATACTGTGTGGCCTGCACTGGCTGCCGGTAGCCTTCCGGGTGCAATTCAAGGTGGTAGTGACCACCTTCAAAGCGCTCCATGGCTTAGGACCAGGGTATCTATGCGACCGCCTTCTGCTACCAATAGCCTCCCAGCGACCTGTGCGCTCCCACAGAGTGGGCCTGCTCAGGGTGCCGTCGACAAAACAATGTCGGTTGGCGGCCCCCAGAGAGAGAGAGCCTTCTCTGTGGCTCTTTGGAACGAGTTACCTCCGGGGTTACGCCAACTCCCCGACCTCCAAACCTTCAAGCGGGAATTAAAAACTTTATTATTTAATCGTGTGGGACTAGCCTAAATGTATTTTAAATGTATTTTAATTATAGTTTTTAAATTTTAAAGGGTTTTATGTTGGTTTTGACTGTTTTAGTAATTTGGCCAATTAATACATTCGTTTTAAATGTTTTTAAATTTGTTATTTATATTATGTGTATTTTTGTATTTTTAATATGGCTGTAAACCGCCCTCATCCAAGCCTTCCCCAGACTCCAGGAATGGCCCATGTTCCTCTCCAGCCTCCTCAGTGTCTGACTCTGCTGCCAGCTCCACAGACTGCTGGCAGATCACAACAGCACAACTGGTAAAAACCGACTCTAAAGGTTTCCCATGGTTTTCACTAAATTAAAGAAGTAAAACTTCTGCCTTTCCCCAAGTCATCAGTCACATTGTCCAATCGAGCTGCTGGCTGGTTGCTTGGTTACTCCATTCCTCCTCTCCCCAGCCACCTGTTGAAATGCCCTTGGTTCCCACAGGAAAACTTTTTGTTTTGACTTTAAAACCCCAGCTATCTATTCCCACCGTCCTATCCCTTTTTTATTTTTTATTTTTTTTATTTTATTTTATTTAATTTTTATACCGCCCTTCTCCCGAAGGACTCAGGGCGGTGTACAGGCATAATAAAACCGACAATATAATATACAAGTTTAAAATACAATTTAAAAAACTTATTTAAATTAGCCCAATGAATTAAAATTTACCATACTAAAACCCCGTTTAAAATTAATAAATTTAACATTAAAATCCCAATTTAAGCCAGCCCCGCGCGGATAAAAAGATGGGTCTTGAGTTCGCGACGAAATGTCCGAAGGTCAGGTATTTGGCGTAAACCCGGGGGAAGCTCGTTCCAGAGTGTGGGAGCCCCCACAGAGAAGGCCCTTCCCCTGGGGGCCGCCAGCCGACATTGTTTGGCGGACGGCACCCTGAGAAGTCCCTCTCTATGGGAGCGTACGGGTCTGTGGGAGGCGTGTGGTAACAGCAGGCGGTCCCGTAAGTACCCAGGTCCTAAGCCATGGAGCGCTTTAAAGGTCATAACCAACACCTTAAAGTGCACCCGGAAGGCCACAGGCAGCCAGTGCAGTCTGCGCAGGAGCGGTGTTACGCGTAGCTCCCTCTATAACCCGCGCAGCTGCATTCTGGACTAACTGAAGCCTCCGAGCGCACTTCAAGGGGAGCCCCATGTAGAGAGCATTACAGTAATCCAAGCGAGAGGTAACGAGCGCATGAGTGACTGTGCATAAGGCATCCCGATCAAGGAAGGGGCGCAACTGCCGAACCAGGCGAACCTGGTGGAAGGCCCTCCTGGAGACGGCCGTCAAATGATCTTCAAACGACAGCCGATCATCCAGGAGGACACCCAAGTTGCGCACCCTATCCTTTGGGGCCAGTAACTCGCCTCCAACAGCCAGCCGCGGCTGCAGCTGACTGTATCGGGGTGCCGGCATCCACAGCCACTCCGTCTTGGAGGGATTAAACTTGAGCCTGTTTCTCCCCATCCAGACCCGTACAGCCTCCAAACACCGGGACAGCACTTCAACAACTTCATTGGGGTGGTCCGGGGTGGAAAAGTACAGCTGGGTGTCATCAGCGTACTGCTGGTATCTCACCCCGAAACCACTGATGATCTCACCCAACGGCTTCATATAGATGTTGAACAGCAGGGGCGAGAGAATCGACCCCTGCGGGACCCCACAAGTGAGGCCCTTCACGGTCGACCTCTGCCCCCCTGTCAACACCGTCTGCGACCGGTCGGAGAGATAGGAGGAGAACCACCGATAAACGGTGCCTCCCACTCCCAATCCCCCCAACCGGCGCAGCAGGATACCATGGTCGATGGTATCGAACGCCGCTGAGAGGTCTAATAGGACCAGGGCAGAGGAACATCCCCTGTCCCTGGCCCTCCAGAGATCATCCACCAATGCGACCAAAGCTGTCTCCGTGCTGTATCCGGGTCGGAAGCCGGACTGGAACGGGTCTAGATAGACATCTTCATCCAGGTGTTGGGGCAGCTGTCGCGCCACGGCACTCTCTACAACCTTCGCAACAAAGCGAAGGTTGGAGACTGGACGATAATTACCCAAAATAGCTGGGTCCAAAGAGGGCTTCTTAAGGAGGGGTCTCACCACCGCCTCTTTCAAGGCGGCAGGGAAAACCCCGTCCAACAAGGAAGCGTTGATAATCCTCTGGAGCCAGCCTCGTGTCACCGCCTGAGTGGCCAGTACCAGCCAGGAAGGGCACGGGTCCAGTAAACATGTCGTGCCGTGAAGCCTCCCCAACAACCTGTCCACGTCCTCGGGAGCCACAGGGTCAAACTCATCCCAAATGTGCTCAACAAGACGTGCCTCCTCTCCCTCGCTTGGATCATCCCAAATCCGGTCCAGACCGTCCCTCAGCTGAGCGATTTTATCGTATAGATAACCACTAAACTCCTCGGCTCGTCCCTGCAAAGGGTCATCCGCACCTCCTGATGTAGGAGAGGCGGGTCACCCAAACAGGGCGGCCGGGCGGTTATCTGCCGGCGCAATGAGGGTGGAGGCGTGGGCGCCTCGCTTCCCTCATTGCCACTAGGTAGGTCCTAGTATAGGTCCTAACTAGTGTCCGATCAACCGGGCGACTGGACCTCCAGGTGCTCTCTAGGCGTCTTCTCCGGCGTTTCATCTCCCTCAGCCCCTCGGAGAACCAAGGGGCCGGACGAGATCTACGCCGGGTCAGAGGCCGCAAAGGCACGACACGGTCCAGGGCCCCGGCCGCGGCCTGCTCCCAGGCCACGACCAGTTCCTCAGTCGTGCCGTGGGCCAGATCCTCAGGGAATGGCCCAAGCTCCGTCTGGAACCTCTCCGGGTCCATCAGGCGCCTGGGACGGAACCACCGTATAGGTTCCGTCTCCCTGCGGTGGTGAATGGCGGTTCGGAAGTCTAGGCGAAGGAGCAAATGATCCGACCATGACATTGGTTCTGTTACTAAATCATCTAATACCAGATCATTTAACCACTGTCCAGAGATATAAATCAGATCCAGCATGCCTCCCCCCGTGTGCGTAGGGCCATCATTTACTCGAATCAGGTCCAAGGCCGTCATGGAAGCCTGGAACTCCCGAGCTGCTGTCGATGACAAGCCTGCTGATGGCAAGTTGAAATCCCCCATGACTAAAAGTCTGGGGGTCTCAACTGCCACAGTGGCAAGTACCTCCAACAGCTCAGGCAGGGCTGTGGTCACGCAGCAAGGAGCCAGGTACGCGATCAACAAGCCCAACTGATTCCTATGGCCCCACCGCACATAGAGGGATTCACAGCCGGCAATCTGAGGAACAGTGGCCTCCCTCGGCTCTAGATCTTCCTTAATGACAACCGCCACCCCCCCACCCCTACCTTGGACCCTCGGCTGATGAAATGCTCGGAAGCCTGGAGGGCACATCTCAACAAGGGGGACCCCCCCCTCAGGGCCCAACCAGGTCTCCGTAATGCCCATAAGGTCCGCGGACCCCCCCTGAATAAGATCACAAATCAGGGGAGCCTTATGAACCACGGACCGGGCATTACATAACATCAGCCGAAGATCCAAGCCCTGAGGATCATGGCCACCCGAGGAACGGGTAGGAACTGAGGGTCCGGAGCACGTGATCGCTTTTTTCTTCCTTGTGACAATCCTGAAGCCTCCAAGATGGCCTCAGCCAGACTCACTTCAGGGTTGATATTTGGTATATCTAGTCCATCCCATAAAACGCTTTGAATTGGATATTGATGGCCAATGGCGTGCTCTTAAGGTAGTAATATGTTTCCCTGACTATGAATACAAAGTTAGCTTCTGAGCAATCTTCAAAAGCAGACCCACATAACATGAGTTGTGTAGTCTGTTGTGAGATGATCATGAGTTACACTCACAAGGATATCTTGGCCTTGTCCAGGATAAGAATAGCTGTGACTGGCACAAGTGGAAGCTGGGTAAAGCACCCCTGGCCACAGCTTCCATTTGCAACAAGCAGGAGCCATAAAGTCTGGGAGGGCTCTCTTGTCAGACCAGCTCTTTGGGGTTCAGCACAACCTTATCATGAGTAATTACTATACTGTACAAGGACCAACATTACAACAAAACACGTTTATAAACACATGGCAATTCTATTTTTTAGGGTTTAGGCTTAATTGTTTCTTCCCTTTAGTCTGTAGCAACCTATAGATAGCAGTTCAAGAAGTCTTTAAAGATATGGTCACTGTAACCATAAACTAGAGAGAAAACTAGTACCTGATAGCAAAAGTATAAGTAATATAGATAAAATACTAATGTAAAGTGAAATATCACCAATAAAAATACATATTGTCAAGACCACAGTTATTCTAGAGATAACATATGGCTGTGAAAACCAGATCTTCAGAAGACACGGCACTGGCCATCAATCAGCTCCTTCCAATTCATATTCTTTAACAGGCAGACCAGATATACCAAATACGTGTTTTCAACTTACAGTGACAGCAATTTCCCGCCTGCATTTCAGACTCTTTTACATCTTTAATGATATCATTACTATACAGTAGAACAAAGAGAAATGGATGCCTTTGAATTGCAGTGCTGGGGAAAATCTGTTGAAAAAACTTTGAACTGTAAATAGAAGAAGAAGTAATTCAATACAAGATGAAGTATAACCAGACTGATTGGAAGCACTAATAATAAAGCTAAATATTATGTAGTGCAAGGATCAGTGTGGAAGAACCTGATGCTTGAAAATATTAAATGCAATTGTGAGAGAGGCCAAGAAAGGCAAGGTGGCTGGATATGATTACTGAAGGCATAAGTATGAAGTCAATTACTAACGGACAATCCTTTTTGTGAAGAAATAGAAGAGAATGACTGAACAACAACCATATCTGAGCCTCTCTATGTTGCCATCTAGTGTTCATTGAGATTTTTGTACCTAGATATAGTAATTCTAAGGTAGACAGCAAGGGGCATATTTACTGGCTTTTCCCAAGGGTTTTTGACTGGCTTTGCCACCATGGCAGCCATGTTTTTCATAGGTAAGTTTTCCATTCCAACCATCTATAAAGTAACATCACCATCCTAAATTTGCTCTCAGCTTCAATGCTTGTTTAACCTAATTTCCTAAGAATTCAAAATCATAAAGACCTATGACTCCTCTACTTACCATATTTATTCCTTATTAGATGTTCTAGCAACTCCTAAAGAAACACATCCTTATGCCGATATTCTCTTCACAATGAGTTATATCATGGCTTCAAAATCTAAGGGACTGGTTTGGATGAAACTCGACAGTACTTTTTCGTGCGGCTGTTGCAGAGATGGGTTTCAACAGGTTCTGACCAGTTCTGGAGAACTGGTAGTGGAAATTTTGAGTAGTTCGGAGAACCGGTAGTAAAAATTCTGACTGGCCCCACCCCCATCTATTCTCTGCCTCCCAATTCCCAGCTGATCGGGAGGAAATGGGGATTTTGCAGTATCATTCCCCTGGAGTGGGGTGGAAGTGGAGATTTTACAGTTCCTTCCCCTGCCACGCCTGCCAAGAACCAGTAGTAAAAAAAATTTGAAACCCACCACTGGGCTGTTGATAAAAATAGGATTGCCAACATGATCGTCAACATCCGATGACATCCGATGACAGATATGGCACAAGAAGAAGAATGTGTTATATAGAAACTACAATAAAGAAACTGATCCAGTATCCAATTTCTAGGAGATGTATATTCCCTATAAGTGAAAAATAAACTGAAAACAAATCTGACAGTTGGCAACCAATCCTCCCACATAAAAGAAGCCAGGCAACACATTACTTAGATCAGGAATGAAATAGAAACGCCAAAGGGATGGATTATTGTTTTTTAAGAATCAGTCTTGTGATACAGTAATCATTTGATATATTTTTTTAACCTTATGGCTCCTAAATTTTCTTTGATAAACATTGCTTACCAGAAGTTAAAGTGGTAAGTGAACTTCCTAATTGGTTCCAGTCCTTCCTGCTGGGTTAAGCTGACAGATGATTTAGTTTGGTTATAAACAAACTCAGACATGCATAAGATTAATATGTTTTTCAGCAGCTGGGAGGACTGAAAAAATGGTTTTTGCAATCAAGACTTAGACATCCCTAAATACATGGTGCTGGATCTACAGCCTGGGAGATGGGATAGCTGGTTATTTATTCTGTGAGAAGAGGTTGTCGTGAATCTCACTTATTTAGTAAAAACATCAGCATGACTGATTATGGGCTTGCTACCTTTCTTGCCAGTGGAAAGGATCACCATTCTGATAATTGTAATAATTTGCATGGCCCTTTCAGCTCTTTGCATATATCAGTTACACGTAACAATTAAAACACCTAGTACTTGTTTAAAAAGCTAACTCTTGTGGAAAGAAAATTGCTGTTTTAACATGGAGGATGAACAAAAGTTTCTATTGGTCTTAGAGTTTTAAACCTATCTGGTTGCAGGGAATTAAATTTTAGGAAGCAAACAATAAGTACTGTAACCATTTTCCAGGTATGTGATGATTCTAAATGATACTGGAGCCCATTCATATTATTCTAGGCCATGTGGACTTTAATTCCCAGAATTCCTCAGCTATGCTAGCTGGAGAATTCTGGGAGCTGGAGTCCCGACAAACTAAAGTTGCCAAGGTAGAGAAATACTGCTGTAAACCATGAAGAAAAAGAGTGTCAACTCAGCCTCATGCAAAGTATTTAAAATAACTCATAGTGGGCTCTGTGGTTGCTGCTTGAGAAATAGCCCTGCCAGTTACTTATGCTGTCATGTTATTGTGAAAGAGATCCTTCCATGTTTTATAAACTGTTTCTATATATAGGATGGCAGAATTGACCAGCGTTCTTTCAAGTTCAAAAGGAAAATCAAGATCAAAAGATGATTCTGTCCTGTGAATGCTTTTTCAGATTTTTAAATATGATTTCAACAGATATAAAAGCATATACTACTTATCTGTCCTTGTGAGCATCCTGTAGGACATTGTATGGAAAAAGGTCATAGTTGAACACTTAAGAATACTAATGAATATTCTGATGAAGGGACTTAGGTTTGTGCAATTGTTCCGCTTCTCAGTTTGACTGAATAAAATGGCCATATTAGCTGTTTTGTTATTCACAGCTCTCCCACAATTAGCCATGACATAGTTGGCTTTGCCTTACTCATGGTCACTTTATTTAGTTCTATCATCCTTCATGTGTTCAACAATAAATGCATTGCAACAAGAAAACAATGGCAGTTGCTGAATTGGTTGCTTGTTCTTGGCCTCATGTAATTATTATTATGAACAGGAGATGCATAGCCTAAATGTTTCACTTATGAATCAAACTATGTACATTAAAACTGATTGTGTGTTTGACATCTTGAATGGTTTGAACCTCTCAAAAAGGAACCTTATATTGTTTTGCTTTGTGAACAACAGCTATAATGCAAAGAAAGGTTACATAGAAAAACCTCAAGGGTTTCTGGAATCTTTCTAAGCAGTTTGCTTAGCAACTTTGAATAATAGACAAGGACCACATGTGGAAAAAGTCAAGGACAAAGTCTAGGAAGTTCTACAACTGGAAAAGATTATTTCACTTCTTGTAACCTTTTATGGTAGTGTTTATAATGAAGTTTAAGAGTCCAATTATTCTGTTAAAGTTATATTTTTTTCTAAATAAGAAAAAAAGCAATTTCAGATCTCTTTTTTAAACCTATCTGTATTTCTAGCCCACACTAGCCCACCTCTGCTCAATAGAAAATACTGGTATAATAAGCCAATTAAGTAAGAAGTAAAACAGTGAGGTCCTTGGTGCTTTCTAAGCTTGGTTGTTTTGTTTTTTGTTTTCAATGAAAACAACTTAAAATTATTAAATTTAAATCTAAATAATTATTAAACAGTACTGTATTTATTCTATTATTATAATGCCCTTCCAAAAGAGGATCCAAATCTATCCCCACCCCCAAAGATCGGAAGGAACTGATGTTTCAAATTATAGGGATGTTTCATTATTGAACCAACATGCTAAAATATTAACATCAATACTTTCTAATAGTTTTAATTTAGATCAATATGCATTCATCAAGCCCGGATTGGTTCTAATTAGAAAGCTTCTTAACATGATACCCTGGAATAAAGAAAAAAGAAATATTTGCTGATTTGCTGCAGACGCATACTAAAACTTTGATATCTTAGAATGGCTACTTTTATTCAAGATGCAGGAAAAATATAAATTAGATTTGTAAGTACAGTACAGTCTGGAAATTATCTTTTAAGTTAAATTATTAAATCAAATTATGGTTGCCCACCCTCTCCTTTTTGTTATACAACTACTGAAGTTCCTTTTACTAAAATTACAGAATAACTCAAACTTTGTGGCAGTAACAGCTAAACATCTTGTGAATGTCTTTGCAGATTAAAATGCTGATATGTATCCTAAACCAGTGGTCTCCAACCTTGGCAACTTTAAGACTTGTTGATTTCAACTCCCAGAGTTGAAGTCCACAAGTCTTAAAGTTGCCAAGGTTGGAGAACCCTGTCCTAAACCAACCAAAAAAAATCCTTTTCTAAACAAAAGATTAACATATGAGGTATGATAGCACAATTAAAAATATTTTGTAAAGAACTGAGGACTAAAGAACTCCCCAAATTATACAATGAGTTTAGGGGTACCTCTAAGATTTGTGTAAACAAAGCAAATGAAATGAAATTCGAATTTCTCCAAACAGTTCTAAATTGGATATAGTCAATTATTACACAATGTTAAAACTAGCTATAGTCATGGCACTAATTAAAGCTATGTCAGGAATATATCCTTAAAATGATTAGTACTCTCTCCCTAAATTATTTTTTCAAACATCTCTTTTAGTAAAAAATTCACAGCAAGAAATATTTATAAAATTTGTATTAACAAAATATGCATAAATAGACCACTTTTATTTATTATCTTTAATCTCAGAAAAGAAATGGAGATATTATAATACAATAAATATAATATTTTGTAGCTTTCTAACATTATTGCTATTACATTGAAATAAAATTTTTCAGAAATGGAGAGGAAATAAAGAATCATTTCTTCATTTCAAGTCCTGGACGCCTATTTAACAAGAATATAGATTTAATCAATATAAAATGTTTTATAGATGGAATATGCCCTCTTAGAAACTGACAAAAATGTTTAAAGATAAATAAGCTAAATGTTGGAAATGTCACCAGTTACCAGGATCTTATTATCATAGGTGGTGGACATGCCCAGAAGCGAAAAACTATTGGAATAAAATTAAGACATGGTCAGAAGAAATGACACAACAACATATTGGTTTAACACCGCAGCTGTTCCTATTGGGTATCCTCCCAGAGAAAATTAGTAAAGAAAATATTTACTTGATTATACATGTAATAACAGCAGCAAGGATTGTTTTTGCACAAAATTGGAAAGCAGAAAAAATACCTCTGGAAGGGGAAGTTATTAAAAAAATTATAGACTGTGCAGAAATTTTTTAACTTTAACTTTGATGATTAAAGAAAGAGAGGATTCAGAATATTTTAAGATATGGGATCTATTTTACCATTGGTTAGAAAAAATATATATACATAAGCAAACTAATAAGTTATGTAAGAAAATGATATAATCAGAATATTGTACTTGTGGAAAAAAATTGTAACAGATTAAAGGAAGATGAAGATAGAAGAAACAACAAAAAGATGAAAGTCAAGGAGAAAACACCGAGATGTCACATGGAAGGAATGACTGATGTATTAAATGTTTGTTTGTGTATAAAATTAAAAAAACATATTAAAAAAAGAATATAGATTTAAAATGGAATGAAGAGAAATTATGTTTCTCTGGAATATATTAGTATGACATTTAGTAAAAGCAGTAGCAGTATAACTTACCCTGATAACACTTCTCATAGAACAGCAATATTTTTGCAGGGAATTTGAAGTCACTACAGATCAAGAAATGGGAACAGAACAATCTATATGGATGAAAGGAAGGTTTTACAGATGGAGGAATACTATCTAATATGGTTATAAGTTGGTGATTTCACATTCTAAAAGTAAATTGGGTACAATATGCATAAGTTTTGTCATTCCCCAAAGACAAAGACATAAAGGAAATAATTTTACACTTTATCATTGATTTTGAAAGAGTAATTCTTAATATAGAATACCAAAGAGGCAGTTTCAAAAATGTATAGTGGATTATTAAAGGATTCTCAAATTCAGATTTTAAAATATTTATAGAAACAGTTATGAAAAATCTTAGACATAAAAAGTAAAGCACTTTTTAATGGCATAAAACATTAAGATCTATTTCTGAAAGTATTAGCGAACAGTCGTGGAATTTTATTTGTTTGTTTGTTTATTTATTTATTTATGTGCCAGCCATCTCAACCAGAATTTAATACATCAATGATATAATTAGAAATTATTTTAAGGAAAAATGTGTAATATACAAAATGCAGATGTGCAGAAGTGTAACACTTCTTTTAATATAATTTGAAAAGTTTTTATTCATTTGCTAAAAATTCATCAATTAAGAGATATTTTCGCCCAGCTAAGGAATTCTTTTGGATATGATATTATACGTTATCATCAGCATTCCTAAAGGGAAGATACCTCAAAATCCTGTTGTTTGCACAAATTCACATTTTTTACTTCAAAAAATACAGTACTGAGATCACTGTCTATGTATTGCTACACTGCAATTTCTACAAGGACATAAGGAATTCTTTTATTATATTATGAATGAAGCCAGGAAGAACAAATTCTGATTATATAAAGCTTCTACTTTCTGATTTTAATACTAGCATTACCAGTGTTGCGGTGAACTCCATGCAAGTTAGTTTAAACATCTGCAATAAACCTGGGAATTTGAGGGTTCTTCACGGCATCTTAACTGTTCCTAGCACTGAATCCTTCTGGAAAGAAAACTCTGACGTTGTTCCTAGGATCTTTTGGAACCACTCTCCCATTTTAGGGAGTCACAGCCTTGAGTGTACCACTCCTAGGACTACTTTGGCCTTTACTTGCCACATCCTTTCCACCCAATAATCATTTTGAAATGGAAGGTTTAAAGACATTAACGTGGTTATGAATTAGTTATATATTGTGATTATGATACATTTTTTCTTATTGGGATCTTAATATTTTCTCATTGTAATGAAATGTCCGCAGAAAAATACCAAATTTAGAGAACAAGAAAGCAACAGTTTAACTTAAGCTACAAACATTCTCTACTACCATATTCCTAACTGTGTAGTGTTAACATTTGCCTCTAAACTAAAAAAAAAAGTTAAAAGTGTGAAAAAGCAAATTAAGGAAATGTTTAATCCCTGCCATGCAGGGGTGAAATGCTCCTGGTTTGGACTGGATTGGGTGATCCGGTAGTGATGGGGGCGGGTAGTTCGGAGAACTGGTAGCAAAAATCCCTGCCCCCCACCCATGCCCACCCAATCGCCCTGTCCCCACTTGCCTACTTGGCAGCTTGCTGCTTCTTTTGGGCTCACTCACTGTTCCTGCCATGCTTTGGCTGCTGCAATCAATTGCATCAGCTAGAAACTCAATCTGCCTGCCTGCAATCCATCTCATCAGTGAACAACTCAGTCTGCCTGCCTTGTCCCTGCACTTGGGTAAGTAACTGGGGAGGGAGGAAGCTTTAAATTAATAGTTAATTGGTTTTTTTAAAAGGAGTTTTATTTATTTTTTAGACTTAGCAATTTAAAGTTAAGGAAGTTTTAAATTTAGCTGCTTTTATCTAAAAATATAAATAAAATAAAATATTTGTGCAGCTTTCTGAGATTTGGTGTGTTTCTGTAGTGTTTCACTCTAACTAAACAAACACAAAATCTCACAAAGCTGTATGTGGCATTTTGGGTGTGTGTGTGTGAATAGTTGTGTTGTGTGTGTGTAAAGTGTGAACGTTGGTTTTTTAGCTTTTTGTGGCTATGTGAGTTTTCTGCTTGTTGCAGGGGCCATTTTGGGTGAAATGCAGCTGCTTTTACATTGTGTGTGAATCTGTTGTGTTGTGTTGTGTTGTGTGTGTGTAAAGTGTGAAAGTTGGTTTTTGGTACTTCTTATTGTTTTGTGTACTTTGTTTATTATTTTAATTATTGTTATTGGCCATGCCCACCTGGTCACCTGACCACCAAGCCACACCCACCAATTAAGCCACGCCCACAGAACCGGTAGGAAAAAATTTTAGATTTCGCCCCTGCTGCCATGCCTCCCCTCCCAAAAAAACTCCTCAACAAAGCATTACAACTTTCAGATCAATATTGTTTATTTATGATAAAATAATACTAACATTTTTTGTACATCCATTTGCCTGGGAAAAAATGTAAATATGCACTCTAACTTTTCTCATGTATTACTTTTCCTCTTCAAATTAATATTCATCATTCTTCAACTCTTTCCGCCAGCAAAAACTCTGATCTGTCATCTATTCATTCCAGATTTCCCAACAAAGTCTAATCAATTTGAATTATAGAAAGGCAGGATTTGATTAAGAAAAACTTTATAAACATAACAGAAGTTCAACAGTGAAATCAGTTGCTAAGGAGGTGATATCATTGTACATGTTCTGGTAAATGATGGATAGCTGTTTATTTATTTATGTTTATTTTATTTATATTTCTGCACTGAAAAGAGGGCTGGAAAATGGAGCAAATGGTTTCTTTCAACTTGATCAGCCTTTCCTCACTGCTAAAATGAAGTGCCTTCATCAGTAATTTGGCAGTAAATTGTACTAGCATGAAATACCCTATTCCCGTGATGGCAAACCTATGGCACACATGCCCAAAGTGGCATGTAGAGCCATGTCACCTGGCAGGTGCAGGATCATCTATTCCTCTTCCAGGTTTCTGGCGCGCATGTGTACGTGATGATCAGCTGGCTTTTTTGCATGCAGCAGTGCCAGAAATGGAAGAGCTGGTCTTCCATTTTCCTGCGGAAGCATGTGTGCCAGCCAGCTGATCGTCGTAGTCACATGTGCACCAGAAACCTGGATGAGTAGCTGGCTGAAACTGGAAGCTCATATTTGGGTGTGCGCATGCACCCTGGGCAGCTCGTCTTCCAGGTTGTGGCCCAAATGCACCCGTGCTTCCTTTTCGGCTCTCGATGCTGAAAAGGTTCGCCATTACTGCCCTATTCCCATTTCAGGTCTGTATGCTGTATCTACTTCAAATCACTGTAGTCAGTGGACTTCCTTCAAAGGTAATGAGTAACGATCTTAACAGATTAAATATATATACATCTTGAGGGTGTCCTTGGATCGGAGAAAAAAAATACTACTTTAATATCACTAGAGCTAAGGATGGTATAAGCTTATCTTACTCATGGGCAAAGACATTGCCAAAAGATAAGAAGCTGTCAGGGGGTGTTAGCTTCATGATTAGTTGCAAGTAAGTAAAGACCACCTGAGTCTATGGCACGATTCTGTTTGGAGGTCTTGTTTAACCTCCCTTCTGACTGCCATGAGTCACTATTTTGGCTATTAACTACTGTAACAATGGGAGGCTTGCAACATAATTTTGCAGCGTATCCTTAGCTCCTAACATCACTCAGTTCTCTAGAAAGCCAACTAACTCAGTAAAGCACTTTTATAATACTTTTAAAGTCTTATATAGTCAGTGCATGAAAGATTTCAAGAGTCAAAATGGGGGGGGGGAACCTTCTAAAATGCTAAAGGTCTGTGGAACAGATAGATTTGTGGCTATATTTATAGCCCTGCATAGATGATGAATCAATTGGCACAAATATGAAGAAGTCAAAGAGATCCATATTTAGCCTAAGCATCGAAGTGGCCATAGTTGCTCAAGATGATGGTTGTGAGATAAAATCTACAGTAGCCTAATCGTATTGGGAAAGCTTGGCGGGGGAGGTTGTCCAAAAATTGAGGTTAAATGTCACTACTTAAAAATTAAGAGTAGTAATGAAAATGTCCATTTTATTTCCTCACTCGGAAGGGTGAGAGTTCAGTCCTAGGTAGAAACATGTTTCTCTTCTATGGTGCAAAGAAAAAAATATCTGCTACAAACTCCACATGGTATCCACAAGGTATCTGACCAGTAAACATTAAGCTCCATCCAGTCGCCCCAATTCTATTCCGAATTAAGTTACAGGGTTGTAAAAAGGAATTTATATGCACACTAATATTATTAAAACTGCTGAATTGAAACATAGGTCAGTTTAAAACTGAAGATGGAGAATAGTTTTGTTAAAGTTAATATCTTGATTTGTTTTAAGAGATGGAAGAGCATGCTTTATAATTATGCATATAATGGTAAATCTCTGATCTATAGAACAGTATAATTTGCCAACCCTTTCTGTTTTGTTTGCTAGCTAATTACCAGGTTCCATTCCAACTTTCCTTCTGCTCCCCGTGCTTTCATTTCCCTTATTTCACAATTGTTTTCCGTCGGGGTAAATCTAGGATTAAAAAAACCCCAAATAGCATAAAATCTAATGACAATGCACAGAAGCATCATTCTCTCTTTCTATTACCAGATGTTTTGCTTCTGCATTGGGTTCCTGCATCCTCACATTGGTCTCTCCAGAGAAGAGAATAAAAGCAACATGATTTGTATAGAGTAGACCTAGGAAGAACAGAGAAGGGGTGACAGAAAGGACAAGCAAAAGCAAAACGAAGAAAGCAAAAAGAAAATATTTTAGCTTTGGCTGTATCCATCACTGGTGGATAGTCGTTAAAAAAATTAAAGAAAAAATATTAGAGAAGTGAATGAATCCCTTGGACTGAAACTGGTTCCGTGCTCCCTTTTATTGACATGGGACATCTGCAGTCCTCAAAGACTGGTTGTTAATCTTAGTTCCCATTAACCACATCAATGGTTGGGGCCAGTCGTTAAGCAACACCTGGAATGCTAAATGTTACCAAACCCTGTTACAGAAAGCTAACTATAAATCACTGAGCAATAACTTGTTTTCGTCTGTCTCATTTTGCTAGAAATTCACCTGATTATTGTCCTGGAGTACACCTTTTATTGCAGCCCCTGTTTTTCATTTTTTTTACATCTCTGAAGTGCAATACATGCAATTCTTCCGAAGGAAAATATAAAGGTAGTCCTTGACTTACAACAGTTTGTTTAGTGACCGTTCAAAGTTACAATGGCACTGAAAAAAGTGGCTTACGACCGTTTTTCACATGACCATTGCAGCACCACGGTCAAGTGATCAAAATTCGGATGCTTGGCAAGTGGCTCATAATTATGACGGCTGCAGTGTCCGGGGTCACGTGATCAGCTTTTGTGACTTTCAGACAAGCAAAGTTAATGGGGAAGCCATATTAACTTAACAACCACATTACTAACTTAACAGGTGCAATTATTCCCTTAGCAACTGTGGCAAGAGAAGTTGTAAAATGGGACAACATTCATGTAACAAATGTTTCACTTAGCAACATAAATTTTGGGCTCAATTGTGGTCATAACTCAAGGACTACCAGTAATGTATTTTTAATGTGTAACTTCCATTCTCTCACCTTCCCTTCCCTTTTCAAGTGGTCAGCCTTTCTCCCATTTCACTCCTTCTCTACCATAATTAACCTGGCAGGGACTAGCTTGTTTCTGATAGCATTACCCTTTGAGATAGATCCCGCAAGGAACGTGACGCTTGGGAAGACAAGGCCTCTTTGGAAAATAGATACAAGGCAACCAGTCTGGAAGATATACGGAGATACTGAGAGCATTCTTGACTTTGATTTAGCAGTTTGGATTTCCCATGCGGCAGTAGCAGACGGTCTGAAAAAGTCGGCAGTGGCAGAAGGCACAGAAATCACAGCAGGGGCGAGACGGAGGCTTGCAGCTTGCCCAAGTAGCGACACAATTCGGAGGGGGAGACGGTTTGGGTCGAGAAGGCTTTTTTTGTTGCCCCATTCTCTGAGGAGAGAAAAACAAAGCAAAACATACAAGTAAAGCTTTTGAAAAGGGTTTCAGTAGCTTTTGCTGCCTACGAGTCTTACTTCAGTTGCTCTAACTCAGGGGTGTCCAAACTTGGCCCTTTGGAGAGTGGTGGACTTCAACTCCCAGAATTCCCCAGCCAGCATGAGCTATAAATTTAAGCAAGTTGCTAGTTGGAGAATTCTGGGAGTTGAAGTCCACCACTCTTCAAGGGGCCAAGTTTGGACATCCCTGCTAACTGAAGTAGATCTGTGCATTTCATTTTGAGCACATTTTAAGTTACTTTTTCGTATTGAGTTTTTCACTGTATTTTATCCTGCTGCAGATTTAAAGTACAGACAAGTGCTTGAAAAAGTAATGGGCGAAGAGCCTGTTGGGTTGTTATATGCAAATTTAGCCATTAGTCGCTGGTCAAACCAGGTGTCTTTTTCGTAGTTCACATAAGATTAAAAATATTGTCTGTTATTTATCTACAATATCCAATCTTAAAATCTTAACTCTGTCTCCAATTGTTTGTGGATTTCCAAGCCCAAATTTGTAACAACCTCAGGAAAGTATAATTCCCAAAACTATTTAAAGAAGTTGTGATAGTCCAGAAAAGAATATAAATTGGTAGTTTAATTATCTTTGTAAATATGCTGAGAATAGTCACCCACCTTCATAGATATTTTTCTCTCAGCTTCTTTCCTGCTTAGCTTCATGGAAGTTTTGGTTAAATCTTTAGTGGGGGGGAGGGAAAGAGAAAGAATTCAGAAACTTATACGATCTGCATTTTTAACTGCAACAGGTAGGACAATATAGAAGGCTTGGACAGGACATTTCAATTGTAGTGACCCACCTTTGCATTTCATCTACATAAGCATGACTATCTCTCTCTCTTGTTTTTGGAATTGTAAAGTAGAAATAAAATACTTTTGCTTCTGCTTGCAAGAAATCACAATTACATTTTAATTCCAGCTCATGTAAATGGTCTCACATCTCATTGCTGATCCTGGGGTCTTGAAAATGGAATGAAATAAGGATGAGTATCTGGATGGCCAAATAGGGTACGAAAAAAAATCCTCATGCCTTTTAAACTCTGTGCCTAGGGAGTGAGTGAGTGAATTGTATCTGTGGCTTTATCCCTTCTTTCCTTTCCACTATTGTTTGATTTTATACTCTGTGCCTTTCCTATGTAAGCCAGCCAGAGTTGTTCCAGAGTGAATCATCATCGTCATCATCATCATCATCATCATCATCATCATCATCATCATCACAACAAAAATAACAACTGGGAACATAAAGTGGAAAAAGTTGTCGAAAATGAGAAGGTGAAAATCTTGTGGAACTTTCGAATACAGATTGTCATTTGGAACACAACACGCCAGATAGCACACCTGTCAAAAAATGAATTGTACAATTTATTGATATTGCTGTACCAGGAGACGCAAGAGTCGAAGAAAAAGAACTGGAAAAAACCATGAAATATCACAAAACTCTGCGAAACTACGCGATTATGGATGAAACCATGAAATATCACAAAACTACATCGAAACTACGTGATTATGGATGAAATATGTAACAGTGATACCCATTGTCATTGGGGCACTTGGTACCATGTCCAAGAATTTTATAAAATACATCAAGAAATTGCAGCAGGGGAACTGCAAAAAACTGTGCTACTCGGAACATCGTATATCTTAAGAAGATACTTGGTTGATATCTCGGATGCTGGCAGCAACCCGTATCAACCATTAATGCCAGTCAATGATATTTGTGATACAGTTTTAAATGTTCAGTTGACTGAGTTTCATGTTTAATGAATAAAAGAGTTAACAACAACAACAGTCCTAAGCCCTGTAGCCCATTTTTCACCAGATATCTAGGAACTCCAACATCTAGCGTGGACCTTGTTAACCCAGGTGACATCTGAGCTGGCTTTCTGAAATTTATATCTCACCATATTTCTTTTATGGGAGAGATACTCTTGTCTGACTCCTCTGATGAGACCTGTCCAGTAGGGTTGAACCTCTGGTATAGCTCTCATCTTCCTCAGAGCACACAAGCCCCACAACCACATCAAGGTGGTGACTCACTGGGGCAATAATAATAAACTGAAAGGCTTCATTTTAGCTGCCCAAGAACAAACTCTGCAGACTAATTCAATGAAAGCAAAAATTCAACATATCAGTAACAACAGCAAATGCTGCTTATGCAACAAAAAAGATGAAACAGTAGATCACCTTATCAATTGCTGCAGCAAAATCTCAAAATCTTAACAGCTCTTAGGTACTTGGTTAGGACTTGAACTGTTAAGTTTTAACCAGTCTCAAACTGTCAATTGAATTGAAGATTAAATTAATCATCATCTTCATCACTTGGAACACAACACGCCAGATATCACAATTGTTGAAAACCAAAATGTACAATTTATTGACATCACAGTATCAGGAGATGCCAGAATCAAAGAAAAAGAACTGGAAAAAATCATGAAATATTGTGACCTGGCCATCGAAACTACATGGCTATGGATGAAACATGTCGCAGACGGTGTTGACAGGGGGGCAGAGATCGACCGCGAGGCGCCTCATGTGTGGAGTGCCGCAGGGGTCGATTCTCTCGCCTCTCCTGTTCAACATCTACATGAAGCCGCTGGATGAGATCATCAGTGGTTTTGGGGTGAGGTACCAACTGTACACTGATGATACACAGCTGTACTTCTCCACCCCAGGCCACCCCAACGAAGCGGTTGAAGTACTGTCCCGGTGTCTGGAAGCTGTACGGGTCTGGATGGGGAGAAACAGGCTCAAGCTCAATCCCTCCAAGACGGAGTGGCTGTGGATGCCGGCACCCCGGTATAGTCAGCTGCAGCTGCGGCTGACTGTTGGGGGCGAGTCATTGACCCCGATGGAAAGGGTGTGCAACTTGGGCGTTCTCCTGGATGGGTGGTTGTCTTTTGAAGATCATTTGACGACCGTCTCCAGGAGGGCATTTTATCAGGTCTGCCTGATTCGCCAGTTGCGCCCCTTCCTAGACCGGGATGCCCTATGCACGGTCACTCATGCTCTGATTACCTCTTGCTTGGATTACTGCAATGCTCTCTACATGGGGCTCCCCTTGAAGAGCACCCGGAGGCTTCAGTTGGTTCAGAATGCAGCTGTGCGGGTGATAGAGGGAGCCGGTCGTGGCTCCCATGTAACACCACTCCTGCGCAGACTGCACTGGCTACCTGTGATCTTTCGGGTGCACTTCAAGGTTTTGGTTACTTCCTTCAAAGCGCTCCATGGCTTAGGACCGGGTTACTTATGGGACCGCCTACTGCTACCAATTGCCTCCCACCGACCCGTGCGCTCCCACAGAGAGGGGCTCCTCAGGGTGCCGTCCGCCAAACAATGTCGGCTGGCGGCCCCCAGGGGAAGGGCCTTCTCTGTGGGGGCTCCCACCCTCTGGAATGAACTTCCCCCAGGACTATGACAACTTCCTGACCTTCGGACCTTTCACCGCGAGTTGAAGACCTACCTATTCATTCGCGCAGGACTGGCATAGAAATTTTAAAAATAAATTTTTAGCAGTTTTAAGATTTTGATTTAATTTGGGGTTTTTTATGTTTTAATAGTTTTAATCTGGCCTGATGTCTAATAAGATTTTTATTATTGTTTTTATTGTATATATTGTGTTGTTTTTTATTTTGGCTGTGAACCGCTCTGAGTCCTTCTGGAGAAGGGCGGTATAAAAGTCTAACTAAACTAAACTAAACTAAACTAACCTAGGGAAGCACTAAAAAGCAATTGGCGCTGACAAGATCACCATTGGTCAGCTGCAGAAGGCCACCTTACTGGGATCTGCTCACATAATTCGTCGATACATCATGCAGTCCTAAATGCTTGGGAAGTGTTGGAGTAGTGATCTGTGATACGAAATCCAGCATAATTATCTCATTTGTTGTGTATACTGTCATTTTGTGTAAATAAAATAATAATAATACCACCAATAGTAATAGCTGCCTTGGGTGCAATCCTAAAGCATCTGGAGCTTCAGTTGAACACCGTTAACACCATCAAACAACAATAGCTGTATATCTCAGGTTCTTGGGAGGGATTTGACAGATGAATAAAATATGCCAAATCTGGTCTAAACATCTGGCTGATCATGTGACCAGCCATAATCACATAGTTGATCACACATGGATACAGCTATATAGAAAACATTCTTTACCATTCAAACCAGGGGTGAAATGCTCCCGGTTTGGACTGGATTGGGCAATCCGGTAGTGATTGTGGCAGGCGGTTCAGAGAACCGCTAGTGATGGTGACGCGAGGCTCTGTCCACCTGCCCAGGTGTCATTACTTCCTGCTTTTAAAAGATTAAAAAAAAAAGCTCTGACGATCGTGCGCCACAGCTGTGATCTTCAGGGCCTTTTTTTACCTTTTAAAAGCATTTTCTTACAACCATTTGCTTGAATAGGTTGTAAAAAAATGCTTTTAAAAGTAAAAAAAGGCTCCAATGATCACAGCTGTGGTGCGCGATCATCAGAGCATTTTTTTTACTTTTAAAAGCATTTTTCTGCAACCTATTCGCCTGAGCCGGTAGTAAAAAAGGCTTTTAAAAAGTAAAAAAAGACTCTGATGATCACAGCTGTGGCATGCAATGGTCAGAGCCTTTTTTTATGGAGGTGGGGGTGGGGGAATCCACTTTTGCTAGGCAAAAATTTGCTAGGCAAAAAATGGGGTGTGTATGTCCATTTTTCCTCTCAGCAGGCTCGTTTTTTCATTTCTGTGCCTGGATTCCGCTTCTTACACCTTCTTCTCCCCATCCCCCCCCCATTTTTCCATTTCTGTGCCTGGATTCTGCTTCTGCAAGAGAAGGCTCCGATGTTCGCTTGGGTGGCGGAGGGAAACTCAAAGCGTTGGGGGCTTCAAAACGGCAGAATGTGCTTCAAAATGTGCAGCTCCTGGCTCTAACAGTGAGTGATGTCAAGTTGGCCATGCCCATCCAGTCACATGACCACCAAGTCACACCCACAGAACCTGTAGCAAACATTTTTACATTTCACCCCTGATTCAAACATATTTAGAATGATTTTGTGCCATGAAGATGGTGTCAACTCCTACTAACTACACGATAGATTTTTTTTCAGGATTATTAAATTAGATTAAATGACTAAATTATATCATTAACATCTATTGAAAATTTATACCTGGGGATTTTGAAGACTTAGTAATTTTGTCACTTAGAGAGACAAGTGTGGCAGTTTTCAAAAAGAGTTTTTGAGCAATAGCTGAAAAACTTTTTATCCCTCCATTTGTTCTATCTACAAATAGAAAGTAAAATAGAAACACAGATGTGCTATCATTATTATTGAAACATCATCACCATTTAAATACCATTTTGATGACTCTATTCCATTTTATTCACAATTCCATCTGTTAGAAGAAAAATATAGGTATATGACAATGTTGCTTCACAGATTTCAATTCACAATACAGTACTGAAAAGAAAGAGAGGTGATAGGAGAAAAGGCAAGGAATCTTATGTTCTTACATTTTTATGGCATTTCATTATTTTATATATTAATATTATATTTATATATATTCATAAATTATTATTTATGAATTAAGTTTCATAAGAATCTTAAGTTCTTACGGCATTTCCGGATCCCTGCACAAATGGATAGCTGCATTCCTGTCAAACAGGCAACAAGTAGTCAAAATAGGGAGGGCTCTATCAAATCCGACACCAGTTAACAGCGGTGTCCCCCAAGGCAGTGTTCTAGGACCCACACTCTTTCTGCTTTACATCAATGACCTGTGTAATTATATTAAAAGCAGCTGCGTCCTCTTCACTAGGATGTAAAATTATTTAACACCACTGACAATGCTGCTGTCTTACAAAGCGACCTTGACCATGTGTCAGAATGGCCACGCATTTGGCAACTCCAAATCTCAACTAATAAATGCTCTGTCCTATATACTGGCAATAAAAATCAGAACACCAAATACAAGTTGGATGGAAATGACTTCATAGATGACCCTCATTCTGTCAAGGAACTAGGAGTACTCATCTCAAATGATTTAAGCCCCAAAGCTCACTGTAACTGCATTGCCAAAAAGGCATTAAGACCTAATTTTGTGAAGCTTCTTCTCTGCTAACGTTGTATTGCTAACTAGGGCATACAAAATCTTTGTCAAACCAATTCTCAAATACAGCTTGTCTGTCTGGAATCCACACTGTATAATCAGACACTAATACAATTGAGCGGATCCAAAGGTATTTCACGAGAAGAGTACTCCACTCCACTCCTCTACTCACAATACAATCCCTTATGCCACCAGGCTTGACATTTTGGGTTTGAACAATCTGGAACTGCGCTGCCTGCGGTCTGATCTAAGCATAGCACACAAAATTGTCTGCTACAATGTCTTACCTGTCAACAACGTCTTCAGCTTCAACCTCAATAATACATGGGCAAACAATGAATACAAACTCAAGGTAAACCGCTCCAAACTCAATTGCAGGAAATATGACTTCAGCAACAGAGTGGTCAAGGCCTAGAATGCTCTACCAAACTCCATTGTTACATCCTCAAACCTCCACAGCTTCAACCTTAAATGTCTACCGTGGACCTCACCCCATTCCTAAGAGGTCCATAAAGCGGGCGTGCACAAGCACACCAGCATGCCTACCATCCCTGTTCTACTGTCCCCATTTATTTGTATTCATTTCCCTCATTTTTTCCATGTTCATATTAATACCTGCTATCTTGTACATGTTTGAAAAACTAATAAAATAAATAAATAAATAAATAAAATAAATAAATAAATAAATAAATAAATAATCTGTGTTCATTTCTGGCCTTAAAATTCAAAACAGGATTCATTTTTACCGACCTACTATAGAGATGGGAGGGAGATCTGGGATCTTGATTTTGTTGCTATTTATTGCATAGTTGTCCGAGTTCTGTTTTTCCTCAAATATCATGTAACAATAGCTGGTTGTAAGTAACATGCAGCAAAGAAGGAAGCTCAGGATAAAGTTCTTATATTCCATTCTGGAAGGCAAAAAAGAAAATATGTTTTTCCTAAGGTCTCGGAGGTAGGTCATATATCAAAAGTATAGACATTTTTTTAGCATCTGTTTTTTTTGGTCTTCTCTCTTCACTTATCATTCCTTCACCATAATAGACAATTTTAGTATGTTACAACAAAACAGAAAAGTGTAGAAAGGCACATTCATCATTGATTGAAATGAGATGAGCAGTTTTAAATCCCTTTTCATCCTTTCTTGAATATCCCAATGTGCTGAGTGTAAACCTATCCTTGCAAGAAGCAGTTCTGAATCATTTAATAAATACCTCTGTGAACACTGAAGCTCAAAAATCAATATAAGCATCATTTACATATTTGACACATCTGTGACATGTTAGATTACAATTATGAAATTATCTGCAATAAAATGTCAATTAAACAATTTGGCAAAACACTTAAAGTCAGGAACAAAACTAAAATCTCTAGTTTACGCCTTAGAGATAACTTTTGCAAAAATTCATATATGCATTGATTAAAAAGGTTTGTTTGGCAAAATGTATATGGGTCAAATACAGAAATTCACAATTGGGCGTAGTTTATATATGTATATTTACTCATATTTTTATTATATTATTTATTTATTAGATTTATTTGCTGCCCATCTTGCCCTGAGGCAGCTCTGGTGGCTTACAAAGCTATAAAACTGTAAAACATTAGTATTTCTAAAAACAGTAACATAGTATTTAGCAAAAAAGCCAAGTTACAGTTAAAATATGGGGAAGGGGAGAGCAGGATGTGCAGGGGGGAGAGGTTTCATGTTTGGGGCAATGTTAAATTTATTTAAATAGCAATTACATTTTAGGTATTTGACACTAGAGCAATTTCAAATTGCGCAATTATTTTCTTAATTTAAAAACCTTGCAGAATGAAACATATCATCATAAAATAATCTGTTCAATAGATAATGTTACAATGTTCATTCCAGTATATGATAAAGTGTTTATTTGTCTATCTGGAAAGTAAGCTAATTTTTCCTCTGAACATCCATTTCCCTTTTTAAAAAATTCTTGCAATTTTCCTTTATTTTTCTCACAGCTTCCAAATAGTTTCAATAATCTGGTAAAAGTTTTAACATATAGGCACTCACATATAAATACATAATATAGGCAAAATGTGTTTGTTAGTCAACAACTAAGATAACATATTGAGGGTCTAGAAATTGTAGTTCATAATTACTATATATCCAAACCTTTATTTCCCTTTTTGTGCAATAATATTTAGTTAAAAAAGGAGGGGCGATAAAATTGTTTGTGATGAAAATAAACAAAATGTCACCTTAATCTATTAGGAGGGAAGTTTGACAATATTTACAGACTACTTTGAAATGCTAGTATTTTCTCTTCTTTTAGCATTGAAATAACTCCTATCAAACACTACCTCTATTGATCCAAACAATTACTTCATTTTGTCTATGTAAATATCCAAACATCAAGTATAATAATTCTAGATTCCTTAAAGAATAGTTCTAGAATAAAATTTAGATATTTAACAGCCATAGAATTAAAGATATACGGAAGTGCAGATCGGAAAATGAGAAAGTGTTTTTTTATCCATAGAACAAAATTGAGCAACAAGGCTGAAACCGATCAATTAGAAAAGAAATAAATTTTTGAACTTTGCTGATACAGAAACCAAAATGCAAATCCCATATGGCATGTTTGGATTTCATTTCTTTCAAAAATGTGTTAATCGCAGCCCTTAAAAATAATTTATGATTACATAGAAAAACAAAAGAACAACGCATAAGGTAGGAAAAACAATTACTCTGACCTTCAACTGACATTTCAAAAATATTACATATATGCAATCTTTATTGCAGAAAATACAACCAAATGGCAAAAAGCAACAAGAAAGAAATTTAAAAAATGCAGAATTTCTAAAGAAATATTAAATGTATTCATTTACTTTATTCCATATTTACAGAGTATAATATGTTTTAAAAAGCCCCAAATGGAGATTAAAAATGAAAATAAACATTTCCCCCCAATAAATAAGCCATTGCTTACAATATTGATTTTAAATATAAAAAAGAAAAATGGAAAGATGGATAGAAAGATGATTCCAAATATTGTTTGGCTGGTTCTTAATTAAATTTTCCATAGCTACCTTAAAAAAGAAGAATCCCAGGAAATTTTTATGCGTTAAAGGAAAGAACTCAAAATTCTGATTGGCAAATGACTATTATACTCACTACTCACTAGTAAAAATTAGAGCAGCTTTTCTCTACGTTATCTTCTTTGGCTCTAGGAGAATATGGGCAATGCACCTAGAGGCCCCTACCTTTTTTTCAGGAATCCAGTAATCCACATCTGTTTGTAGCATACCAGGGCTGGTTTGCTCTTATTATGGCTCACAATTTAATTTGCCGCATATGGTAATAATACATGCGTGCGCGCGCGCGCGCGCACACACACACACACACACACACACACACACACACACACACACACAAATAAAGTACTTTGCAGAGCAAACTTGAATTGATTTGATGTAAATTTAATCAGGAGAGACTTCTACTATCTGTAAGGAAAATTTCACCAGATGCATTTCAGATACAAATAATTTCAAATAATTGAAAAATATTTACTAAGACTTCCAGATCTGATTTCTTTTAATAAGGACTAACACTGTTTGCTGCCTAAGAAGAAAACTACTGTGCAAAATAAACAAAATAATCAATATTTTAAAGCCTTTTTCTTGTATTAATTTGAAAAAGAAATTATAAGTTAGTGATTGGCTACAACAGAAAGGAGTAACCTACCTGAAACATCTATTTTAAAAGCCTTTTTTTCTAATATTGATCAGCAAGATAAATTTCAGTATTTCAATGTATTATAAAACTGTTTTAACTCTTTTTAAATAATTTCCCATCTCTAGGAATAATTTCCAATAATACACTCTTAACATTTTTGTTTTGGTAAACAAAAAATGTTTAGCACCAAGTTAAAATAATGTGCTATAGTTCCATTTGGATTTAGTAGGAGACATTTGAGCATTTCTCTTAAGTATCTGGAGCCGAGACAGCCCAAGGAAATAACCACCAAAGTCTTTGAAAAAAAGGCTGCGTGGTGACTCCTAGGAGGGGTGGGGTGGGCGGGGCCAGCCAGGGATGGAATTTGGGGGATCTCTGAACTGCACAGAATCTTAGCTAGAGGTTCTCCAGAACCCCTGCGAACTGGCATATCTCTGTTGATTGATCACAGGTTTTGGCATGTTCAATTATATAGAAATTGAACTATTTAATGTTTCAGTTTATAGAGGTGTCAAATAAATTGAGATGCAGGGTGTATGCAAATCTGTGTAATATAATATTTTTCTGATTATACCAATGATATTAACCTTTTCATTGTTCTCCAACCCATCTGCTATGTGTGGGTGCTTAGAACTAGTATTAAAGAAAATATAGCAGGGATCATCTTTCCTTTTTCAAAAATCTACAACCATCTAAACAAAAATATTGTTTAGCAAACAGGGACAATAATGTTTAAATTTATATCATGAACATTTACATTAAGAAAGTTTGTATCCGGAAAGTTTACATATCAAAGAACAAAAGCAGGATAATTTATGCTTTTTAAGAAATTCTCAAGTCAATTTACATCAACAATTATATAAATAAGAGAAAGTAATATACTGTATATGAAAGCTCCATCTATGCGGATGAAAATAATCAATTAAAACAGCAAAGCAGTATAAGTCATATTAACATGGACAGTCAAATGGAACGGAATTTTACTAATCTGTATACTTTTATTTATTTATTCAATTGTTATAGCCATCTGACTCAAATAATAACTCTGGGTGGCTTACAATTCAAAAGATATACTACAACTAAAACAATAAAAACATTTTAAATAATAAATTATCCAAAATAAATATATACAGCAGCCAAAATACTGGGCCAATTAACACTAAAACCAGGAAAGATATAATTTGATATGAACATCTGGGCTAATTGCAAATTTTTATCAATGAAACCATGGATTCAAAAGGTACATTGCATTTTTCTCCAGGCTGCATTTAATGTAGAGCATTCCACTGTGTATGTAGAATACCATCATTATGAATACATTTTCTCTTTTATTTACATATCTCATCTATTCATTTATTTGTATCATTTCCGTTAAAGCTTTCTATAATGCCTTGCAAGATATATTACTCTTATAAAGAAGCCAAAACAGAATCAAATATAGAGTACAGTTCTCTGTATGTTTCCAAAATCATTAAAAGTCATGAGACTCAGATTGAAGGAAATTGATGTAAAATTGCACTCCAGCATGATTTCAATTAAATTATTTTGATCTATAATGCTGTGGTCCCTGAGAAAGGTCCCCTTCTCACTGACAGGAGGATGCACCCGAGCCTGTTAATACTAGTAGCATACATAGATATTACGAACACTTTAGAAATCTTCAACCTAGTTTGACAATGGTACCATCAGATGATTATTTTTATTTGTTCGTTTTGAAAGTATATTTTGAAATATATTATTTCAACGAGACTATTGCCCTTTTTATTTACTAGTAGCAGCTCTTTTTTAAAGCACGTGTTATATATCCATGTAACTGTAGCTGGAGAATTTGGACCTTTTGTATTTGACACATGCATTCTACCATTCCATTAAGATTTTTCGCTTCAGAATAACCTTTCACTTCTGAATATCCCTTTCTAAAATACATACATTGAAAACAGATGCCTTTTCTTCCATCTTCCTGCTCCACACTGTATATCATCTTTACAGTCTACCTCAGACACTGCAGTTGATTTAATTGTTCTTCTTGCTCAAGAAAAACCTTATGATGGGTTAGAGTTCAGCTGAAATTATGATTAATAACTAATCTGAGAGAGGGAGGAAGCTAATATTTTGCTGGCTAAAACTGTATGGATGCTGCCTTCTTAGGTAAATGTAAGATTCCATGCAGAATTTCTCTCTCACATTATTATATGAACTTAAGCATTTAACAGTGGTTAGAGTGAAATACTGCAGGCTACTTCTTCTGACTGCCGGCTGCCTGCAATCTGGCTGTTCAAATCTCACCAGGGTCAAGGTTGACTCAGTCTTCCATCCTTCCGAGGTCAGTAAAATGAAGACCCAGATTGTTGGGGGCAATATGCTGATTCTGTAAACCACTTAGAGAGAGCTGTAAAGCACTATGAAGTGGTATATAAGTCTAAAAGCTATTGCCATTTGACACAAATATGGTTGCATGGATATATGGGGGATAAATACACTCATATGATCAACAGTATTGATACTCACAAGACCCAGAGGAGCTACAAAGACATATATAAGAGCTGCACAAAGCAGGAGAACTATTTGGCTTAAAAATAAACCTGAAAAAGAGCCAGGTTATGTTTAATAAAGTCACCAAAGAAAGAAAGAAAAATATATCTGGAGAAGAACTAGATGTAGTAGACCACTACATATACTTTGGCCAACCGGTCTCAATGGAAGGTGATACAATAAAGGAAATTGAAAAGCATGTTAAATTGGTTGGCAGGCATTTGGCAAGCTAAGCATAATTTTCCAGAACAACCTTATGCCTGAAGGGAAAAGTTTTTGATCAGTGTTTGCTATCTGCTCTAACATATGCCTGTGAAACATGGACACTAACTTCACAATCTATACAAAAGCTACAAGTGGCGCAAAGAACCATGGAAAGATTCATGGTCGGCATTATAAGACAAGTTAGAAAGACCTGAACATGGATTAAAGAACAAACGAAAGTATACAATATCATCAACAAAGTAAAAGAATTGAAATGGAAATGGGCTGGTTGCATAGCAAGAAGATGGCAGGTGGACCAAGGCAGTCATAGAATGGATCCCACTCTATTTTTATTTATTTATTTATTTATTTATTTATTTATTTGTCACAACAATATATGTAGGTATCATACAAAAAGATTATATAGTAAATAAACATATATATATATGGGTAAATATAAGGAGGTATAAGCATATATATAGGAAGGAGAAAAGAAAAACAAAACAAAAAAACCAAAACAAAAAAACCACAATAGGACAGGAATGGTAGGCACGTTTGTGCGCTTATGCACGCCCCTTATGGTCCTCTTAGGAATGGGGTGAGGTCAATAGTAGAAAGTTTTTGGATAAAACTTTTAGGATTATGGGAAGAGACCACAGAGTCAGGTAAAGTATTCCAAGCACTGATGATTCTGTTACAGAAGTCATATTTTCTGCAATCTAGATTAAAGCGGTTGACATTAAGTTTAAATCTATTAGTTGCTCTAGTATTATTGCAATTAAAGCTGAAGTAGTCTTTAACAGGAAGGACATTACAATAGATGATTCTGTGAGTTAAGCTTAGGTCTTGTCGAAGGCGACGGAGTTCCAAGTTTTCTAAGCCTAGGATTTCAAGTCTGGTGGGATAAGGTATTTTGTTGTTTTCAGAGGAATGGAGAACTCTTCTTGTAAAATATTTCTGGACACGTTCAATTGTATTGATGTCAGAGATGTGGTGAGGGTTCCAAACAGGTGAGCTGTATTCTAGAATTGGTCTAGCAAATGTTTTATATGCTCTGGTTAGTAGTGTGGTGTTTTTGGAAAAGAAGCTACGCAAAATTAGGTTTACAACTCTTAGAGCTTTTTTTGCTATGTAGTTGCAGTGGGCTTTGGCACTTAGATCATTTGACATGAAAACTCCAAGGTCTTTGACGGGATGGGGGTCGTCTGTAAGGTAATGTCCATCTAGTATGTATTTAGTTTTTGGGTTCTTTTTTCCTATATGTAAGACTGAGCATTTGCTGGTTGAAATTTGGAGCTGCCAATTTTTAGACCAAGCGGATAGATGATCAAGGTCGTTTTGAATGATAGAAGTATTGTCTGTGGTGTTAAATAGTTTGACATCATCAGCAAAGAGAACACAATTACTTGAGATATGGTCACAAAGATCATTAATGTATAGTATAAAGAGTGTTGGTCCAAGGACGCTGCCTTGAGGAACGCCACTCTTGACAGGAACAGGATTCGATAAAGCATTGCCAATTTTGACCACTTGTTGTCTGTTAGACAGAAAAGCAGATATCCATTTGTGGAGGGGTCCTGAGATGCCATAGGATGTTAGTTTTAGGAGAAGTTTATCGTGTACTACTGAGTCAAAAGCTTTGCAGAAGTCTATGTAGATTGCATCTATTGATTTGCCTTGATCGAGATTTGAAGTCCATATGTTTTTGCAGTGGAGAAGTTGTAAGTTACATGATAATTTTTTTCTGAAACCAAATTGTTTGTTGGAGAGTAGGTTGTTAGTTCCTAAGTGTGAGGTAATGGATTGGTTGATGATAGATTCCATGACTTTGCAGGTGACACAGCACAAAGAGATCGGTCTGTAGTTTTCGACTAAGCTGGGGTCTCCTTTTTTGAAGATAGGGATGACTGTGGCTAGTGACCAAAGTTTGGGAAGAGAACTGGTAGTGAAAGCTTTATCAAAGATAATACTTAGGGGTTCTGTTATATTAATGGAAAGTTTTTTTAAGAAGTATGCACATAGTCCATCGGGTCCAATAGAAAGCGATGGTTTTAAGTTGTGAAGAGCTTTTCCAACATTGTCTTCTGTGAAATCTATATGAGTTAAATCATCATAGTCATTGCTGGTTTGTTTGTGGAATGTCGGATATGTGTTATCGGAGTTAACAAAAACTGAGCCAAAGAAAATGTTGAAGAGGTTAAAAAGCATCCATGAAAGACACTTAAAACAAGATGGATCAGCAACATTAGCAAGTATTGTGGGCCCAGTTGCAAAAGAAAGCTCAGGATGGTATTGGTTGGAAACATGCAGAAAGAGGCCTTCATTCTGCAGTGGATGGAAAATAGCTAAAATGACGATGACGATGATCAATAGTAGTGGTAAAATATACCTCCAGGGGAAATGGTGCCATTCTAGTTGCCTGATGCCACTATATAGTCTAAATACATCCACCAATGTGATAAAAACAAACTGGAAAAAACATTTGTGTGCACTTCATTAATTGCTACAGAGAACAAGAACAGAAGGCAAATTTCATAAAAGATGGCAGTTTCTGATTTGAAACATTTTCTATATTATGAAGAAAACTATGTGGATTCCATTAGAAAGCATAGATTCTGTTTTTAGTAAAACAAAAATAAAGAAGCAGATCTTAAATATTGTGTTTTAAAGAAAGGATATAGAAATGTTGGCTTTTTCCTCCATTGGTGTATATATGCAAAATACTCAACTCTATATGTCTTGGTGACATCAAGTGCTGTGATAAACCCCATTAAATGGAGCTAGTGATGCTTGATAATTTAAATGCTGCAAAGTACAAATAGTCTTAAATAAAACTGAAGTTAATTTTATTATGCATTTGAGATTGTGTATTCTTTTTCACCTTTTTATCATGTTTATCCTGGAAAGAGCTAATTACATCACATTCATGCGGTGCTAAGAGAAGGACAAAAGTCATTAGATATTTTAGCAAGAGAGTGATTCAAATCAACCACAAAATATTTATAGGAAATGCTGTATATCATTATCAAACGGGCTTTAGATTCCCAGATTGGACAGTGTTCTGTGCAACTATTTTATCCTGAGGTCCTGGGTTTCTACGTTGCCAGCTGTTTCACAGCTGTCATTTTTATTATTATAGTTGGTCACAGAGTCAGACAGATGTTTGGGCTGGATCTGGCATTTTTACTGATCAAGACTTGCCCAAGGACCTGGGATAGGCAAATGTTGTTGTTTAATAATATTACAGGTATTGTTGCAAGTTGTAGGCTGTACCAAGTAAAGCCGCCTTTTGCAATTGACTGATGTTGATGTTGTCAATGCTTAAGTAGTGCTCCGGATGCCTTAGAATTGACCTAAGGTGCCTATTACAGTTGGTATTATTATCTTTGTTTTCTTTTGCCATAATCATGTAGAGGTATTCTAATGAGTCATTTTGGCATCTGTGTTATGTCATTGTTTATAATTAACTTGTGTGATTTTCTGGCACACAAGCTGAGTATATGATCTACTGTCATTATATATTATTATTTCTAGGTTGATCCAACAATGTCCTGTTCAGTCAATAAATGTATATATGTATCAGACTTCCACCTTTCCGAAGTCAGTAAAATGAGGATCCAGATTGTTGGCGGCAAAATGCTGACTCTATAAACTGCTTAGAGAGGGTTGTAATTGCTATTTTGTAATGACAAAATCATTAGCTGATTTTATAACTGGATATATTGAAATTAGATTGTATTTAACATTGTATGGAAAAACTTTAACATTTTCTATAGAAATAGTTGGCAGCTCTTTCTGAAATATTTCAGGCATGGTGTCCCTCAAGAAGCTTATGGGGGCTGCTGTGAAGTCTTTTTCCAGACATCGTTGCCTATGAATGCTTTCTTGTCTTAAATGTTTTCAGTCTGAAATTGTTAAGTAAAACTTGGGTTACCAAGGAAGTGGATTGGACTTAGATTCTGTATTATATTCTATTGATAGTATTACAATATTAAATATTTCAATTCATACACTGTATGTATAATAATAATTGATTGTTGATAGTAATAAAAAATAATAATTGAATATTAATAATAATAAAAGGGCCAAGAGAATGTTATGTGGTATGTACAGAATATATAGTTAGAACATTAGAAAGATTTTTGTAGGCTCTGAAATTTAACTTCTTTGAGAATTATGTTCTTTGTAACTAGGAAAAGAAGATGCATATTTAAAAAGGTGGACAAATCTGCACATGCAAAAATGTTTGTAGTTATAGCTTTCCTCACATTAAATGAGTCAAATGAGATTCAGGTTGATTACTGCACTTTTAATTTCAGCACAAGTTATTATTTTGGTCATGTTTTATTCTGCAAGAGACTGAAGACTATATCCTAATTCCTTTAATATGTCAAGAAAATATTTTTTCTTTTGCCTTAACTCATGCTTTCTATGGAAACTTAGATTTCATCTTTATTAAAATTTCAGTGTGCAAGATAGTAATTTACCATTTAAAGAAAAAAAAATATTTTCAACCTGCCTTTTTATTCTTTCCCAAATATTCAAGAAATATCAAGAAATATTTTGGAATGAATAATCCCAAAAACAATTAAAATATTTTGGCCACGTACATTATAAATGCACATGCATGCGTGCCCATGCATAACCGAACCAGTAGCGACGGGATTTGGAACCCGCCACTGCATATGAGCTTTTAAATAAGCAGGCCCAATCAAAACTGTGTTTGCATTTAGGCTTGTATCTATATCCTCCAAACGCTTGTTAAACTACTGGCAGACACAACATTGATATATTTTCAATTATTTTGGTAATTGCAGCTGGAAACAATTCAAAAACTGAATACCCAATACTTGAATAGTCATTCAGTCAATGATAAATATTCATATGTGTTATCTATTTTGGATGTGTCACAATAGAGACTGCTCTTTTAAAGATTGCTGTAGTAATTGTAAGGCTCATTTGGAAGCCATATGAAAACATCATATATATTTTTATTTATTTATTTTTACTAATTAATATTCATTTATTTCAATTATTTATTAGGCTGGTCCTGTCATTTATTTTGTGTCACGTGACAACATTTATTGATGAGTAGGGGAAATCTGGATTGGCTTCAACTAGACTTGACAAACTAGACTGCTCAGGTAGGGAAAGTGGACACTACTAAGGATTGTGATTTATTCTGTCTACTTTCCCTTTTTTAGAGGAATCATCTTAAATTCCAGATCATCTTTTTTTCAAATAAATGCATTATTTTTTGTTTAACTGTTTGGCAGCACAATTCTATATATATTCAATAGGACAGAAGTCCCATTAAATTTAAGTAAATTTACTTTCACACAAATTAGTATAGAATTATAATGGTACACTGCAAGCTATGCTCTTTTCCTTGAAAGTAAACAATAATAAATTCAGCATGAAGTACTTCTGAAAAGTTATCTATAGAAAATTACAATTTATTCATAATTAAAAAATGTATCTATATGTTGAAAATTACAAATAAACCACTTCAATTGCAAAATGCAATTACCAATATTTGGAAATGTTCAGAAAGTTATTTAGTAATATTTTGATGTATAATTTCACTAAAATACTATTATTTTAATAATATATAATTTTTATAAACCATCTAATTCCCTGATTCTGAATGTTTTACATAAAATAGAAAATTAAATCAATGCAAATTTTCAGGTTTGCCAAATAAATATAACATTTCTATCAAAATTCAGACATTGCCCTGGTTAAGAACCGTATCTTACATGTTTATAAAAGCTTTCTGGTTAATTTTTGTTGATTTCCAGCATTATAGATTTGTGTCTTTTTAATCTATTCAAAATGAATGAATTTTAGTTTTTGTAATAATAAGATTTTTTTAAAGTATAACATGAGGTAAAAAGACCTGCCATTTCTAATTTTAGCATCCTTTTATTTGAGTCCAGTTCAAAAATGAAGAATTGTCTGAGTAATATACTCAAAAGTGATAACAGTGGAATGCAAGTATTTATTTTATTTATCATTAAAGACTGAAAGGTGAAAATAAATTCTATGTACACAAGGACCACACTTGGCTACCATAAATATCTCATAGTTTCCACTTACCTTTGTGTTGTGTTGGATATTAGATGGTTTGAATGCTCTGCTTCTCCTTTTTCTTCTTGCACGTTGGCAGCTAAGCATCAAGTTGTGATTTAAAAATGATTGTGGCCCTTTTTATAGTGTCAGTGAGGGAGGGGGAGGTTGGGTGCCACACCTCATCCATTACTTTACCCACCTCTTAAATTCAGTACCTACTACATTGTTTCTGGGTGTGTCACATGATATTTTGAAAGATTTGTCCTATGAGATTTTAGAACGTTCTATTTGCTTTGCAGGAGAAAATCAGGAGATATAGAGGGAAAGGAAATGGTGACGCAAGGCGAACTGATGTTCAAAAGAGAGGCATTTCTCAGATCAGTAAGTACAGACCATCCCAAATTTGCCTTTTGACAGAAAGGACAAGAGTGCATCCCTTTTATATCATTATCTTTTCCACAAACAGAACCCAAACCACTTTCTCTGTATTTTGCTTCCTCCCTGATGAAGAGAATTTTTTTCATCGTAGTGGACAGTCGCAGTCTAGTTGAGGGTACTCGGGGAAAGTGGCAGAGCTGATCCTTCTAGTTCCTTCTAGTTCCAAAACCTGTTTCTTGGATCAGCCGCTTTTCTGTCTGTAGTGATAGGACTAGTCTTGTGAGATACATTATCACTTCCTGTGCAAGTTAATACTTTGAAGGAAAAAAACAACCAACCAACAGACTGCTTTGAAGGAATAATTTTTCATTTGGCTGATTTGAATAAACAGAGAACTCCATTCTTTTTCTCAAAGCCCCTTTTAACAGGAGATTGTGCCCCTCCTGTGTGTGTTTGTGTGTATGTATGTTCTCGTGCGCGCACATGTGCACATGCGGTTATATAATGCTTCTAAATGGAAAGGAATCTTTCAGAACTCTGAAATTTTGATATACATGCCCTTAGACCTTTTTTTGTTCTTTCTTCCTCAGTTCAGTTACCCTGGTTGCAATTAGCCCATTGCTGATTGTCAAATTTTGACATAAAAAGCTGGAGGTGCATGGCATCTGTCCTAAATGACATTTTCAAGTAGTTGTTCTGTTTCTAATTTGCCATCAGGTTACGAAATGCCCAAATAAACAGCAAACAGGAGTTGCGGGTAAATGTGGTTTCATCATTTAGGCTAGGAACATAAAAACAGCCACAGCAAAATATTGCTTACCCAGAAAATATTCCTCTTAAAGCAATTACATAAAATGTTACGATTAAAAATATAAAATATAAAACCAACCAAAAAATATATAAAAGAGTAAAAAGAAAAAATAGAAAGCACAGAAAATATATATATAAATAAATAAGTACAGTATATAGCAGGAGTCTCCAACCTTTCAGACCTCAGGGACCATTAAATTCATAATTTTAAATCCCGTGGACCACTAATAAGATCTGCCTAATGACTGGCTGGGTGGGCATAGCTAGGTGGTCATGTGACTGGATGGGCATGACCAACTCAATGTCACTTACGTCGAGGGGTATCTTGCCAGCCTCTCTTTGTCCTTCCCCTCCAAGCCACTCCTCGCCTGTCTGCCCGGGCTCCTTAGGGCCCCAACAGGAAGCAGTTGTTGGAACTGAGCAGCCACCATGAGAAAGAGTTGGTGAAACAGCTGGCTCAGTTCAAATTGGATTTGACTGAGAAGGAGGATCAGTAGAAGCACCTCACTGAGGACTATGAGATAGGCTTTCCAAGCAGAGGGAAGACCTGCAAGTGTGCAAGTCAAGGTGCCAGCACCTGGAGGCTCAGTGGGCTGAGGTGGTCAGCCAGTTCCAGGCTATGATGCAGTCCCACTGGAATGAGGCACTCCGGCTCTTTGCCACCAATGGCACTTCCCTCCAGCCTTTGCCCATAGCCCCACATCAGGAGGCTGAAACAGACTCCAAGTTGGAATTTCTGCCCCCCTCTGATCCACACAAAAAGACCCCGAAGGGGGAGACTCTCTGCAGTAAGACAAACACTCATTGCAAGTATCTGGTCCAAGGGCTATAATTTCATGACTCCTGATTTGGTGCAATATAAAAATTGCAAATAATTGTTCTGTGGATCACCATTTTCTCATGGACCACCAATGGTCCATGGACCACCAGTTGGTGACCACTGGTATATAGTAAAGAAAAAAATATATATAAAGAAACAAATTCCTCTTTCATCACAACAAATATAAACAATTTTAGTAACTTATTATCTTCTCTTAAAATACAACAAATAATCTCTTCTTCTTATATATCATCTCTTATTTATAAGTTGGTCCTGGTTACTGAAGGTAAGTAAATTAAATTAAATTAAAACAATTGAAATTTGTACATTAAACTGTGCAGCTGATCTGTGATGAATCGGTGAATATGTGTTTCTTCTTAAAGCTTTATTTTGTTTTATTTTTGTTTTCAATTACAATTTAAAGTTTTGAGTTTAATCCAGTGGTAGGATTCTGCCGGTTCTAGGCGGTTTGGCCGAATTGTTTGCTAAATTGGTGGCTCGCCCCGCCCCTTACCCCACCCCTCTCCACCACTACTTACTGGCCTTGCAGCACACAAACTATTTGTTAAATTGTTGGGCTAATTGCAACCAGGGAAACTGAACTGAGGAAGAAAGAGATGAAGGAGAGAATGGGGGGGGGGAGAAAGATGAAAGAGAGAAAGGGGGAGAGAAAGAGATGGAGAGAAAGAGGGGGGAGAAAGAGAGATGGAGAGAAAGAGGGAGAGAAAGAGATGGAGAGAAAGAGGGGGGAGAAAGGGGGAGAGAAAGAGATGAAGGAGAAAAAGTGAGATGAAGGAGAGAAAGGGGGGAGAAAGATGAAAGAGAGAAAGAGGGGGAGAAAGAGATGGAGAGAAAGAGAGATGGAGAGAAAGAGGGGGAGGGAGAATGGATTTGTTCTGGTAATTGGTTTAACAAGCATCACACTGAAAAAGTGACTTATGACCGTTTTTCACACTTACGAATGTTGCAGCAAACTGTCATTAGGGCAAAGAAGCTATGTCACATGACCACCTGGCCATGCCCACCCGGTCACATGAAGCACCACAGTTGTGAAATGAGTGACATGGTTATTAAGAATGCTGCAACAGGCATAAATGAAGACTGGTCATAAGTGTGAGGACTGGTCAAAAGTGTGAGAACCTGTCAGAAATCACTTTTTTCTGCCCTCTGGGTAATCCCTATGTGCATAGGGACTACTCAGAGGGCTGAAAAAGTTATTTTTGACCTGTCCTTGCACTTTTGACCAGTCCTTGCACTTACGAATGTCCTCACATTTTACATTTTGCGCCCTATCTTGTAACCGTGGTGAAGAGAAGCAGTTGTGAAATGAGTGACATGGTTGTTAAGAATGCTGCAACGGGCATAAATGTGGGGATGGTCATAAGTTGGAGGACTGGTCAAAAGTGCAAGGACCGGTCAGAAATGACTTTTTAGCCCTCTGAATAGTTTCTACGCACATAGCCATGGCCACCCAGTCACATGACCAGCTAGCCATGCCCACCCAGTCACATGACCACAAAGCCAGTCCCAAAATAAGTCATGCCCACAGAACCGGTTGTTAAAAAATTTGAATCCCACCACTGGTTTAATCCAGTGGTGGTATTCAGCTGGTTCAGTCGCTACCAGGTGAACCAGTAGCGGCGAGTGTGGGAGGCTCCACTCATCTGTCTGGACATCATCACATCCCCTTTTTGATGCTCTGCATGTGCACAGAAGGCCCTGAGCATGCGTGGAGGTGCACACACTCACATTTGCGAACCAGTAGCAAAGGTAAGTGAATACTACCCCTGTTTTAATCCTTTTTATATCTTGGTAGTTAAGCATCAATTCTATCAATCCTCATACAAGCCTCACCATTCTTCACTTGGCTGTGCCTTTGTTATGAAACTCAGAAACCTTTAATGGTTTACATTTCCCATGCCATGAAAATATTCTTTGTGAGCAATAGTTCTTCCTTATTTAATAAGATTTAGTATTGATAAAATAAGAAATTGTTCCCTGATGTCAAGAAAGCCTATGTGTCTCCTGCTGTTTCTCAAACCCTCTATTGAATTGCTGAAGTCAATTGGTACACAGGCTGGGAATTAAATGGGCATAATGCAATCTGCCCAACACTGCTCCCCCTGGTGCATTTTGGCCCATCTGAATAGTCTTAACGGCAGCCCTGCGAAGAGCACATTTTACAGTTCATCAGTGAAGTGACCGAGGCATAAGCAATCATAAGTAGGGTGTGCAACCTTCCCACTCAGTCATATAGCAAAGAAAGACTCCCAGCCATTTGTGCCAAGAGTTGACTTTACTGAAGCTTAAGTGGTTACAGAAGTAGCGTAAGCTGAATCTGAGGTTTTCCTATGCAAACAACACAAAGGAAAATTCCCTCTTTCTTCCCCTCCCTGCCTATCCCCCGATTATCTGAAAATGTTCAATCAGGTGCTTGTATATTCTTTTAGTAAACAAGTGCTCAGTTCCCAGCTGTGCACCTCACTACTTGACCTTGACTGGCTGTAGCTTCTCACACAACTCAGTTGGGCTTCAATTCTCCCCTTCTTCCTTACATTCCAATCTTTCCTTCCCCCCACTCATCTCCCCCCACTCTTGCAGTCCTAATGTCAGGCTGTCAGCTCATGAAGCTTGGATTGGTGAGATGCAGCAGGGACAAAGTCCAGGAAAGGATGCAACAGGTCCACAAGATGAACCTGAGAAAAGCTCTCTAGAGTCTCTATCTGCTCCTTTAAGTGGGAACTTTGAATCCCGAAGGACCCTCCAGATTGCAAACCTGCTTTTATTGGGGAAGCACTACCACTTAGACTTGCCCACTCAACTAGGGGCAGAACTGCTATAACACCACATCTCCAACTTACAGTCTGTATACAGTAGGCAGTTCAGAAGGATGCCAGGAATTCTCAAGCTTAAATCATGACTGTGCCAAATCCTTATTTAACTAGTTGTCAAGCCACATTCTGACTGGCCTCTCTTCTCTACCTAATTATTTTTTGAAAGGGATTCTAGTGGGTTGGAAAGCAAAATGTCAGCATCCAACATTATGGGGTCCTTAATACTCTCTGAACTTTGTTGTTTTCTTGCAGATTTTCATTATCCAAACTAGTTAGCATAAGAGGTGCTTTTCAGCAGATTCTGACAGGTTCTGGAGAACCGGTAGTGGAAATTTTGAGTAGTTTGGAGAACCAGCAGATACCACCTCTGGCTGGCCCCAGGGTGGGATGGGAATGGAGATTTTGTAATATCCTTCCCCAAGGAGTGGGGAGGGAATGGGGATTTTGCAGTATCCTTCTCCTGGAGTGGGGTGAGAATGGAGATTTTGCAGTATCCTTCCCATGCCACGCCCAGCAAGCCACACCATGCCCACCAAGCCATGCCCACAGAACCAGTAGTAAAAAAATTTGAATTCCACCACTGGTTAGCATCATCACTGGGCATTGACAATGTTACCTAGTTTGGGTAATGCAACATCTGCAAGAAAACAATTGAACTCAGATAGTACCAAGGACCTCTCATTGCAACCCTGAGCTACAGAAATTCTCCTTATCATTAACGATCATTCCAAGGATGACTCTAAAGTTCAAGTGAGGTCTGAAAAGTTTTTTTTTTAAGGAAATGAAACAGAGGGTAGGTGCTGACTGATTTAGTAGGAAATGTGCTCACCTGTCCAGAAAAAAATGCAAATGCCTATAGATTTTCTTGTATAGAATAGGGAAGGGGCTGGAGGATATAACAAGGATAATTGAAATGTTTTTGTTATGTTCTCCCATGAACTCTGTGTTTCCCAATTTGTGAATGAACAAACTTGTGAATGAACAAACTCACTTTCTGGAGTCATTTTGCAGAATGCACAATATGTTCTCAGTCTGTAAATCAAGTTATGTGAATTAAGTCAATTGTGGTATTTATTTATTTATTTATTTAATTTATATACCGCCCTTCTCCCGAAGGACTCAGGGCAGTTTACAGCCAAATAAACAGATTTCACAAAAATTTAAAAACATTTTAAAAAGCTAATTCGATTAGGCCGAAACAGATTAAAACTATAATAAAACACACATTAAAACTACATTAAGCCATCCCCGTGCGATGAAACAAAAAGGTCCTTAGCTCGCATCAAAAGGTCTGGAGGTCAGGGAGTTGACGTATCCCTGGAAGCAGCTCATTCCAGAGGGCAGGAGCCCCCACAGAGAAGGCCCTCCCGCTGGGGGTCGCCAGTCGACATTGTTTGACTGACAGCACCCTGAGGAGACCCTCCCTATGGGAGTGCATGGGTCGGTGGGAGGCAATTGGTAGCAGCAGGTGGTCCCGTAAATAACCTGTCCTATGCCATGGAGTGCTTTAAAGGTAGTAACCAACACCTTGAATTGCACCCGGTAGACCACTGGAAGCCAGTGCAACTTGCACAGGAGAGGTGTTACATGGGAGCCTCGAGTTACTCCCTCTATTACCCGCGCAGCCGCATTTTGGACCAGTTGGAGCCTCTGGGTGCTTTTCAAGAGAGCGTTACAGTAGTCCAGGCGGGAAGTGACGAGGGCGTGAGTGACCGTGCATAGGGAAACCCAGTCTAGAAAGGGACGCAACTGGCGTATCAGGCGAACCTGATAAAAAGCTCCCCTGGCGACGGCCATCATATGCTCTTCTAAGGACAGCCGTACATCCCTGAGGACGCCTAAATTACGAACCCTCTCCATGGGGGCCAATGACTCGCCCCCAACAGTCAGCGATGGAGTCAGCTGGCTGTACCGGGATGCCGGGATGCCGGCATCCACAGCCACTCAGTCTTGGAAGGGTTGAGTCGAAGCCTGTTCTTCCCCATCCAGACCCGTATAATATTTATATTATACACTGTGATTAATCAAAACCAACATACAGCATTAATCTGAGCCTCTACTGCAGGATAAATTTCTACTGTCTAAAATAATATGGAAGGAATATTGACTGTATTATATAGTACTGCACAGTTTTATTGAGCTAAAATGCCATACATTTGAAATGTGATTAAATGTGTTGGGCTAAAGACTATAGTAGTAACAGATCTAGCAGACCAATAGACCTAGTAGTAACAGAGACTGCAATAAAAATATTAAACTTAGTCACATGTGGATTAACAATTTGTTCACAAAGTCATTAATGTTATTAATATTATATAGCCTGAATTATGATTTTTATTTTTCGTCAACTTTGATAGTGTTATGATTTTAATTTATAAAGTAATTTATCTAATTTATCAAGTAGTCCTTCTAGTAAGTAGCCTGTGCAGATTATTCCAGATTTTTAGACAACACTGCCCTCATGTGCACTTCTTTAATACTTCGAGGGGGAAAATTATTAATTTTTCAACTCTTTTGTGGGCATTTGAATTTATACACGCAAACTGGGTAAAAAATGTTTAAACTGCTGAGGACATGTCCCTAAAGGATCAATACTTTATATGGGCTGATTTATAATTGTTGTTTTAAAGTTTTTAAAAAATTGGACTATGAAGATGCTTTGCCTATATCATTTGCTTAACAAGATATACTGTACAACATGGCTTGGGTACTTTAATACTTTTTTATGTACCTTCAATCTTAGAGTCCTTAAAAGAAGCAACACTTGAACTATAATCAATGAAACCACATTTCATAAAGTACTAAAATGGAGGATGAAAGTTATAGACTTAAACTGTGGAACAAAGAATTGGAATCCAATCCAACTATTGGAAAATCAATGATTTCTAGGCTTTAAGAAATATAAAACATATTTCATATAATTGAAAAATGAAATAAATTAATCAAAATAATTATTTTATACCTATTGTACTTCTCAATGAACCTTTAAAAAGGTTGGACATTAAATTTTTTTTACACTGGTTTTATAATAAATTTGAGTGGTCTTTAGCCTCTATGACTTCTAAAAATAAGAAGAGGCAATATCTTTTTATGTGATCTAAATTTAATAATAAAAAAGAATTTTATAGTGATATAAGATGGAAACTATAAAATCTTTTTTTTATTGTTAATTAGTTTTTCCTTTTCTGTTAGTTTATTTTAATTGCTATATTTTTTCTCTTTGCATAGCTACTATACAGTACATAGTGTTGATTTGCCTGTATTTTATTTTTTAAAAATTATGGCCAGTTGCACAGCCAGCTAGATGTTTAGACTAGATTTGTCATTTTTATCTGCCTAGCGAGTCCTTTCCAAGAACCTGGGATAAATGTTGTTCTGAATAAAGCTGACCTTTGCAATTGATTGATGGTGATTTTGCTAGTGCTGATGAGGTTCAAGTCGGGCTCCAGATGCTTTGAGATTGAACTCAAGGCTCCTTCGGTGCTACCCTTTTTTTCTTTTGCCACAGCAAAAGAAAGGAAGTCTTTAATTGAATTATGACAAGAATCTTTCTCTCTACTCTAGTTTCAGCTAATTTTTCTTCGTATGTGTTTAATTATACTGTTTGGATTCAAATAGCTTTAATGTTGCTCATTCAATTAAATAATTCACGCACATATTTATGATTGAGAGCTATTTTCCAGTAGGCCTTCATTTCACATTTTAGCTGACATTTAGATGACTAAATAACACATGAGAAGAACGGCAGTCTAAGCAGAATCCTAAAATTGCTGGCATACGCAATGATGTCAACCTCATACATTCATACTAAAGGAGTATATTTTCTTGCTAGTTCATGATGTGTTGAAGGTGATCAACATACTGTTGTAAAAGTAATCAGCTTGTCTGTAATACAGCTACCAACACAATTCTAAAAAACTTAAGGAAACGCAACAGATGTCAGAGAAATAGGATAGGAATGGGCAATACAGACAGCTAGTAGTTTTGTGTCAGCAGAGGAATTGGGCAGAGGAGCGATCTCAATAGTGGTGAAATTATTCTGAATTGGGACAGGAAAGATATCTGTTCTTTTTGTACTCAACTCTGACTTTGTACATCTAGAAACTTGAATGTGGGTATGCAATACAAGGCAGTGTTCCTGATTTTTCAGAGGCTATTTACAATAAAAGAAAAATGACTATATTAAGGGAGAAAAGGTGAAAGGAAAGAGGAGAAAAGGAGGACCAGTTCAAACCCAAGAATACACTAAAGCAGAAGTTTGTCTACTCCAAGGATAAAACATCCAGACACAAACTGAGCAAGGTAGTATATGCAGTACAATACAGTGAGCCATGTGCAGATCTGTACATTGGGGAAATAAAGCAACTTCCTCATTAAGTCGCCCACGACTTACCAAAATCCATCAGGACTAGATTCGGTAGTCCATCTGCATTTAAAAGATAAAGGCTACTCTTCTGAAGACAGCAAACTCCACATTTTGGACAGAGAGGATCACTGATTTGAAAGAGTGGTCAAAGAGGCCATCTATGTCAAAATTGAACAGCTCTCTCTCAACAGATTGGAGATAGACATCACCTATCTCCAATCTACAACACAGTCCTTTCAACAGTTCCAAGAAGACTCCACACCCATTTGCATCACTCATCAGATCCTGATGATATGGGTAAACCTCCAGGTGGCCTCAATGAGTCTCTGGAAGAATGCAAATGACCAGCTGACTGCAAGGAGTATAAATCCTTCCACACCCCACCATCTAGTCAGAGCTGAAGAAGCTTCTTGGATGAGAAGCGAAACATCTTCAAAAGAAAACTAGAAAGTCCAGTTGCCTCTTGAAAAAGCACCTTTGGGATTCACCTTTCTGCACTAAGATTTCCAAATCTTTTTTTCTGTTCTCCATATTTGGTTTATCTACATAAAGACACTAGATTCTACTCCTTCCTGTATTCACAGTTTCAAGATCTGGTGCATCCATATCTGTAAAGTTGATTTCCCAGAGTAATAAGGATTCAAGTAATCATTGTACAAACAACCCACAGTTGAAAACTTCACCAGTAACATAGAAGAGACTACCTACTCTTCATTACATCATGATGCTGTGATGAAAAGCATAGAAACTCCCTGCCCTAATATATACCGAGATAAATTAGTTGTAAATTGAAAAAAAATGGAAAAATGTTTACTTGCTGATATTCTTGAATCACTACTACTTTTATCCTAATAAATGTTGTTAAGGAAATTCTTAGATTTGTGCTTGAGAAAATTGATTTTCAGCTCAGACTAACAACATCCAGTACATCTCTCTGAGAACTTAGCATTGTACTATTTTCTAAGCAATCTTTTCTTATGTTCACATTATTCAGTTTGAAGACTTCCAGATTAGGATTGCAAACACCTTCCTTCCATTTCTGGTGAAGTGCAATCACCCTTGCCATTTCCTGGGCCACATTTTTCAACTGGAAGAAGATAAGACCTATATCCATTGCTTCTTCATCCTCCTACTCAGTGCTTCATAGTTTATTTTATTTATTAAATTTTTTATCTCGCCTTTCTTACTTTATAAATAATGTAAGGTAATAGACATGCATACTACACCTTCCTCCTCCTATTTTCTTCACAACAACAACATTGTGAAGTAGGTTGGGTTGATAAATAGTGACTGACCTGCATGATGTTCTGCACTGATTCTGGTTGTGTTATTTATTCCCATTTGTAGAGTAACAATCAGTAAGTAAAACAGCCTGGGGAAACTTGCATTGTATTCTGCATATCTGACCCAAGAAGGCAACATACTTCTTTTGATACTGTCTGTTCTGACTATTGCTGTTTTAGTCTCTCTCTGTATGGAGTCTTTTCTCATTGCATGTTGTCTCCTCCACTTCAGGGTACAAATTCTTTGTTTTGCAGAGTCCTCTTCCTTGGTTCCTGAGATCTGTGGTAGCTGTTTTTTATCTAAAGGCTCAGCAACAATATCAGCATGAGACCCTATAATCTATTACAGAGTTCAAGAATATAAGATGCTTCTTGACAGCAGTGAGCCTTTATGTCTCATTTTCTTGCCCTCCCTCAATTCTGGGTTGGGGGTTTTCTTGATTAAGTGTCTCCTGTTTTCCATTCATGAATAACCTATTTTGATTGCTAAGTTTGGGGTGGACAGCAGTTTTGCTTCTGGTTCTTCATCTCTTCCTGGAGAACATTTGGCTTGCATTTGTAGCATGTATAGTTCTTACTGTCTTCAGAAGGAAAATAAACATGATATATCCCCAGGAGTTCATAAGATCTGTGTTATTCATCCCCCCCTGATGAACATCCAAGGATAAAGTGTCTTTGCTATTAGCTTTGGCAAGTTCCCCAGCCAAACTCTTGCAAGATAGCTGTCTGGGAACTGGCTTCTTTATATGGCCCTAAAATGGGAGGCAAGCAATGCTACAGACAAACCCAATGAGCAATCAGGATTACAACTGGTCATTATCTACAACCGTCAGGAAAAAGCAAGTAGCAACAGTCAGCAATCCCCACTTCCTTTCCTCTTCCCCTCTCTTCTTCCTCCTCTTTCTTCTGTCTCTCCTTAGATTATCTCCCACTCAAATTCTTGCTTATTCTTTTTGTTAATGAAGATCATCTCCAATACTTTCACGTATATGATAAAAATTTCTGGATAAAAAATAGAAACCTGAAGGGTTGCCATACTTTCATTTTGAGGAACAACTATTTCTAAGTGACACCTATACCTAGGACTTACTAATAATAATAATACTTCCTATTCCCATTGTTTCAAGTTTTTTCCAGAAAGAAGCCATGTTGGTTGTACTGAAAGCTGTTGGGAGATCAAGAAGGAAGAAACCAGAATAATAGTTTGTCAGATCCCAGACAAACGTGATTCATCTTGAAAATTGAGAGACTTTAACTCTCAGTCTGCTAATAAAATAGCTTGAAATAAATAAAAATAATTACTTACCTCTAGGGTGAGTTCACCTGAGAAGACACTTATTTTCTTAATCAATATATCCAACTATGAAAGTAGAAAGTGATTTATAATTGACCATCTCTGAAAAATCTTGGAAATGTTTGTGTATTTTTTAAAAATTACAAAATAGCCCCAAACATTATCAGTCTAGAGCAGGGTGTCAAACTGGCGGCCTGCAGGCCGAATGTATCATGCAGAGGCCACACCCACCCTAGCGCTGCAAATGGGAAAAATGTTGTGAAATGTCACATGATTGCAATGTGATGTGTGAGTTTGATACCTGTGCTCTACAGAAACCATATAATGTTATTTCAGTTGCATTGATTGGTTGAGATTGTAAAATTGATGAATTTATTTTATTAAGTAAACTTCTAATTAGGATGGGTTTATATAGGTAATTGATATTTCATTGTATTTTTCTCAGTTTTTACAATGCTATTTAAAAAGTATCAGTATGTTGAATTGAATCAAGTATTCCCAAGCTAGTATATTCCATATCTTTTTAATTTCAAATCCAATAATTCACAGCCATAATTAAACTCACCCATATGGATGTTAAGGTAATTTGGGAAATAGAATAAATGTAATCTTATTCTGCTATCAAGTTTCCACATGTTCATATTCATTGCAAAAAAGAATCACATGCTAAGCAAGTCTAGTTATAGACCTGTTGAATTGATACTATAAATTTACAAACAGTAACAAAAAGTAAAGAATTAAAGAGAGAGACTTAAATCTACACCACAGTAACTTTTCTGATACTTTATTTATTTATTTAGCAATCATATATAAGATAACAGGTAAAAGTATAAACATAATTTGGATACATGAAAATAGTAAGTAAAAAGGAATATTAGGACAGAAACAGTAGGCACGCAGGTGCACTTACAGACCACTTAGAAATGGGGTGAGGTCAACAGTAGACAGTTTAAGCTTAAAGTTTTGGGGGTTTGGGGAAGAAACTACAGAAAGTCAGGTAGTGCATTCCAGGCATTGACCACTCTGTTACCAAAGACATATTTTCTGCAATTGAGTTTGGAGTGGTTTACCTTGAGTTTGTATCTATTATTTGCTCGTGTATTGTTGTGGTTGAAGCTGAAGTAGTCATTGACAGGTAGGACATTCTGGTAGGTAATTTTATGTACTATGCTTAGGTCAGACTGAAATTGGCATAGTTCTAAGTTGTCTAAGCCCAAAATTTGGAGTCTGGTGGCTTAAGGTATTTTATTGCGGGTAGAGGAGTGGAGGACTCTTCTAGTAAAGTATCTCTGGACTGTCTTGATTGTATTTATATCCGATATGCAGCGCGGGTTCCAGACAGATGAGCTGTATTCAAGAATTGGTCTAGCAAATGCTTTGTATGCTCTAGTTAGTACTACAATATTACCAGAGAAGAAGCTACACAAGATTAGGTTAACAACTCTTAATGCCTTTTTGGTAATGTTGTTACAGTGGGGTTTGGCACTTAGATCTTTAGAAATGAGTACTCCAAGGTCCTTAACAGAGTGAGGGTCATCTATAAGGTCATCAAAGAAAGAAGCAACTTAGAACTAAGGAGAAATTTCCTGACAGTTAGAATAATTAATAAGTGGAATGACTTGCCTTCAGAAGTTGTGAATGCTCCAACACTGGAAATTTTTAAGAAAATGTTGGATAACCATCTGACTGAGATGGTGTAGGGTTTCCTGCCTGGGCAGGGGGTTGGACTAGAAGGCCTCCAAGGTCCCTTCCAACTCTGTTGTTATGTTATGTTATGTTAATTTGTATTTTATGTTTTGATTTTTTTTTGCCAATGTGCAAGACAGAGCATTTGTTGGTTGAGATTTGAAGTTGCCACTTGTTAGGCCAATCTAATACATAGTCAAGGTCTTTTTGAAGTGTAGTTGCATTGTCTGTAGTGTTGAATAGTTTAACATCATCAACGAAGAGAACACAGTTGCTTTTAATATGATCACAAAAGTCATTTATGTAAAGTATGAAGAGTGTTGGACCTAAAACACTGCCTTGGGAAACACCACTATTAACATGTACAGGATTTGATAGAGCGCTTTCTATTTTGACCACTTGTTGTCTGATTGACAGGAAGGCAACTATCCATTTATGTAGGAGTCCAGAAATGCCATAGGATTTTAGTTTTAGAAGTAATTTGTCGTGTATCATAAAATCAAAAGCTTTACAAAAGTCTATGTAAACTGTGTCTATTGCTTTGCCCTGATCAAGATGTGTAGTCCATATGTTTTTGCAATGTAGTAGTTGTAGTTTACAGGATTTTTTTTCTGAAACCAAACTGTTTGATAGAAGGTAGATTGTTTGTCTCTAGATAGATTGGTTAATGATTGAGTTAATGGTCATTGGTTAATGACTGAGTCCATGAGTTTGCAGGTGATGCAACATAAAGAGATTGGTCTGTAATTTTCAGCTGAGCTAGGGTCTCCCTTTTTGAAGATAGGTATGACCATTGGTAGGGCAAAGTGCTGGTACTGAAAGATTTTTCAAAAATTATGCTTTGAGGTTCTGCAATTGCAGTGGAAAGCTTTTTTTAAGAATAATGCATATAGTCCATCAGGTACAATAGATAGAGATGGTTTTAGATTGCCTAGTGCCTTTTCAACGCTGTCTTCTGTAAAATCAATATGTATAAGATCACCGTAATCATTGTAATTGTCTGTAATATGGCTGGGAAATATTGGGTGTGTGTTGTTGCTATTTACAAAGACTGAGCCGAAGAACGTGTTAAAGTAATACTGTTGCTTTATTGTATAAATTTTCCTCATGTATTTCAAGATAAAACAAGGTTGCTTTTAAAATCCACAAAAAAAGTGTTCAGTTCTTATGACTTAAGGAGAGCCAGTTTGGTGTAATGGTTAAGGAACTATGCTAGAACTCAAGAGACTGAGTTCTACTTGTTAGATTCGGGCAATAACGAGGCAGGAGACCAGGCTAGTGACAACAGCTCTTTACTATATGGTGAACCCAGCAACCCGGGCTGGGAAAAACCTCTCCTTAAATACAGTTTAGCCGGAGGCTTCAACCAATCAGCAACGTGCTTGTTTCCCGCCAAAATATTTAAAGATACATTACACTCCTTCCCTCCCAGAAAACACTTTACCATTATTTACATGATATTTACATATTATTTTTCAACGTAATCACGCAAGTAGACTGGGTGTCTCCTGACTCTTTCGGACCTGCGCAATTCATTCTCTGGGAGAGAGTCGAGCTGACCGGAGGGACTGTTTGTTCCTCTCAGCTCCTCCTCTGGGCCATCCGGCCCTGGATTATTTGCAGAGTCGTCCCTGCTGTTTTCTGATGGAACCTGTTGGTGCCGCTGGACCTCCTGGAACTCAGATAAGTCCCGCGTTTGCCCCGGGTTTGAGTCAGCTGTGGATTCAAACATTGTATAGTCAGGGCCTGTTTCGTCTAATTCGGATTGTTCGATTATGCGTTTTCTTATTTGGTCTATGTGGCGTTTCCATACCCGGCCATCCTTTATCTCCACTAAGTATGATTTGGGACCTGTAATTTCTAGGATTTTTCCTGCTAACCAGGTCGGGCCTTCGCTATAGTTGTGTGCCCACACTCGGTCGCCTATTTCCATCCCTCTTGTCTTACCGAGTGCCCCCTTGTAACCGTCTGGTGTGTAGTTCGGGTTTAAACGGTCTAGTGGGCACCTGAGCTTCCGACCCATTAATAACTCTGCTGGGCTTCTGCCAGTTGTGACACAGGGGGTTCTGTGTTGGACGGCCAGGAAGGTATCGATTTTTGTTTGCCAGTCGCCTGGCTTGATTCTGGACAATGCCTCTTTTGCGCTCCGGACGGAACGTTCTGCAAGGCCATTCGTCGCAGGGTGGAAAGGCGCCGAGAGGACATGTCGGATGCCCTCCTCTGCCAAGTACCCCTCAAACTGGGTTGCCGTGAATTGCGGGCCGTTATCGGATACTAACGTGTCGGGCAACCCATGGGTTACAAATAGGTGCCGTAGGACTGAGATCACTGCCTCGGCTGTCATGGATCTCATGAGAATGATTTCCAGCCATTTGGAGTAGGCATCGACTACCACCAGAAAGGTTTGGCCGTGGAAGGGCCGGCAAAATCAATGTGGATTCTAGACCAGGGCCCTGGGGTCTCTCCCATTCCCGAACCGGGGCCGTTGGGGTAGCGGTCTGACTCCTGGCAGGCCTGGCATTTCCCTACCCTCTCAGCAATTTCCGAGTCCATTAAGGGCCACCACACATAGCTTCTCGCTAGACCCTTCATCCTCACGATCCCTGGGTGACCTTCGTGAAGGAGATCCAACACCTTTTCCTCAATCTCTGGGATCACCACTCGATCCCCCATAGCAGGCACCCCTTGAGCCGAAAGTTCCCTCGTTTCTTTACAAACTCTTTAAAACGCCGCCGCAGCGGCCACCTCTTTGTACCCAACCAAGTACAGTTCTATTGTTATGTCCTTATACGAAGCCCGAGCCACCTCTTTGGATGTGACTGGGCCAGAGTCCAAAGAGTCAATTAGCAGAACTGGTATTCCCGGAGTGGGGTCTTCAATAGTCTCTGGTAACGGGCATCTGCTCAGTGCGTCTGCATGCCTAAATCTTTCCTGGCCGGTGTAGCAATTTGTAAGAATACGCTGCCAGGAAGATAGTCCATCGGGTCAGTCTTGGCGAAAGTGCCACGGGCGTTGGGCGATCGCCTGCCATCAAACCTAGCAAGGTCTATGGTCCGTGATGATTTCAAAATCACGACCAAATACATATTCATGGAATTTCTTTACCCCTGCGACTATAGCCAAGGCTTCCTTATCAAGCTGGCTATAATTCCTTTCAGTTGATGACATGGTTCGGGAGTAGTATGCAATAGGGGCTTCTGTGCCATTTGGTAACCTGTGGCTGAGCACAGCCCCACCCCATAGGGAGATGCATCACAACTTAACACTAATGGCAGCGTGCCATTGTACTGGATAAGGAGGCTATCACTCGTTAGGAGGTTTTTACCTTGAATGCCCTAGCTTCCGCCTTTCCCCAAGACCATCCAGCCGTCTTAGCTAATAATTTATGCAGCGGCTCGGCTACTGTTGCCTTATTCCTTAAGAATACTGCGTAGAAGTTGACCAGACCCAAGAATGCCTGTAACTCCGTTTTGTTCTTGGGCACCGGGCCTTCCTGATGGCCCGTACCTTGCTCTCAGTGGGGTGAATCCTTCCTGTCTATCCGGTAGCCCAGGAATTCCACAGACTCAACCCCGATCTGGCATTTGTTCAGTTTAACCGTGAGACCGCAGACCGGAAAATGCCCAAAACTTTTCGCAGCCTCGCCCCTAATTCCTCTAGATTTTCAGCGGATACCAGTACATCGTCAAAGTATGGTACCACCCTGGTAATCCCTGCAATAGCCGCTCCATCAGGTTCTGAAATAACCCTGGAGCCACACTAACCCCAAACTGTAACCGGGTACACTTAAAAGCCCCTCTGTGAGTCACAATTGTTTGCGCTTCGGCTGTGCTGCTGTCTACGGGCAGCTGTTGGTAGGCTTGGGCCAGGTCTAGCTTTACAAAAACTTGCCCTTGCCCCATTGAATGCAGTAAGTGCTGTACCACCGGAACGGGGTAAGCACTCTTTTGCAACGCTTTGTTAAGCGTTGCCTTGTAATCAGCGCAAATCCGGACCGATCCGTCCGGTTTGACTGGGGTGACTATGGGGGTCTCCCACTTAGCATGGTCAACTGGCACTAGAATCCCCTGGTTCACTAGCTTGTCCAGTTCCCGGTCAATCCTGGGCTTTAGGGCGAATGGGACCCTCCTAGCCTTTAGGCGGATAGGGGCAACTTGGGGGTCTAAATTAAATGATATAGGGGTCCCCTTGTACTTGCCCAGGCAGTCTTTGAAAACGTCCCCAAACTCCTTCGTGAGTGTCTCTTTGAGGTCGACTTTGTTTCTGAAGACTCCGGTCACTCCCATGCCCAATGCTCAGAACCAGTCCAGTCCCAACAAGCTTGGCAGGGTCCCATCGACGATGGTGATGGGCAGAGTTTTCTTGTAGTGTCCATATTCGACGTGGACGGACGTTACCCCTCGAACAGGGATGCGATTCCCCTGGTAGTCCTGTACTTTTAGTCTTTGTGGTTGCAGCTTGCGCTTTGCGATGGCAGGTAAGGCTCTCACGAGGTTGTCCCAGGACATGATCGTGATTGATGAGCCGGTGTCCACCTCCAGTCGGCACGGCACCCCCTCAATCTTTGCTTTTGTGAAGATTTTCTTTTCTAGGCGAGTTGATGCGTGACCCACTCTCACGACAGTTTGGTTTAATTTCGCGCCTTTTTTAAACTGACCACTCGCGGGCCGCTTCGTCGTTCCCGCGCTCTGATTGGCTGGTTTGAATTTTTGGCGGGAAGGTTGGGGAGCTCGACAGACCTGTGCTAGGTGCCCCTTCCTTTCGCATCGCCGACATGTTGCATCTTTAAATCTGCATTGTTGTCGTTGGTGTTGCCCTCCGCAACTCGCGCAGTCGCCCCGGTCGTCTTTCTCCGGCCTCCCGGTGTGGAAGACTCCTTCCTCCTCCTCACCGTCCGACTCGGCCTGGACCTCTTCATTGTGGACCGGGGTTGATTTCGCACCAGCCGTTGGTGTGACCTGCTTTTGTAGGTCTCTGCCGCTTGGGTGGACATCTCGTGAGCCCTGGCTTCGTCCAGGGCGTTTGCCAGCGTTAGGTTGCTTTTAGCCAGCAGCCGCCTCCGCAAACGGATGTCCCTGACCCCACGGATGAGTTGCTCCAGCAATGCCTCGTCCAAGTCTCGGTACTCGCAATGTTTTGAGGCTTTTCTTAGGGCAGCCATGTATGCACTGATGGACTCGCCTTCTTGCTGTCTGCGCTCCCCGAATTCAAACCGTTGCACATACTTGGATGGCATCGGTGCGAAATGCGCTTTCAGCAGAGTTTGTAGAGTTTGCCACGGTACCGACTGTACGGCGTTGGCTCAGCCAGGATTCTGCGGTGTCGAACACTTCTGGACCGCAGTGGCTCAGAAATAGGCTCGTTTCCTGTTGTCGGAAACCCTTGAAGTTCGTTTGCTTCGAGGAAACACTCAAACGAGCCATGTATGACCCCCATTTTTCCTTAGCTGGGTCGAATGGCGCTGGTGGTGTGTAGCCGGACATCGCTGCTTTCCGCCCTTGTTTTGCTGGGTTCGCGTCTTCCTGGTGAGTTCAGCTCTTTTCCTGGCGCTCTTAGCCTCGAGATCCCACCTTCGTCGCCAGTGTTAGATTCGGGCAATAACGAGGCAGGAGACCAGGCTAGTGACAACAGCTCTTTACTATATGGTGAACCCAGCAACCCGGGCTGGGAAAAACCTCTCCTTAAATACAGTTTAGCCGGAGGCTTCAACCAATCAGCAACGTGCTTGTTTCCCGCCAAAATATTTAAAGATACATTACACTACTGTCATCTTAGATTCACAGCAGCTGGGTGACTTGCTATTAGCAGTCTGAAAGATGTTTAGTATATAGATGCAGAGGAAATGCATGAGACTTATCGTATCATCTATTGGAAGGCTAAACAATGCACCACCAAGCCACCTCCTTTTGGCACTGTCAGTCAAAGATTTCTGGCCAACTGATTTACCTAAAATATATGTTGGCAGAGAAGCAAGTGGATTATGCCAAAGTCCCTCGCTACTTGTATAATCTGGAGAAGGTGTCCTCTTTTAAAGCTGCTACAATTATACATTCATTTGGCAGAAAGAGGGCCACCTAGAAAAAAAATAAAGAGTTTGGAGAAGGTAAACAACTTACCTGTTCTGTGGTTGAGCTGTCTCTCTGATCAGTCATCAAGTTCAGAGTGAAGAAGCAGAGAATGATCCAAAGTTCAGGAACCAGAGAGAAGTATTACAAAGCATAAAGCAAGGGTTTTTGATGCAGTTGGTCATGAAAGTTAAGAGCGAGTCTGCTAAGTCTGCTGAGCTAGGCATCTTAGAATAGAATAGAATAACAGAGTTGGTTCCCAGATGTGAGCTGTCTTGCCAGCAATTAGGCTGTTCTGCTAAGTGTGTCTCAGCTCTGGTAGCTTAAGAAGTCTTCATTCTCTTGAATTTTTGGACAGGGATGTGAGCTTTAACAACTTCTTTCTCTAGTTGTTTCTGCTTCTAGAGAAATGCTCATTTTCAGCTTTTTCCTAACAGGTCTCCCCAGTCTTTATGGTTCCTGGTCTGGAAGACACATCATCTTTTCCTCATCAGTAGAGCATTCTTTAGAGACAGTCTAGACATAAGGCAAGCTCTTCGGCCAGGAGGTATTAGAGGGATTAACACCTCTTTTGGTCTCCTAGTTTTGGTCAGTTCAATCTGGGAAGGATATCTAGCAGGCAAATTTAGCAGTCAGCAAGCTAGATCTTGCTCATGAATCTCACCTCTGGCACTGAAACAGATTACTAACTTGTCCATTGGCAATGCTAATTTGCCTACCTCCCATTCTCTCTGGCTCCTTCTAGCTAGAAGTTTTTGCTAGCCAATGATGAAACAGGGTCATACAGCATTCTGGGTATTAGTGGGCAAGTAAAAGTTTGGCCAAATGTCCTATCCTTACTCACCCTTTTCTGGCATCTGTTTTTTAGCAAAAATTTCTAAGTGTGCTACCCAGTTTGTGCTGGAGATGTCTAACCTGAGAGATCCATAAGCCAGTCTTGCATGAACTTTCTAGTTACATGGAGAACAAGGAGGCTACAATCATTTTATGTATTCTTAGAAGTGACGGAACATGAAATAATCCTGAATCCAATATACTAATCCTTAAAATGGTTGGGGTGATGAAGAGAACAAGATTACTAGATAAGTGGTAATAAACAAGTATTGGCATGTCATGGGGATTATCTGTAGGAAAGCCATAACTGCTCTAATATAATTCTGAGAATCTCCACATTCCATTGTGTTCTGCAACACAATGTTCATACTTTATAATTCAAAGAAATGTTGCTAATACATTTTGTAAAGGGTGTCAGCATCAGTCTATATATACATTGATATTAAGAGAAATTCTTGAAATCAGAAAATAATAAAACTTAGTATGAGGGAAGAACCAAAGAAAACTGAAGTTTAACAATGAGTAGGATCTTCTTCAGGTATATAGAGGGGGGAAATCTAGAAAAATTATTCCCATGCTTGTCTATAAAGAAAATAGTTGGACAGGTAATAGAAATGCTATTAAGCAGGTTGGAATTTTTGACTTCTTAAAAACTGAGTTTTTCTAGATAGTTTGACAATTATACAACATGGCTGAAATCCATGTGTTTCCTAAGATCTGCCCCAACTGTGTAGAGAAAAGGAAAAAAAGAATCCAGTTTTGAAAAGAAAAGAAAGTTTTGAAATAAAATATCTGTATGTTATCACTCTTATGTTTCTTTTCTTTCATCTTAATACTGTGGGTAAAATATGAACCAATTCTGATTTACATGTTGTAAAATATTTTAGAAATTTCTTTTGCTTTGTAATCCTTGTTCTGTGTGCTACTTGGATCATGTGCTCAAAATCAAGCTGAGCACACAATAGCCTTTTTTTGGTTTAAAGCCAGAACTCCATCTAGACTAGAGTAAAAGAACTCTGCAGTACGGAGCTAATAATGCATTCTGTCTACTCAGGGTCCAATCATAATACCACATCATAATCATAATAGTGATCCAGGAATTGGATGGAGATGACATATCAAGCTTGACATCTTTGGGTGTTTTTATCCTTTCTCACATCTCATAAAGTGGGACTCATAAAGGAGGCTAAGTCACACAAGCATATGCACAATTCTATGGATGTCCAATGAATGTCCAATACACATATTGATTTCCTCTAGCTTTGGAGTCAAGAAAGTGTATGCCACATTGTGCAAATACAGCACTGCGTAAAGCCCGAGACAGCAGTTGAGGAGAACTAGAAGCAACAATAAAAACCGAAAGCATAAAAATGCTGACTGTAAGCTCCTCTCTTGGGCTGGAACTGGGTCTAAGACGCTACTGTAGGAGAATGGTTGAATTGGCCTGAAATGGCCAATACCTGCCAGACTGAATCCACTTACTTGGGGTAATCTACGGTATCTTTCCTGCCAAAAGAATGGACAGTGAAGGGAATTGAATTTTACAGATATTGCAGCAGACAGTAGAATTTTCAAGAAGAGAATTCTTCTTGAACACAGATGTAGCTAAGGTTAATGTAAGGTTGTTCATGGGCTGTGGATAAGATGGAGGCAACTTCACAGAGACGGGGCAGAAAAAAAGTTTCATAGGACATATTTATACCACGCTTAGCCATAAATGGTGAAATTCCTTAAATTCTCCTAGATTATCACTGATTTTAAATGTCTGAATACTTTCACAAATATATAAGGATACATAATAATGACACTGTGCTTATATTGGAGATACTATTTCAATTGCAAAGGATTATAAGTGTCTGAAATAGTTGGATTGTGATTATTTGCTGGTCGTGGAAGGAAAAAACCCAGGATATTCATTCTGAATTTAAGCAAACTGCACATTTTTAAAGTTTGTATCGTATCGTATCGTATCGTATAATACAAATGGGAACATTTTTCTCCCCAAAAGATAAAATGATTAAAAATAGTTTCAGGATGTATTTTGTCTGTTTGGTAAAGAGATGCACATTTTTGCTGACTACTATTGATTAAATTGACAATATTAGGTCATGGGTTGTGCGAATGAGGATTAGAATTAGTTTTTCTATATACCACTACTGTATTTATGACTTGTTTGGCAAACTTTCAAGATTTCATTAATCAGTCTAAAAACAAAAAGGAAAAAAAGGAAAAGCCGATACAAAATATAAAAAATAGATTAATTACTAAATTAATCTTCATGAAATTCTTCATGGAACCTTTTCCAGTTAAACCTTTTATTTGCAAATAAAAATGTTATTCCTTTCCCCCCCAAAAAAAGAAAAAAGAGAAAAAAGAAAAAAGGGAAAAGGAAAAAGGAAAAGCCGATACAAAATATAAAAAATAGATTAATTACTAAATTAATCTTCATGAAATTCTTCATGGAACTTGCTTCCAGTTAAACCTTTTATTTGCAAATAAAAATGTTATTCCTTTCGCCCCCAAAAAAAGAAAAAAGAGAAAAAAGAAAAAAGGGAAAAGGGAAAAAAGGAAAGAAAGAAAGAAGGAAGGAAAGAGAGAGAGAGACAGAGAGAGAGAGGGAGAGGGAGAGAAAGAAACTCAAATCTAAGGACATTAATAGAGACAGATGAGAGACATCCTTGAGCATCATCTGGACTTCTTGTGACTTCTGGCAATTTTCTGTACTTTTTTTCCAAACAAATATTTCCCCCCCTAGAGACATTAAAAGAATTTGAGAGCTGCCCAGTTGTTAAATCAGTGCCATAGTTAATTTTCACAATACCACTGGAGGACCACCACAAATAAAAACAAGTGGATAGTTGGATGTCAGCGAAATTAAACCCATTGGTGGAAAATATTGTTGTTGCCGTCTTTATCCAAAGCTGATGTGGGTTTCCAGAATGTCATATTCCAGTTTTGTCATATGTGCTAAACATCTGGTAATACTAACAAGGATCACCTCCCTCTCCCCAAATATGGAATCATTTTTCCAGAAGGAATAAACTGTTCTCCCCGCTCAACCCCGGAATTTAAAGCTATTCAAAATGGTTTCAATGAGCTTTCATTTATTAATATTAATCATTTTTTAGCATTCTTGGTACAAATATTCACCTGGGGTTATTTCAGAGTATATTAGCAGCAGCTTCAGCAAGAACACATCCACCATTCTGCGTGTTATAGTAAGCAATATGATAATATTTAATAATATTATAAATTAATAATAACATTATAAAAAGTAGATTGGAGATGTAAAGTGAAGGAAAAACTATATAGACATCCACATGTTGGAAGTATCCATCTGGTTCAGTTCCAAGCTGGGAGAAAAATACTGGAAACAACATGGAGGCTGATTGGAAAGAGAGGTTTATTGATGAAGCAGAATCACTAACCACATGTAATTCTGGGCAGCTGACAAAATGGAGTTATGAGTGGGTGGGGTTTTTATACCTTCTCTGGGCTTTATATTTGAACTTCCTGTTCCTGTGCAAGAACATGTCCTTTAATATTCTATTGGCTGTTTTCAGATTCCTATGGGGTCATGTGGGGGTCAAAGCTGCCTCTATATGAAAAGAGGAGATGAAAATGTTTGTCTGAGCTAATTTTGTTAACATTTTCTTTATTGCTTATTTGAGTTTCTGTCTTGACCTAGTTTTTCTGAATGGATTACCAAAATTATATTTCTAAAAGTTGACTTCCTCAGTTTCTGCTTGGGGCAGAGTAACTGGGGATGGTTTCTGTCTCCCTTAAGATTTTTTTTATTTCTACTTTAGGGGAAATATTTTATTCTGCCTTTTTAATATTTCTCAAAATATTTCATTGTCCTAGGAGTGGACACTACATTATCCAAGGAGTGGACACATTACTAATGAAGAATGGGCTGAACAGAGTCATAGCCATAATGGAAGCAGTAATTAAATAAAGCCATAATGGAAGCAGCAATTAAATAAAGCCATAATGGAAGCAGTAATTAAAAGCAATAAACTGCTTGGATTGATTCCAAACCACATGAAAATTGTAATCCCCCCTTCCAAAATGTGAAATATTGTCCAAAATATATTAAAAAACACAATTAAACAAAACAATTTTAAATGTAAAGAAAAATAATGGAAAAAAAAGAAAAAAAGACCCCAAGTAAACTAAGAAATCCCCTTCCCACACTACTTATAGATTAAACTTATCAGTAGTTGCTGGTTTACTAATAAATATCATATAGTATTATCGTATAATCTATATAAAATATAATTGTAAAATAATACAAAATCTGGAAGGCAGCAAATAGCAGAAGATCATATGCACAAAGACTCACCATACATAAAACATTCTTCCATTGGTATTCCAAGAGTTTTTAATATTCCATCAAATGATTCAGGAACAAGCAACCAGAACGTTCAGAAGTAAAATGGTGAGCAGCTTCAAAGAAAACTGACAGTTTCCCAACTACATTTCTGAATAATTATCCTCCAAGGAGATTAATTTTGGCGAGAATACACATTTTTCATCTGCAGTTGTTATTGAGATTTTATTGATACAACATGTCTTATTCCTAAATGGAGCAATTCTACTTTCAACAATTGCACAATCTCAGCTACTTAGCAAGTCCTTTGTCTTGGTCTTGGTACAAATGTAGTAAAATTCCACAAGTATGTACACATGTCTTGAAGTTGCCAAGGTTGGAGACCCCTGTTCTACAGAGTCAGTCAACACTGGTCCAGTGCAGTGGTGAAATCCAAATTATTTTACTACCGGTTCTGTGGGCATGGCTTGGTGGGCGTGGCAGGCGAAGGATAGACCAAAATCTCAATTCCCACCTCACTCCAGGGGAAGGATACTGCAAAATCCCCATTCCCTTCCCACTCCTGGGGGAAGGATATTTAAAAGCACCCATCAAGTTTCCCTGATCTGAACAATTTTTAATCTTTTGCCAATAACATGTGCCCACATATTTTGGCAAAAAGGGGGGAAAGAACAGATAGAATAGAATTCTTTATTGCCAAGTGTGATTGGACACACAAGGAATTTGTCTTGGTGCATATGCTGTCAGTATACATAAAAGAAAAGATATATTCGTCAAGAATCATAAGGTACAACACTTAATGATAGTCATAGGATACAAATAAGCAATCAATTTATATTAGGAACCAGTCAATATAAATCATAAGAATACCAGCAACAAGGTTATAGTCATACAGTCGTAAGTGGGAGGAGATGGGTAATAGGAACGATGACATGATTAATAGTGCAGACTTAATAGTTTGATAGTGGTGAGTGGTGACAGTGGTAAATTAATTTTTAGCAGAGTGATGGCGTTCGGGGAAAAACTGTTCTTGTGTCTAGTTGTTCTGTTGTGCATTGCTCTATAAAGTCGTTTTGAGGGTAAGAGTTGAAACAGTTTATGTCCAGGATACGAGGGGTCTGTAAATATTTTCACAGCCCTCTTTTTAATTTATGCAGTGTACAGGTCCTTAATGGAAGGCAGGTTGGTATTAATTGTAACCTATCCTTCAAACGATTCAGAAAAAGGGGTGGGGGGAATTCCTTGGGCTTTTGAAGGATCTGATGAATGCAGTGGAGGTTTCTTTTGGGGACACCCAGGTTTAATCCTTGCAGGATAAAATTCCTAGTGCTCTGGAGGATGAGGGCACCCTGATCTGTGTTGGGGTTGATCTCATCAGGCACATTAGGTCCATGAGTGGCCATTACACATTGAACAAGTTCTACATAGCTTTGGGGAATTCCCTGCAAGGTGGGAATTCCAATTGAAAGGAACCGGACTGCTTGGGGTACTGAATCCTGTGAATCAGGCTGCAAATTGGGCTGAGGTGCTGTTCCTGTGTAGCAGGCTGAAATGCTGCTGGAGGCACTTAAGCCAATATAAAGGCACAGCATTTGCATCGTAATATGGTGTGGGGAAAACTCTCCTTCCTCTTCAGTCACTTTGGCTAGTTTGTTTCTTTTTCTGAAAGTGACAAGGGGCAAATTTTAGAAGAGGATGTTGGAGTGAGCCCACACGCTCTCTGAATCTCTGGCTGACAGAGGAGGTTGAAAAAGAAACCAACAAAGAATTCCTCTTCGGTTCATCTGATGGTAGCCAAAAAATCAGCAAATTTGTTGATAAAATCTAAATCAAAGCTGCCTTCTGGAGGCCAGGCTCCCACGCTAGTAGGTTGGCCAGATGGATTTAAAAGCAACTTTGACTGCTACGATAGGTCTTAAAAGTGTCCCAATGACTAAATACGCAGTCTAGAAGGAACACCGCTCTACTCTTCCAAAGAGGTTTATCTTTTAAAAGGGAATTTACCTGACTCAGCTCGGGGTCTGGCCTCACTCTTCTTTTTCCAAAAAAGAATTTTTTGGGCTGGGGAAAGCTCGGAGGTCTTGGCCAAAACCCTTCTTTTCCCACAAGAATTTCTCAAGCTTCTTCTGTCAGGCTTTTTTTGAGTTGGTTAAAACCCTCCTCTTCTTAGTAAGGGACTTTTGTCCAGTGAGGGGGGTTTCTCAAGCCCTAGGTGTGAAACTGGCAAAACTCTCCTTTCCAAAAGGATTTCTTGGGCTCCCCTTTTAAGCTCAAAGTTTTGACCAGAACCCACCCCTTCACTGCAGACTTTTATTCCATCATTCATTCGCCTTTCAAAGCGATCTTCTCTGGCTGATCTTCTTGCGAATAATCAGAACCGCAGATTGGATATCCGCACTCACTTGGAGGGCAAACCTCTAGTAGGAATTTCCCTCCTCTCATTCACGCACACACAAAGCAGCACTCTTCTCTTACCTCCCCCGCAAAAAAGGTTCTACTCACCTTAGCAGGGTGCTATCTTCCCCATTCAAGCCTCAATGGGGTTTTCAGGTCCAGCTGGAATCAGGATCTGCTGGCATCCAGCCAATCCAACATCACCAGTTCAAACGTACTGGGAGCGCTCTTTGACATTGTCTATGGCCCATGCCGGTTTTTCCTGCCCACCGTTTTGAAGGCCTGCTGAATTTCAATGGAATTCAGAATTGTGGGAGGCTAAATGTAGCCATTTCGAAGAAAAGCATTGCCTTTGCCCCATGCTTGGGCGCCAAAAATATAAGGTTCACTTATTAATGTGTTTAAGCTCATACATGCCAAACAAGAGACTTAAACAGAGGCTTGAGTAAAATAGCATTTAATCTTGATCAAGTTCAAATGGTGAGCCGTTCCAAACACATAAGATGATACATACATACATGCAAGGACGAACTCCAAACTCATGAGAGAAAGCAATGTCCTCTTATACCAAAAAGATCTTTGAAGTATCTTTAGGAATGTAATAAATCCTCAACCCTGGCATCTACGTATCCTGGAATCTGGTTTGTGTATCTCCTGAAATAGGATAGTGCCTCTTAATGGGCACCATTAGTCTCTTTTGTTTTGACATTTGGCTATTTGGCCCCGAGGGTGACACGTTCTCAGCCAGAATGGGGTGGAGAGAGGATCAAATGATATAGTTTGACAATTGCCATATACTTTCGGGATGAGGTCCCAATAACAATCCAGGACACCAGCATGTCTGTTTTATAGCTTCAAAGGCATAATATATATGTCAGTGTCACAGGAAACAGATACTTACAGCCTGCAGGTATACAAAGACATCATCCCTCCTGGTTGGTACTGGCCACCCGGGAGGTGACACGAGGCTGGCTCCAGAAAATTGTGAACGCTTCTTTGATGGAGGGTGTTTTCCCTGCCGCCTTGAAAGAGGCGGTGGTGAGGCCCCTCCTCAAGAAGCCTTCCCTGGACCCAGCTATTTTAGCAAATTATCGTCTGGTCTCCAACCTTCGCTTTGTGGCAAAGGTTGTCGAGAGTGTGGTTGCACGACAGTTGCCCCAGTACCTGGATGAAACTGTCTATCTTGATCCATTCCAGTCCGGTTTCCGGCCTGGTCACAGCACGGAAACAGCCTTGGTCGCGCTGGTTGATGATCTCTTGAGGGCTCGGGACAGAGGTTGTTCCTCTGTCCTGGTCCTATTAGATCTCTCAGCGGCTTTTGATACCATCGATCATGGTATCCTGCTGCGCCGACTCGGGAGACTTGGAGTGGGGGGCACTGTTCATCGGTGGTTCTCCTCCTACCTCTCCGACCGGTCGCAGACGGTGTTGACAGGGCGACAGAGATCGACCCCGAGACGCCTCTTATGTGGGGTGCCGCAAGGGTCGGTTCTCTCACCTCTTCTGTTCAACATCTATATGAAGCCGCTGGGTGAGATCATACGTGGTCTTGGGGTGAGTTTTCAACTATACGCTGATGATACTCAGCTCTATATTTCCACCCCTAACCACCCCAACGAGGCTGTTGAAGTGATGTCCCAGTGCCTGGAGGCCATACGGGTCTGGATGGGGAGGAACAGACTCAGACTCAATCCCACCAAGACTGAGTGGCTGTGGATGCCGGCGGCCCGGTACAGTCAGCTAATTCCATCACTGACCATTGGGGGTGAGCTATTGGCCCCCACGGAAAGGGCTCGCAATCTGGGCGTCCTCCTGGATGCACGGCTGTCTTTAGAAGATCATATGACGGCCGTCGCCAGGGGAGCTTTTCATCAGGTTCGCCTGATACGCCAGTTACGCCCCTTTCTGGATCGGGCTTCCTTATGCACGGTCGCTCATGCCCTTGTTACATCCCGCCTGGACTACTGTAATGCTCTCTACATGGGGCTTCCCTTGAAGGGTACCCGGAGACTCCAACTGGTCCAGAATGTGGCTGCGCGGGTGATAGAGGGAGCACCTTGTGGCTCCCATGTAACACCCCTCCTGCGTAATCTGCACTGGCTCCCGGTGGTCTTCCGGGTTCACTTCAAGGTACTTGTTATCACCTTTAAAGCGCTCCATGGCTTAGGGCCGGGATATTTACGGGACCGCCTACTGCCACCATTAGCCTCTCACCGACCAGTGTGCTCTCACAGAGAGGGTCTCCTCCGGATACCGTCAGCTAAACAATGTTGGCTGGCGACCTCCAGGGAGAGGGCCTTCTCTGTGGGGGCTCCTACCCTCTGGAACGAGCTCCCTCTGGGGCTTTGTCAACTCCCTGACCTCAGGTCCTTCCGCCGCGAGCTGAAGACGTTGCTGTTCCGAAAAGCAGGACTAGCGTGAACGTAGTTTTAAATTGGGGTTTTAAATCAGGGGTTTTAAACGGAGTTTTAAATTTGTATTTAAAAGTTTTAGGCCATCAATTGAATTAATTAGCCTCTCACTGACCAGTGTGCTCTCACAGAGAGGGCCTCCTCCGGATACCGTCAGCTAAACAATGTCGGCTGGCGACCTCCAGGGGAAGGTCCTTCTCTGTGGGGGCTCCCACACTCTGGAACAAGCTTCCCCCGGGTTTACGCCAAATACCTGACCTTCGGACCTTCCGCCGCGAACTGAAGACACATCTTTTCATTCGCGCGGGGCTGGCTTAAATTTTATTGATTTTAAATTATCTATTATTAATTTTAATGGGGTTTTAGTTTTATATATTTTAAACTTTTTTAGGCTAATTATAAAATAAGTTTTTTAATTTGTATTTTAAATTGTATATTGTATTGTTTGTTTTTATTTTTGGCTGTACACCGCCCTGAGTCCTTCGGGAGAAGGGCGGTATAAAAAATCGAATAAATAAAAAATAAATAAAATAAATAAATTTTCTATTCTTTTTTGCTGTTTTATATGTATTATGTTTTCTGTTGTTTTATTGCTGTGAACCGCCCTGAGTCCTTCGGGAGATGGGCGGTATACAAATATAATAAATAATAATAAATAATAATAATAACTCATACATAACAATTAGCAAGTTTCTACTAATTCTAGTATTTCAGTATATCTCTTCCCCTTCAATTGAAAAATATTATGTAAAAAATGGAAGTTATAGTTGCTAACCTAGACTAAAATATAAATTTATGCTTTTAACTGCTGTAAAGAAGTTACTTCTTTATATTACAGTAAAAAGAAAAAGAAACCAGAGGCACAGTCCTATTCAGAGGAGAATTTTACTATTTTAAGGAGGGAGCGTAGCCAAACGTTCCTATTGGATTTCAAACTTTTAAAACACTCCCACAAGTACCAAGTATGAACTCAATCTCAGATTTAAGGAAGCTGTAGATTTATTAAAAGCACAGCTAGAAGTCACGCAATTTTTTTTCCCAAAGGGGACGGAACAAAAGCGAGCCCCGACCACTTTTGCAGCTGCCCTGGTCTCCTGCCTTCTGTGAAAGAAGGAACTACACAACCCTTGCGTAAATAGCGTAACTGTAAAGGATCAGACACTCCACCAATCACTGGAGCCACTTAGGTGGAGGAGCACGTGCTCAAGCAAGCCCGCCCCCACCCCCTCTCACCAGCTTCACATTCCCCGTTCCTCAAAACTGCACATGCTGCGGTCGGGATTCCACCCAGCTCCGCCGCTGTTGCGCTTGCGCAGAAGTGAGACTACAATTCCCGAGAACCTTTGAAAAAGGGCTGCGGCGCATGCTTCCATCCGGGATAAACGCGCTGTTTTCTGTCTCCTCCTCCCCTGCTGCTGATGCAAGAGCTGAGCGCGGCGGCGAGGCGAGCAAGACGGGCTGAGGCGAACGAGCCGGGGCGATTGACTTCCTGGGCGGCGTTGTGGGGTTTTCTTTTCTCCCTCCCCCCACCCCGAGACGGGCGCTTCTAAGTTTCTGCTTTGACGGTCAGAGAGAGCCGTCGCCATGTCGGGAGACGAGGTGAGGAGAAGAGATGTGCCCAGGCCTGGGGCGGCGTGAGGCTGGGGCTGTGGCCGCCGCCGCCATGTGAGGAGCCGGGCCTGAGGCCTGCCCGCACCCTGACAAGAGCCCCGGTTGAATTAGCTTCCCTGAGCAAAGCCAGCTCCCTTCTCCCCGTCTGTGTGATACGTTTAGGAGCCAGGCTTATTTTTTTCATCCGAGCAGCTTTTGAGGAAACTTCTCCTTTGTCCTTTGGTCGCTTTTCTCCCCCCACCCCGTGAAATAAGGAAGCCATCCTTTAACCCCCCTTTCCCGCTTTAGGTCAAACTGAGTTAATGCCACCTCCTTTCCCACTGCGGTTTATTTGAGAAAGCAGGACAGTTTCGTATTGAAACCCCCGCTGTTCTAAAAAAGGCCATAGGAACAATACGACAAGACATGGTTGCGGGATGCGTCTTAACGTGCTTTGAATGGAGGACCGTCTTCCCTACTATAGTGCCTGATGAAATTTTGATTTTTTTTTTTCTTATGGCGTGACTCGGAAATCTTCGGTTTTTGGGGGCCAGTCTTTAAAGGATCCCTATTAGGTTGCTGCTCTAGCGGCCCGATTTGGTGTCTATTCAAAACGCCTCAAATTTGTAATAACTGAAGCATTGCTTTCAGATTCAGTAGAAGACTTATATCCGTGCTTACAAGCACTCTTGGGGGTCTGTCTCTTTTTATTCCAGAAATAAATCGTTATATTTTAAAAAATATAGAACGAGCATCAGAAACCTCGCGTAATATATCCAGGAGAAGCTCCATTGGAGTTGGGTGGCCAATACAGTTAAATTAATAACACAATTTTGAACTCCCTAGAACTTTTCATGGGCAGAATAATTCTATTATTCCACCGGAATCCTACTATTCAGCCTGAGTGCGCTGAGGATCTATTGATACCTGAGCAAAAACCTGTATTTCCTATTTAAAGGGAAAATGCCTCATTTTAAAATTAAAAGGAATTTTATATTTGGAAGCCTTTGTCCTGATCCTTTAAAATATTCCTGTTAACAGATATGTGAATCAATTTCCTCCTGTTTTTGGAAATATGTTTTCAATCCTTAAATGGGGAGACTAGTTTTGCAAGAGGGAAAATTGTTTTATCTTTCAGAGAAATTCTGGGCAATATAGAATATGAATTTGTAATAGATTAGAATATAAAACCGATTTGAGTAGACCTCTCTGTTATTTATAAAGCTGGTGTTGTCAAACTTTATGGTACTGCTACTCCATAAAATAACTCCATGTGCTTTTCTGTGAATTGAACTAATTCATTTCAGGTTTGGATTTGGCAAGAAATAAACATACCACTTTTGATAATTAAAATTTAATCTGCATGTCACAAACTTTGCTACTGCTACTTTTCACTGAAGGCATGCCCATAAAGCAAATTTGGCAGTTGCTTTGCCTAAGCAAGTTTGATTAGATAAAAATCCAAACCCCTAGAATAAGCTATTATTGAACTGTCAGTTCATATTGTCAACTCCCAGTGTAGTCCAGTGATTTATTGAAATTATGCATGATTGGTTTCTGATTCAGTTTGGTTGTTGGAATGATTCATTTTTTAGGGTCCCTCTTTGTAACAGAAACGCTTAAAAAGATTTTCTAATACTTGGAAAACAGATGTAAAAAAAGTTTTTTTTAGGAATAATTACGAAGCATTGCCTGCAGAAGGATGAAAAACAAGGTGGATTTCCAGGTGGAGAACTTCTGTTCTCCATAAAATAAATGATTTAATAATAACAAAAATGCCAGTTATACTGGTGCAGTTAATATGGATATAAATGTATTTAATTTTTTAAGTTATTGTTAAATAATGTGGTTTGTGCCAGCATGTCAGTGTAGATCTATATTCCATATAATGATGAATTTAATCTTATTTGAAATATTAATTCAGGAATAGACACCACATGTTTTTTTATTTTGTTTACAACTGCTTGATGGCATATGAATCATAAGTCCAAAATATATAAATTTGGTTTCCTAGCAATAATACTTCGTACAATATCTAGAATTGTACTAAAGATTGGTGTCATACAGCTTAATACTTTCTCTCCAGCCAAAATAAATTTAATTTCATCTTGGTATAACAAAGTACTTTACATTAGATGAAAATGTGGTTGTGTTATACCAGCTGAAGGTAATTAATGTATGGGTATTTTGTCTTTTCTCCTCCCACCTGTAGCTTTCATTCCCCATTATCTGCTTTAAAAAGTCTACCAATTAAAACAACATTGGGACATGTGAAGAATTCCTCCCTGTTCTATAGTCCTGGCAGCTCAATTTATTGTCTGGCTCTTTGGATATTTGTTCTCCTACCTTGACCACTGTTGATATAATTAGGATAGGTTTAATCTATATGTGGTGAAAAAAAATAGATATCTCTTCAAAACTGCAGATATTTCAGTAGTAATACTTTAACATAGATATTAAAGAGACATTAGATCAGGGATACTCATTCTGATGCCTATGGATACTTGGTGTTAACCTACCTACCTTTTAATAGATTGTTTTAATTTTAAAAATCAAAAGGAGACTGGAATGCAAGAGAATGCTAGCCTCCAATTTCATTTCTGAGAAAAAAATATTTTTTGATAGCTGCATCAATGTGGATGACATTTTGAGAGATCCAGCAAAATTCTTTCAATTACATTTATGCCTCTTGACTTTTGAACAAGTTCCTATCTCTGCATTAAGTGGACAATTAAAATGGAAAGAACTAATTTAACGAACTACTGTTTAAGTTGATATTTTAGATACAATCTTTGGTTTTTGTTTTCTACAAAACAGAATATTATAGCTAGTTTCTAATATTAAATGCATTCAAAGTCCTGTATAACCAGTTAGTGTGGTGCAGTTCCATTATACTACTACTCTCGGATGTAGAGCATTATAATTAAGCTTGTAATAGTTTAGCCTATGATATTCATAAACAAAACTTTGTTTTCTGTATGCGTATGTGGAAAATTATAGATCCAGATAGGTTTGGCAGAAATACATGTTTTCTAGCAAAAAAAATCCCACTTCATTCAGTGTAATTTACTGGAAAATAAACATGGGATTGCAGTTTTCAGCTAGAATAAACAGGACTTGGATTGCCTTCAACATTTGATCTGAATTTTTGGAAGACTGTCCAGAATGAGTTTGGTGAAAGAAGTCCATAATATCAGATTATTCTTGTTCTACAGGATTCAAAGCTATAGTAGTTTTATGGTTATATAAACAGTTTGATAATTGAGATGAAGATGTGTTTATTTTCAGATTAATGATTTAGTGTGAGAAGCACAAGTTACCTAATACTTGAATACCAGATGTTGCTATTCGTTCTGGAACTTAGTAATGGGTGCCTAAAAAAAACTACATATGTTTTGGTGGAATTATTAATAATTGTTAGTACTCTTTGGAGTATAAATGCACTTCTTTCTCCTAAAAGAGGGTGGAAATGTTGGTGTGTCTTAAACAACGAATACAGCCATTTTTTGCCTCCCAAAGCCCTGCCCCATGAGTCCCGTTTTTGCGAAAAATGAGCCCATTTTTCACAAAAACGTGCTCAGAGGTTTCGGGGGGCCTGCAGAGTGCTCCTGGGGAGGGCAAAAACTTTTTTTCCCTTGCTTACCTCTTTGAAATCGTGGTGTGTTTTATAGTCCGAAAGATATGGTAGTAGATCTTTAAATTGCTGGGAAACCAATCTTGGTGTTTTGGGTTGTGTAGATTATTTAAATTATGAAAACTTTTCTATTTTTCCCATATTAAGTTTTCAGTTATTTTCTAATGTATTCTGTACAGTATGGTAGAGATCTTATTTGATAAACTTTCTATTATGTTGTGTTTGATAATTTAACAAATGTTTATATTTATATGTATACTTACAAATCTGGAGGGTATTTTTATGTTGCAAATTTGTGATAAGAAAATACTGTTGTTTCTTGCAGATGATATTCGACCCTACTATGAGCAAGAAGAAGAAGAAGAAAAAGAAGCCTTTTATGCTTGATGAAGAAGGTGGTGATGCACAAACAGAAGAGACACAGCTATTAGAAACAAAAGAAGTAGAGCCAGAACCAGCAGAAGACAAAGATATAGAAGCTGATGAAGAGGACATCAGAAAGAAAGGTAAGCTATTATATATCTACTAGAAATCCTGTTTTCTGTTTCTTTATTTTTCTCAAGAAAATATGCTTATAAAGATGAGACATTTCATTTGTGTTTTTTTAAAGCTTTCCAGAGAAGCCCATATGTTAAGAAGCAGAATGCTTAATAAAATGTTTTGGAAAATGCATTCAGACTTTGCTCACTGGCTGGCTGTGAACATATTGCTCTCTTATCATTATTCATAAAAGAAATGAATAAGAGAACTTTGTGTTGCTGGCTTGACTTTCATGAAGAGAAGGTCATTTAAAAAACCACTAACTTACGCTATTGCATTGTATGTCTCCAAACTTCCTGAAATATACAGGCTGAAGCACACCTATCTCATACAGTTGTAGTTTAATGGTTTGCTTTGTTTCATATATATAAATATTAAACAGATTTCCAGCTATGCTTTTTGGTTCATTAGTATGAATCAGCCAACTGTTAACATTTTAGCATTGGACTCTTTTATTTACATTTCTGTGTTTCATGATAAAATTTCATGAGAAATGAAGTTTTTTTTTTTGTTTACATTTATATCCCGCCCTTCTCTGAAGACTCAGGGCGGCTTACAGTGTGTAAGGCAATAGTCTTATTCTATTTGTATATTTACAAAGTCAACTTATTGCCCCCCCAACAATCTGGGTCCTCATTTTACCTACCTTATAAAGGATGGAAGGCTGAGTCAACCTTGGACCTGGTGGGACTAGAACCTGCAGTAATTGCAGGCAGCTGTGTTTTAATAACAGGCTTCTTACAGCCTGAGCCACACCACGGCCCTCTCTGACCTATTACTTTTAAGGCCAATAAGACATTGAAGTAAATGTTACTAACTCAAGGATTTTGTGATGAGCATGTCCGAAAAAATACAGACTGTCATGTTTATATTGACAACTAATTCTTATAGCTTGCTTCTCAGTTATTACATCCTGAGTTATAGAGATCTACTGGATATAATGTGTAAAAGTCTAAATCAACATTTTATACATTATTGAACTAGTCCAATTTAGTTTTTCATTTTTTTCATGTGTTCTATTATTGAAGTTGTCTGACTTCATTGTCACAAGCTTGTTTAAATTTCTTGATAAATATATTCAGGCATGTTTCTTCTATACTCAAATCATAAAGTAATCTGAATGTTAGTAATGTGCTGCCTTTCCATTTCAGATGCATCAAATGATTTAGATGACTTAACCTTCTTTAATCAGAAGAAAAAGAAGAAAAAAACAAAAAAGATATTTGATATTGATGAAGCTGAAGAGGGACTGAAGGTCAGTTGACACAGGGTTAAAGGGCATGTTTATGTTTTCATCTTACTAACTTAAGATTTAGGTTCCCCCCACCCCTCCAAATAACGATCTATACTGTGCTCTCAGTTTAAAAAAAGGAAGAAACTTGCTACTGTATATTATCAGTAAAAAAACAAAATTATATTAAAGACATTCTAATACATCATCTAGACCAGGGGTTGGCAACCCGCTGCTCTGGAGCCCCAAGTGGCTCTTTGGGCCCTCTGCCATGGCTCCCTGTCCCATCACTGGTTGATCCGCCCCTCATCCCTCTTATTTCTTTTTTGGACTCCAGCCTGAAACGGCAGGAAGCGAAGGCTGTCTTACGCGTAAATGTGGCGTGAAGGCAGGTACAGGGACACTTTGCTCCTGCACTCCTCCCCCACTCCTCCTCTTGTGACTCCCTGGCCAGCTGTGGCTGAGCCAGAAGCATGCGCGTGCGCAGGGAGACCTTCCTTAAGGAAAATGCTGCCTACCCTATGCGTGCCTTTCCCGAGCTTTGGCGCTCGCTTGAGAAGGGTCTCCCCATGCATGCACATGTTCCTGGCTCAGCCACAGCTGTCCCGGGTGTCCTGAGAGGAGGAGGAGAAAGAGGGTTGCCAGAGAGTGCAGAGAAGCGGTCCTATACCTGCCTTTGTGCTACATTTGCACATAAGGCAGCCTTCGCTTCCTGACGCTTTGGGCTGGAGTTCACACCCTCCGTGCTCTGCTGAAGAGCTGCCAGGGGTGAGGGATGACACGGCAAGGTGATGGCTGGACCATTAGTGCAGGAGAAAAGCCGCGTCCTGTTAAGACTCTCCTAAGAAGTAGCTGCCCACCCCATGCGCGCCTTTGGCACTTGCTTGAGGAGGGTCTCCCTGTGCATGAACACGCTCCTAGCTCAGCCACAGCCGGCTAGGGGTTACGAGAGGAGAGGAGGAGGATGGTTGCCCGAAGGGGCGGGAGAGAGAGAGAGAGAAAGATACACACACACACACACACACATACACACACTGATACGTAGAGGGGGTGAGAGAGGGGAAGAGAGGGAAAGATAGAGGAAGAGAGATACGGAGGGGGGAAAAGAGGGGAAGATAGAGAGAGGGACAGAGACACAGAGATACAGAAAGTCGGGGGGAGATAGGGAGAGAGACATAGAGAATGGTTTTGTGGCCGGGTAGGCATGGCTAGGGGTCATGTGGCTGGGTGGGAGTGAGTGACATCGAGTTGGCCATGCCCACCCAGGTTTTGTGGCTCCCTGTGTGTTTTCTTTCTGTAGGAAACCGGTCCAAGTGGCTCTTTGGGTGTTTAAGGTTGCTGACCCCTTCCCTCTAGACTTTTGCTTCATAGGTGACCTCTGAATTAATTGATTATTGTCATGATCAACAGAGAGGTGTATATTTTAAATTATTGTACATTATTTTATGTTTGCTGCTTGTATCATGTTGTTTTTCCTCTTCCCTACCCTCCAAATTGTTCTTAAGGACCTAAAAATTGAGGGTGATGTACAAGAAGCAGTAGAACCAGAAGATGATCTTGATATCATGTTAGGAAAGAAGAAGAAAAGAAAGACTGCAAAGTTTACAGATGAGGATGAAGTATTAGATAAAGATGAAGGTAACTTTTTTTTTGGTAGTGTCTTTTGCTATTGGTCAAAAGTTGATCACACTGAAGGTTGATACAAAAAGTGTAGCTATATTTTGATTTTATAATCAGGGTGGAAGACAAGCTATTGTAGCTATTAGCATTCTGTCAAATGCTGAGTGGTGTAGAGAAAGCTTTGGTCTAATATAACATTGACTATCTTCATTGATGTTATTGTACAGGGTGCCACAGTGTCTTATACATTGCATTAGCCACAGCAATTTAATTTGTAAGTCCAATAACTGAGTGCTTCAATTAGATTCTAAGCTGTCTAACCTCTAGCTATGCAGCCCTTTTCACTCCTTGTTCTCTTTGGCCCCGATCGTCATGTCTCTCCCATTTGCCTTTTCAAACTCCAAGATAATACTTGAAAGTATTTGAAAGGTGTGGGGACAGTTTTAGAGCAACATAATTCTGTAGGGGTATTCCAATAAATCTGTGATTTATGGTTTTCCATTTTCAAAGACCTTAAGTAGCATTTTAAACCACAATACTGTATTTTTCAGAGTATAAGATGCTGCGGACTATAAGACGCACCTATCTTTTTTGGTGAGGAAACATTCATACATTCAGTGTATAAGACGCACCTAAATTTTCACCCTCTTTTAGGGGAGAAAAAGTGTGTTTCATGCTCTGAAAATTATATATCATTAACCATCAGTTTCATAGTTGTAATCAACTTATACTGTCTTTGGAAAGCTCAGATCTCATGTCTCTGTACTCATTCAGATATCATGGGTACAACAATAACAACAATAAGAAACAAAAGTACATTCTTCAGCTCAAGCGGGTATTAAATTTTGTTTGATAAAGGATAAGAATATTTTCTGTTTGAACTTTTTTGGAAACTTCTGGCACTTCTGTGGAAAGAGAGGAAAGATGAATTTGCCTTTCCAAATGCTATGCCTTACCTTATTCTTAATACTATTTAGATTAACTTTCCCTTTCCCCCCAATATCTCCTTATTTATCAAAGGGTCTAATGTAGAAGGTTCTGGCTCAAAAATACATGTGTATGTGTCACATAAAAATATTCTGTGCACATGGTAGAATGGAACTTGATGGGGTTCTGAAACAATGTTTGTAATTCTGCAGCATTGGAGGATGATGACAGCAAAAAAGATGATGGAATCTCTTTTAGCTCTCTGTCAGGACCTGCATGGGCAGGCTCGGAAAGGGATTACACATATGATGAGGTAAATACTTTTCACACCTTTTAACTAATTCATCTATTGGTCTTTTATTATAATATGTGGGGATCATAATATAATCTGAGTCTAAATATTGCTTTGGATTTCTACTGAAATGAAGAGAAATACAGCTTTGTTATTAGATTGAATTTTTTATTCTGCCTCATGATTATGGAATTACGAGTAGAACATGCATATTTTAAATAAAACTCTAGAGAAGGAGAATTTTTTTAAGCTTACTATGCTGACTTTTCCAATTCAGAAAAAAATTCATGCTTTTTTTCCTCAGGTAAATAAATTCAATAAGACGCAAATATGTACTAGTATTAATTTGTATGTTAATCATCGGTATTAATTGAATTTTGATATTCTTTTTTTATTCCTTGCAGTTGCTGAATCGTGTATTTAACATCATGAGGGAAAAAAATCCTGATATGGTAGCTGGTGAAAAAAGAAAATTTGTTATGAAACCTCCCCAGGTTGTAAGAGTAGGAACAAAGAAAACATCATTTGTTAACTTCACAGATATCTGTAAACTGTAAGTTTTGTTATATTGCAGTTTGGGACAGGAATTAGTAAAAGTTGGGGTCAAGGAATTGTGTTATTGCTGTTGTTCAGTTATGAACTGTAAGTTTACATAGACAAAACAGTTAATTCATCTGCAAATGCAGATCGTATCTTATTCTGAAATGACTATTGTCTGTGTACATGATTCATTAGATGATCAACTGGGAATTCTTTTTAGTCAATCTAGTGAAGTGAATATGGTTTATTGGCTTTTGTGAAATTCCTGTTCATTTGTACTAGGGAAATTCCTAGTGAGGTTGGGCTAATGAAGTGTTTTAGAACTACCAGAATAATGATTAATTAAGAACAATAATAATAAACTAATATAAAACAATAGCCACCAGGAAATATTGATTTCTTAGCTACATCCTTAACAGTTTTTCTTCAGACCTCTAGACTGAACTTCTAAAGCTTGGGAGAGTTCAAGATATAATGAGATATTGGAATTGAGGCTAGCTTGCATACAAACATTTAGTTAAATCCTTGAATACTTTTAGCAAAGTAGATAAGGGCATGGGGTTATCCTTTTGAAATAAATTTCTTTTTATGTATATGTACAGGTTGTAATGTCAAGCAATATTTTTTTATACAGGTAGTCCTTGACTTAGGATGGATTAACCAAAAGCTACTTACGACCGCGTCCCAAAGTTGTGGCCCCTGCAGCACCTCTGCAGTCACTTTCTCTTATGATTCAGTGCAGGGATACCGCAATGTCCCTCCATTCCCCCACAGGCCTCCCACATTATTGGGCTGCACACCTTCCTCTTCACTTTTCAAACATCTCTGGAGCTTCATTAAGGAAAGACGACAGACCACTCCATTGCTGGGCTATGTGGCATGATCCCGAAAGAGGCTCCCATTTTCCACATTGCATTGTGGTCTCTCAAAATGATGTCTGCTTCCGGGATTGCAGCATGTGACCCAATAACAAAGTGGCTTATTATGCTCCCCTAATGTGAGCTTGGTACTATTTTGTCATGTTCTGTATATCCATGCTGTGGAGCTTGGGTTAGGGAGGCATGGCAAGTTGCTTTGTTGCCTGCATGACATGATCCCGGAAGCAGCTGCCATTTTCCAAGTGGTCACACTGAATTGTGGCTACTCAGAAAAATGGCTGCTTCCAGGATTGTGTCATGTACCCCAGCAACAGAGCGAGTTGCTTTGCTTCTTTAATCTGAGCTCCAGAAATCTTCAAAAAGTATATGCGCAATGAGTGACGTGGGGTGAGGAGGAGGAGGAGGTGGGTTTAAGGCCTGCTAGGATGGGAAGTAGGCCCAAGGCCTGTGAGGACCCCAAGGGACAGAAAGCAGAACATGGGTTGCCTTGGGATGAGGGGAAACCTTGAGAGGCCTGGGACCTGAACTGCACTAGGCCTCCCAGGGTTTCCTCTATCCTCTATTTAATGACTCTATTTAATTGCCTTACTGTAAGCCGCCCTGAGTCTTCGGAGAAGGGCGGGATATAAATGTAAAAAATAAAATAAAAAATGACCCGTGCATTCATTTAACAATTGCATTAGACAGAGCAGGGATGAAGGGTTCTAAGTGACGCAATCATGTCCTTAATGGCATCACAATTTCTGACAATAGTGGCCCTGAGGGTTATCTGTATAATAGCTGGATGTTTTTATAATGGTACTGCCATAAGGTGTTCTGTTTGGTTTTGGCTTACTCTGAGATAGAAATCTATTCATTGTAATTTGTAAACTATACCTAGTTTGTTGAGATGACATTTCAAACATGTGAAGCCCCCAGACAGTTTAGTTCTGACTCGTTGTGTAAATCATTTACTGAAAGTCTCGATCTCATTCATTACTGCAAACAGTTTTCTTTAGATAAACAAAATGTGCTATTGTAACTTACGTTGCATTGCCATATCTGATACTAGATAAATATGTCATTTTGCTATCTCAGATTTTATGAACAAATTTAATACTATGTTTCCCTAGAGGTTATTATCTTGTGTGGTGGCCTAAGCTATCTTTACTTTCTTTTCAGATTCCTATTTTATCTTCTTCAAATATCCTAAAAAGACATTAGTTTTTTTTTTTTAAAGTTCAATGATTTGTATTGGCATTGCACATGCCAGATGCTACACTATGATAATAAAAGAGATTTAAGTATTTAAGTACAAGTAAGTACTTGTTTTATAACTAGATAAACTTCCTTACTTTTAGATTACATCGTCAACCTAAACATCTCCTGGCTTTTTTGCTGGCAGAATTGGGTACAAGGTAAGTACTTCAAACTTATTCTTGTCTGTGATATTTATTCTTCATGAATATTTCTGAATTTTTGGTAGGACAAAGATTGTGACATCTCTTCAGCAAGTTGACTGTTTCAAAAATAACAGTGTTGATGTAAGCCATTTTAAAAATTGGTTTAAGTCACTTGTGCTTCAATGATTATATAATGTTATAGAATTTAATGCACAACTTGTAGGTTTTGTATTTTTACTAAAGCTGTGCAGATAATTCAGATAGAACTTTTTTCAGGCAAGTGCCACTCATCAAGGCAGCTGTGCCTTCCTAAAGATGGTGCTACTGCTTTGATGAATTCTTGACAAGAGGTTTCTTTTCCACATGCTTATTTACATATAGAAACCTAGGAAGACTTTCAGAATGGCCTTCAGCTTCAGAAGGTGAAAAGACCTTCATCAAATCTTCAAGAGTGAAAATCTAAAGGAAGTCTCTATATTAGAAATTCCTATTTTTGATATGCTGTGCTTTTTAAAAATTTGAACTTAAGGAAATGCATTTTTTCTCACAAAATGAAAGTTCTGGTTCCCACTCTTAGGTTTAAATGTCCACTTTTGCTGAGTTTGTCTAGCATAGACAATGTCCTTCTAGAGCCTACTGTTTATTACCTAGTTGACTGATTTATTAATTCAAGCTCTTTTTTGCAGTATGGGGTTAGTTGTGGTCAAGTAGAGGCTCACCATTTAATGTTACAGTTTTTCCTTGATGTGTCTGTGTAATGGGAGTCTCTGAGAAATTCAAAATAATAAAGGAATTATGGCTTGAATTTATATCTTTCTACTTATGTAAAATATAAACTGATACACATACATTTGTATTTAAGTATTCAAACTTTTGAAAAATATAACCATTCCGTGTGAAGTGGTCTGAGGGAAAAGTTTAAAGAAAAACTATTTTGCTTTAACTTATAAGATACAAAAGCTTTCTGATCAGGAACCCAGATTACCATGTTTTTCAGAGTATAAAAAATATAATTTTTGGGGAGGAAAATAGGGGAAGGTATTCATCTGACTAGTTCTTAGCTTGGTCAGATTCAGCACATTAGTTCGCTTGTTGGTTTTGAGGTTGAGGCTGGTTGGGGCTGAAAAACAGCTTCAAAAGCACAGCTGATCGTCGGAGGGAGCTCCAGGGACTAAAGCAGGCAAAGTGCGGAAAGGGGTAAGAGAAGGCGGCAGTTGTTCCAGGTAGCTATTTTGAGCACCATGTGTCATGTTTTCAGCTTCCAAACACGTTGCATTTTCGGGCGGCAGTCAGCGGTGATGTGCTTTGGCGATCTCTGCAGCCTTGAAAAGCTCTCAAACGGAGCATTTGGAGGCTGAAATCAGGACATGTGGAGCCCAAAAACACAAGCCATTGTTGATGGCAATCTCTGCAGCCAGGAAGAGGATGCACGGAGGCTGAAGGATGGGGGCCAGCGGGTGGGCGGGGTTACATTCGGAATACCCAAATTTTCAGCCTCTTTTAGGAGGGAAAAAGTGTGTCTTATACTCCAAAAAATACGGTAACTTGAATACCACTTCTAACCTTCAAAACCCTCAATAGTGCTAGAAGAATGTTGCTGACTGATAACTTGCATTGATTGCCATTCTTGCCTGCAACGGCAACGGCCACTTTTTTGGCTCAGTCTGCAATGTGGGGATAAGAAGGATACATAGATGTTGCATTCTCTTTTATTACTCTGTTCCATTTCTATCATTGATGCTCTCCTCTGAATACTGTGTTTTCTGTTCTGTTTTTCCCCCTAGAAGGCAACACATGTCTATAGCATTTTCTTTTAGCCGTTTTAGAACATAGCTCGCCATAAGCATTTAAAAGAAAATAGCTGTTGTATTTCAACAAAAGCTACAGGATATGCCAAGGATATTAACATTTGTGTGTGCATGCTGTTGAGTCAGTCTTGACTCCTGGGCAAGTCCTTGCAGTTTTTGTAACAACATCTTTGTAAGTAGTTTGCCATTGCCTGTTTCCATATGACAGAATGACTGGCCCAGAGTCATCCAACTGGCTTCATGCCCAGGGCAGAACTGGAACTTATCGTTTTACAATTTCTGGTTTGTGCCTTTAATCACTACACTAAACTGGCATTATATTTTTGTGTAGCCCTATTTTGGGTATAAAGTCATCAACTTTTAGGAATGTGTTTAGCTTTACCATGTGATAAAAGATTGCATTAAACGGAGAGCCTTTGAACGAAAGTTTTGCATATATTGTAGTGAGCATTTTGGAAGCCCTGAAGCCTTTGTGTCGTTGAAAATATGCAATTCTAATTTTAATATCTGTTTTATTCAGTGGTTCAATAGATGGCAACAACCAACTTGTAATCAAAGGAAGATTCCAACAAAAACAGATAGAAAATGTTTTGAGAAGATATATCAGTAAGTGTATTCTATGATTGCTGATTTATGCTGCTTCATTTAAAGTTTTTAATCTTGCTTCTTACATAATTATTAGTGCCAAAATTACCACCTTGTAATTTTATTAAAATCTTCTGAAACTACCATATTTTTGCTGGTTGTCAAAAAGGAAAAAGTGCTACAGTACAACCAGAAGTGTCATTTTGAGGAATTATCTGCTATATCTTTGATGAGGTGAAGGCATATAGAACAATTACAACAATGTTTGGATAGTCATGTTTATATGGGAAAATGCAAATCTTTGGTCTTTTGGTTATAAACTAAAAAATTATTCATTCTGGTTTTAGTTGATGTAATAGAATTTTTTGTTTACATGAGGTAACAAAATATATTGTTCCCTCATGGAAACAAATGAGGTAACAATTGAATTGTATTGAAGAGTATACAAGTGATGTGGTTATTTCCATGTTCTGTTGTCAGCTGCTTATTAAAAGATTATAGAGGTACACTATTAAAGATCTCAGACATCTCCAATACAGAGAGAATTGAATAATAGGATATTGAAAAGGAAGTCTGGCAAATGTTGCTGATCATTTAGAATGCTTATTTTGTAAAGTATGGACCAGTGATGTAAACTTAGTGAGTGGTGAAGAAAGCTAATAGAATGGTTAGATTTTAGCCCTGAACAGATAGGTGTTAACAGTGAACCATATTGATGTTTCCTTTCACAATTCTGTGCTAGATTGAAAAAAGGTTGATTGATAATAAGTTGTGACTTTTGTATCTTCCAAAGCCAAAAGTAATTCTCCCATCTTGTAAGCTGCTTGCAAGACATTCTAATTCTTTTATGTGATATAGAAGTGCGTGCAATAAATGGGCAGAAAAATGTATATTTTAAGGGGTGTTAACCTTGCAATAAAAGAGATAAATACTCTGTTTACTACTTTTATGTTTTATAGTCTAGTAAGTTAGCAGTTGGTTTCGAAAATTATCTGATTGTGTAAATGATAAATGCTTAGTGGATAAAAATGTGTTTACTATTTATTTATAATTTCTTATTGCTAATATAACTTATTTAATTGTTCCCACAGAGGAATATGTCACCTGTCATACGTGTCGGTCACCAGACACAATCTTGCAGAAGGACACCAGATTATATTTTTTGCAGTGTGAGACTTGCCATTCGCGCTGTTCTGTTGCCAGCATTAAAACTGGTTTCCAGGCTGTCACAGGCAAGAGAGCGCAGCTCCGTGCCAAAGCTAACTAGTTGGCTGGTTGACCCTGAATTTTTGCGAAATGATCTGGGTGCAAATGGCTGGACAGGCTTACAACCTGAGTGGATTTCCGATGTATTAAAAACAAGATAGTAAAAGCTGCTTTGCTTTGGGTTGGTCTGTGAGATTCTTGCAAGATCAGATCCTCAAGCTGTTGGCATTTGCTAACTGACTATTTTACCAACTGTCAAGTGATGAGAAGGGAGGTGCTTTTTAATCTGTTCATAGAATTCTGTAAAATGCAAGAGAAATTAAAGTTATTATAACAGTGACTCTTTCATTTGAATTTTTTGGTTTCTCTGTTAACAATAGTATGGATACATGCAAGCGTCATGGCCATGTGTTATAAAAACATTTGTTGTCCTAATTAAGTGTATTGTAAAAGCAAATGGGCACAGTTGAATTAATGTAATGGATCATATCATAGAATATTAAATCACAAATAGGTTCTCCCAGTTGACTATCTCCATGCATATAAGAATTTCATCATCTGGTTACAAGAGACAAATCACACAGATAAATGTGAGATTTGTATTAATTGGGTTTAGGTTAGCTGTCTAGCCAGCTTTCCTTTGTATTTTGATGTTCACTTTGTGCATTAGGATGGTTTAATAAAAATTATTAAAATATATCAAGATGCCATATTAATGCATGTGATTTTGGGAAAACATTGCAGTGTAAATGCACATTATCATTGCCATAATCTATTTAGAGTTTTTGTAATGCTAGCTTTCAATACTGTACTAAGAAAGTTAAATCTTTAAATTGTAAAAATGAATTATGTATGTATCACCCATTTAAATGAAAACACAAAAGTTAGAAAAAGTTAGCACAGCTATTAAAACTTAATCTTACATTCCGCCCCCTGTCTCCCAAAGCACTGTACTTTCAGTTTTGGGAAAGGATACCCAGTGTATGTTCTTCCTATCACAGTATTCACCAATTTCAGGACTGACCCAGAAACCAAGCTGTCAGAGAGCTTGGTGATCTTTATGCAGTAGTTGGTATCCATTTTGTCAGTTTTTTCAGGCCTTAAAGCAGTTATTTAAGAAGGTTATTGTATACATTGGGATCTTTCAAAAGAGACTTTGGATAAATTAGTACAGAAATCATGGACTAAGAGGACCTGTGGCCTTAGCATTTGGGATTTTTGACCAAGGATGTGGGAAATAGAAATAAGTGGACATCTTTTGCAATTGAATATTATGAAGATAATCTTTATTGGAGCTAATGCTGAACAGCGTGGGTTCAGATTTGATGGCGACACCAGCTATTGGTGAGTGATGTAAACAAAAGGGCTCATACAAACAAGGGTCTGCACTGGATAAATTGGAATTTAAATGGCAAATACTATTTCCCCCCCACAAAGTATAGAGTGATGTAAGGCAAGGCAATAAGTAAAATTATAATTTGTTATTTTGTTTTAATTTTTTTGTTCATGTTAGCTGCCCAGAATTGCGGATGCAAAATAGGTGGCCGTATAAGCTGTTTAGATACTTAATGTGTGGAATGAGGATTTAACTGGTGAATACTAAAAATGAATCTTGATGTGGTGGTGGGTATATGTGTAAAAATTACTTTCCTTCTGTGAAGAAGTTACAAAATAATTAGAAAAGAGATTGCAATAAAGTTATTAATACCTATCTCGTTCTTTTTGCAAATACTGTGTATGTGTCTAGTTAAAAGAATTATAGAATCTGGAGTCAGCCGATGAATTTGAAAGACTGAAGAAAGTATACTCATAGTACATAGTATTCAACATTACCAAATATGATACAGACTGCCAAATTGATGTTTAAAGTTAAGCCCATGGAGCAGGCAGTTTTTATGACAATTACATGACCTCACCAGGATCAACTGGACAGGATTTTTGCTTCATGTCCTGTGTATAGAGTTCCTCAGTTATCCAATGAGGTAAATTGGGCTGAATTACATAATACTTCAGTATGATCTAGCAGGATCCATATATGTCTTTGCCTGCTTGGATATTTTAAAAATGTGATGCTTTTGAATTTAAAACTAAAATATTTGCAAGGTTTAAGAAAGAGTGCCTTTTCACTACTGTTTCAAGATTTCTTATTTATCTTCTCAACCCTTGTTATCAATATTGAAAGGTATTTGGTTAATGGGTGTTAACTGATACTTTAAAGTTGAATCTAGAATATTTGTTGGAATTGTAATTTGTATATAAATTGACATTCAACTGAGTTTGCCAGGAAATTAATTTTTATATTTTCTCCAAAGGTTTTTAAGAATAGAAAAGTCTAAAGTCGTTTTTTTTAAAAAATGACTTAAATAGCATCTAAGCTGTAATGAATGTTGGATGTACCTTATAAATTGAATAAAGTCAGGATCAGTGACTCTTGTATAATTTCCCAAATGTGGTTGTTTTCACAGAATGCTTTTGCAGACTTATCCAGCATTAGCTATACTTCCTCTTGTTTAATTATTTAAATAGAAAAATATAACACCAGTATTGTTTAAAGCCTTCTGGATAAAGCGGACTTCTTAGGATTGTTTGAAAGTTCATAATGTACAAACCTTGTTGAAGCAAAGTATGTTTTATTTTTTATTTGGTTTGATTTCTGTAGCTGCCCATCTCAAGGGACTTTGAGCAGCAAGCATTGTAAAAGCATAAAAACAATTTAAACCAATATAAAATAAATATATATGATTGCAGAGTAAAATTATTGGCGTGGATATAGCTAAAAATGGGTCCCTTAACGTTCCCAGGGGCCCAGATCTAGGCACAAAAGACCAACGACCTTGGTCATCATAATTTATGAGAAAAGAATGTTCCAGATGGCAGGGGCTGTAGCAGAGAAGGCAAGTCTGGTCCCTGCCAGCTGACATTTCTTGAAATACCTGTTATAGGCCCAACCTGCCTGATCAAATTGGGTGGGTAGAAACAACTGGGGGAAGACTCCTTTAGGTAACCCAGCCCAAGCCATGAAAGGCTTTAAACCAGCGGCTCGTTCCACTCCAGTCAGCGTGAATGAAAAATTGTCAAATAATTTTGAGCTATGTTAATCTTAGGATCCTATAATACTTGACTAATGTAGTGTTTGCATCTCTCCCATAAATTGGGAAAATTTATGAGCAGCCATGATGCTCCAGATACTACTATCCTAAATCCCCGATCATATTCTGATGGGCGGTTTGCCCTAGTTGATGTTCAGTGACACCTTATGGAATGCTAACTAGAAAGGTTTCAGGGAATTAATATGGTAAAGGCAAAAAAGCTTTGAGTCAAGATTACCTTCTGTGTAAGGTAAGCATTGTGTTCTCAATTTATGGATCCAGATAAGGACTAGGGAGTTCAAAAATACATGGTTCTTTGGGTCTTGGTCCTAGAAAATTCTAGTTTTGTTAACATAAGTAAAATAGTCCCAAAGGTGCTTTTTCAAGAAGCAACTGAACTTTCTTGTTTTTCTTTGAAGATGTTTTGCTTCTCATCCGAAAAGCTTCAGCAATAAGTAGACATTTTAAAATACCACAGCACATACATCTATGTATTGGAGAAACAATTCTATTTTTTTTTTCACTGCCTCATTCATTTGAAAAATGAGAAAAAGTATGTTTGCAGGATTTTGATTCAGTTTGCAGGACTAGATTAGCAAATCTAGTCATGGTATGTTATGCTTAAATGTGAAGCAACAAAGCTTTATGGGTTTCTGCCTGCTAAACATTTTGACTCCCTTTTATTCCTGGCATTTGTAACATTCTGAAGGCTGGGATAATCATAGTTGTAAGCATAGTTGGTACTTCAAGTAACTACAATAGAATAATGAAATGTTTGAGTCTAAATCAGCCCCCCCCTTTTTAATGAATCTACCTCTATTCTGAGCATTTAAATATCTATTTCCTAAGAAACTGGTACTATTTTCTTTCTTGTTTTACAATAAAAATTTCTAAAAATTGAGCATTTATCTTTCTATTCTTTGGATAGATTGTACGTAGTTTTATTGCCATCAATGAGCTCGTCTTCAGATCTGCCCATGTTGCCAGCATGCCTCCCTTATAAGCTCTCCGGAGTCACCTTGAACCATGAGATTGGCAGCATATGAAATTAATAACTAAAATGCCTCACTAACCATTCTTAAAAGCCATGTTCATGAGGATACATCATCTCCATTGCCTCCATTCCATTGCAGACATGTTTGTTTTCAGCTAGTCTGACATTCAGGTAACATTTTTCATCTGACATAAGTCTTGCCATATGATTTTGCCTTTGATGCCTCTTATTTTATGGAAATATGGAACAGAACACATAGTTCTTCACAAATATGTCTCCCTAATGGGCTGGTAGAAAATAATGAAGCAGGAGCCTCTTCTGGTTTACCTAGAAGTCTTACCTGTGGCCCGCATATCCTACTGTGATTGCTGCGGTTATTTTTCTGCATGAGGTAGGGCTGGTGTTTTTACTATGCTGTGAATTCCACGTAACCTAGTGGAATCCTATTAGTATCTACCAGGCTCCCCTGGTACTTTGTGATTATCTGCGCCCACAATGGCAACATGGAAAAATTTACATAGCAGCCATAAATTGTTCTTCATATTCTAAGTGTAGTTTTGGGAAATAGTTCTGAGATCCAACTGGGCAAACATTTGTGAACCTTTTAGAAATATTTGCAATCCTGCAGAACTATGATCAGTGGTGTGATCAGGGCTTCTTAAACTTTTATTAATAGATATAAATGTGTTTAATGTGTATCATGTCTTTATTGAATATATTAAGTCAACTTTTACTGTCCTTGTAAAAATATATAAGAAGCTCTAGGATTAATAACAGGATAAATTGAGATAGCTATTCCAATTTATGGGATGAATTTGAGAAGTCTTCCTCTCAAAAAGCCCAAACATTTCTGTTGAATCCTGCTTTTTATCATGCAGATTTGAGGAATGATTCATGCCTCTGCAAACCTCTGAAAAAAGGTAGTTGGTACTCAGGAGACTAGAAAGGCATTAAAGGTTTCCCCTGTCCAATCATGATTGACTCAAGGGGGCAATGCTCATCTCCGATTCTCAGCCGATGGAGCCTGTGTTGTCTTGAGAGATGCTTCTGTCACCACGTAGCCAGCATGAAAATACAGAATGCAGTAATTTTCTGGTTGAAGCAATACCTATTTATCTACTTGCATTTGCATGCTTTTGAACTGCTAGATTGGCAGGAGCTGCGGCGAGAATGGGAGCTCACCCTGTCATGCAGCGCTCGAGTCTCAAACCCAAACTGTTAGTTACAAAACTTATTTTAAGATTTTTGCCTCCATCAATCCATAGGAAGATGTTGGTCATTTTTTTTTAAACGTTACTTTTCCCAGGAGAGGTCCAACAGAAATCACTCCAGATGGGAACATCATAAAGAATCCCAGGGCTATAGGAAAGGATTTGTGGGAAGTTGTTAATTATCTAAAGTCAGTGTATATGAGTGTGCTTTAGGTATAACAATGAACAATAGTGTTCATGGAAGTATATGATGAATGGCGTTCTCCAGCAAGGAAGCTGGCACCCACCTCGTTTTTGTCAACAACCACCTGGAAGGTACACCAAGCTAATGGAACAGTGTTCTGTGGACCGAGAAGACAAAAGGGGTACTTAATGGAAATAATGCAAAATATGAGGCAAAACAAACTGAATTCCAACAAAAGAACCTCATCCCAACCAAGAAGCATGAAGTGCACTATGCTTTGGAACTGTTTTACAGCCTCAGGACCAAGGAAACTCAAAGCTATTGAGGGAACAGTGGCTTCTGGATTGTACCAGCATATTTTACAGCATGGGTATCAAACTCTATTTCATTGAGGGCTGCATCAGGGTTGTGTTTGACCTCGGGGGCACTGTGTGTGGCCAGGGTGGACGTGGCCAGCTTGACGTTGATCATGCCGGGGCATCTGTGGTGACCTGAGTGCTCTGCCAGAGAAAACGGGCTCCTGAGCTCTGTTTTCAGCTGTGATGACTTCCTGCAACCGTCTGCCAGCAACAACGGAACTCCCGAGCTCCCATTTTCGCTGGCAGAGGCACCATGAGCAAGTCCTTTGCTGTTTCCAGGGCAGCCTGGCAGGCCAGATCTAAGCACCCTGTAGGCTGGATTCGGTCTCTGGGCCTTGAGTTTGACACTTGTTCTACAGGATAATGTCAGCACTGAAACTCCAGTGAATTAGGTTACGCGGGATAGCATAAACTTGTAGCAAAAGGATGCGGATCTCACACCATCTGCCCCAGAAGAACTCTGGGCCTACTTTTTTGAGGTGTTCTTCCTTGGCATAAAGGCTTGGTAATTATTGCAGCCATCATTATTCTCCATAAAAAGATCTCTCTTAGTGTCTTGACCCTGAATGTAGCTGTGTTTGTGAGTGAGGGCTCTTAGTGCCTTTGTACTTTCTTTCCAATTTCTTTTATTTTCCCCCCTTTTAGTCTGTATCTCTTGGTCATGAAGGTTTTCCTCCCTTTTGGGCAGTAGACCAATCTCACAAGAAATAGAATCAAATTTTATTATTTTCTTTTTGAAAAAGCAATGACAAAATGTAGGCACTTTTCTACTTAAAGTATTATGGTTAATTTCTTTTGGGTGTCACTTAGATTTCACTCTATGTTAAAAAGCAGCATATAATAAAATCAAAGTTTAGTAGAAAAGCACAGGGGAGGCAGGAGAACCCCTAAAACAGGTGTGAGTATTCAATATGCTCAATGGATGTGGAATATTTGCTGATGTTGGTAGCAGGATGAAAGAAGAAAATGGAATGGAATATCGAGGAAAAGAATACAACTGGAACTCTGAGCACTAATTGTGGCAGTTTCCACTTATAGTTTGGTCTGGACACCATTTTTAATGTATGTTAAATGAGCACAGCACAGAGGGCAAAAGATTAAAAAAAATAGGTGTTGGTAGTGTGAACCAAAATATCCCAGGTGATGAAAAGGTAGCCTGAATCCAATATAATATTTTGAAATGTATCTTATTCGAATAACAATAACAGCAAAAAAAAAAAAAAAGGATACAGGGTTTACACCATGAATCAAGTTCTTTCTTTTATTATACAGGATTTTATGTACAAATCCCCCTCCCCCCCTTTCTTCCATTCTTCAGTCCTGCATTTGTTCATAGCAAAACAAAGTCTAGGAAGCATTTTGAAAATAGCTAGGGACGCCAAAGTGACCAAACTTTGCAGGATAAGCTAATAGAGAAGAGCCAAAAGAATAAAGAAAATAAAAACAATGCTTGCCTGTTTGTAACTTGTATTTTCAACAAAGAAATTGTTGTAAATTACTGTGCTTTGAGAGATGCAATCTTCTGTTAATATGTCCTGAAGAAGAGAAGATCCTTACATCTGGTTGTATATCTTCCAGTAGAAATCCTTAGAAGGGTAGGATCAGATCTTCTGAATTTGGCCCGTATGAAAATGTGATTCTCACCCTTTCCTGAACAGTAGTTGGAGTCTGAAAGATTGGATTACCCTGCTAAGCAAACAACGCTCCATCTATTTTTGAAGTTGGCAATTAGGAATAAACCATCTTACAGTATTGTACAAAGCATGGAACCTTGAAGAAGAAAAAAAGATAATGAAGGATAATACAATTTTGTAGTAGGTTTCAGTTAATAAATCACACATGTTTTGTGTTTCTGAGTGTGGGCTGGTTGAAAGTATTTGCATTTTGGAAAAATGGTCAACAGGGCAGAATTATATTTTTCTTCTGCACATAGATTTCTTGTAATTAAAAAGAAATCAGGACATACTGTGCTATCTATCTCTTCAATTGCCCTTGTTGAGACTCCTAGGACTAGCTTCTGGAACCTTTGGTATGAAAAAGTGTAAATTATGTTTTGAATCCTATTGGCTGCATAGCTGGGCCATAAAGTGAATATTTCATTCAAAATTCTTATGAAATTCCTGGGGCAAAAATTCAAACTATGCATGCTAGTGAGTGTGCTGTATGTCCCAACTTTAGCCCATGTTCCTTTCTGTTTTTATAATTATTTGCCTTCTTAATCCTTAGGAAACTGAATGAAGAATTGTTTTACTCCTGGGAACAAAGGCTGATAACCATTTTCATTTTTCTAAGTAATATCTCAGATAATAAAAAGTAGATTTCCTAGTGCAACTATGCAGGACAGGAAACTGCACTGGACCAAGGGTAAAAACCAAATGGATCACTATGAGACAACCTGGCTTAGCAGGCATGATTTCAAATGCAAAACCATGCATCATATATAAGAGCTGTGGTGGTGCAGTGGTTAGAACGCAGTACTGCAGGCTACTTCTGCTGACTACTGGCTGCCTGCAATTTGGCAGTTTGAATCTCACCAGGCTCAAGGTTGATTCAGCCTTCCATCCTTCCGAGTTGGGTAAAATGAGGACCTGGATTGTTGGAGGCAATATGCTGACTCTGTAAACCACTTAAGAGGGCTGTAGAGCAGTATATAAGTGCTATTGCTATTGTGGACTTGTACTCATTGCACATCATGGTACCTCCTGTTTCAAGAAAGTAGACTTTCTACAGTCTATTTCCTTTCCTACTTCTAGAAAAGAAAGGCTCTATTCTGCATCTTGATATAATGTCTATTTCAGCAGTGAATGCTGATTACAAGGCTCCCAGTTTAATACTAAGATTTGTGTGTATGTATGTGTGTGGGAGTAGTAATGATAGTCCATTGGGATGACTACTTTCCTGTGTCCTACAAAACTGGTTGGAAATATTAGTCCATGTGTCTCATTTTGAATTCTAGGCAGAGACCCAATGGCAGCCTTGTATGTCAACATTTGTCTTGCAAAATATATCAAGAAAGGTTCTAATTTTTTGTGGTTCTCCCTCTTGTTGTTGTGATGTGCTAGGCGAAGGAAGGAGGGGGAGAAAAAATAATTCATTTACTATTTCAAATTTATATACTATATTTTCTTTTTTGAAATGTCAAGGACAATCATTAATAGGTACCATGAGTAGAGAAGGTCGACAAAAATATAATTATGATTCATATGAAAAATATGATTAGCCTGACGGTTATCAAGGAAGGGGCAGAAAAAAAAATACTTTGGTTGGCGGGCCAAAGTTTCTTTTGCTATCTTTTCTGTAACTTCCCTTCTTCATCCTTTTCTGTTTTTTTTCCTTTTCATGTCAGCATAAAGGCAGCTGAGTTTCAGGACATTATCAGTGGGTTGACAGTATTAAAATGCAGGTAATTTCCCTTACATGCCTGTGGTACCTGATTCATGTTGCAGGCCTTCTGTCATCCACCACTATGAAGTTATAAATAGCATGACACAAAGTAATAAATGTTTTATCAAGAAAAAAAACCTCTCCAAAAAGGGGGAAAGAAAGGGACACTTAAGCATGTTATGTTATTAAATAAAAAAATGAATAATTAAATATTATATTACACAATTAATGTGATTTTGCTATCATGAATGGAATCTGTAAGTTTTAGAATATACCTAATTACTGTAGGCTGGAGTCTTCCACATACGTGAAATGGCTATTCTCCTGAAGAAGCAGGAAAGAAAAAGAAAAAAGAAAAGAAAGAGAAAAAGAAAGAATAAAAGCAATCCCCAAAATATACATTTATGCATATCTACTTAAAAGTGAAGTCATTTTAAACTGAAAGAGACATTCCTAAATAGAGTTCGTAGCATCCTCCCTGTATCTTCTCCCTTAGATTGATCACTTAAGCATCAATAAAGATCAGGAAATGTATCAATACACAAACGATAAAAAGGGCATATATTTGCATATTCTTTGGTTTATGCAAGCTAACTTATTCTCTGCAAATGAAAGTTTTGCTATAATTTTTCTATTTTGGATAGGAAGAATTAGCAGAGTTTGAATATAAATTCTCTATTGTAATAGGAAAACCAGGCAGCTTCTGTGCCTGTTTATTAATTTTTTATTGATCTGTAATTTGACAGTTTTAAAGACCCTGCTCTCTTTAACTTCACATCAACCTGAACTAGGTAACCAAGCATTCATTTAGTTAAATATTTATAACCTACCTTCTATCAAAAACTAAACTAGAATATTAAGATGGGATAAGAATAATGATTGTTTTATTTATTTATATTCGTAGAAGAATCGTAACAGGTCCTGTTCACTTGTCTGAAATGGGTCTGAAATGGGTCTGTCCCATTTCAAAGGTGTAAACATTGAGGTGTAATGAAATAGGTGGAGTGCAAAGCTTGTATTTCTGTGCCAGACATATGACCAAATGTTTGGATTTCTTTAAAATATATTTAAAAGTTAATCTCCACTTTCAATTTAAATTTTTAAATATAGTTAAACAAAAGAGGAATATTATCTCAATGTACAAGCAGAGCTTCATGTTCCCAAATAAGAACTGCAGATCCGGGGAGAAAATATAAGAGATGGGAAAATAGAATGATGATCTATAGTTTGAGCTATGGCAACCTTGGACAATATCTGTGAGAATCTTTTTTGCCATTTTCCTTCTACTGTTGTCCATTTATTTATAGGTAGCCTTCGACTTAAAGCCATTCATTTAGCAACCGTTCATACTTCTAATGGCCTTAAGTTATAAGTGACTTATGATCAGTTCACACACTTAACAACTGTCACAGAATCCCCTTGGTCACGGGATTTGAGCACTTGGCAACCAGCATGTATTTGCAATGGGGTCACATGATCATCATTTGTGACTTTCCCAAACAGCTTCTGACAAGCAAAGTCAATGTGGGAAGCTGGATTTGCTTAAAACAATTGTGTGATGCACTTAACAATTGCAGTGATTTGTGGCAAAAAAAATTGTAAAATTGGATGTGACTCAACCGCTTTGGTTAAGAACAGCAATTTTGATCCCAATTGTAGTCATAAGTTGAGGACTACCAGCAACTTCTCTGGGTGATATTAGCATCACATGTTTGATGAGACAGATATCATGAATAGGGCCATGTATACAAAGATTTCTATTCCTTCTAGTCTCTCTTGTTGGGGCATTGGAAGTATAAGCATCGATTCAACATGGATTTGACAGGTGGATAGGAATGTCAACTTCAGAAACCAGCTCAAGATACTGTATATGTATATCACCGACAAGTGTGTCATGACTCTCAAGCTTAATCCAATACCCAAATTTAGAACTGAAGTTCTCTGTCTTCAAAATATGTCATTGCAGTAGTTAGTTTTTAAAAGAAATTAGTGATTCACCTGTCCCACACCTTCTTCCTTATTAAACAGCTTATTTCCTTTGCATTCTTATGTGTTAAATTTGTTGGGAGGACAATAATTTCATTCCCATCTTTACATTCAGACAATACCATATCTGAAAGTAAATTCTATTGTATTAGCTAAGGACTGACAGATCACCAAACCTCAGTTCATTGATATCTATGGAGCTTCTCAGTCATCCAGGTCATGGTTATCCCAAAGGTCCTTTTTTGCAAAAGGCAATTGGATTTTCTTTGTTTTTCCCTGAAGAACTCTGAAGTAGGCTCTTGGATGAAAAGTGAAACATCTTCAAGAAAAAAACAAAACAAAAAAGGCCCAGCTGCTTTTTGAAAAACCACCTTTGAGTCAGTTCATGGATGCAAATTTGAAAGACAAAAATCTTGTTCTTTAGCATCAATAAACACATTAAGTACTTTCTTTCCCCAAATGAACAGGAAAGGATATGATCCGTCTGTAATTCATTATACTGTTAAGAGATAATTTTATGTATTAATGGTATGGGGAAAAATAGTTTTCCCTGAAGATTGTGTAAATCCAAAGTATATCACGTGGGTATGAAACCTCTGATTTCCTGCTACATCTTACCAATTCATCGTCACAATCATCCTGCACAAGGCCTTCCTCTTCCTCCTCTTCTTCTTCCCCATTTAATGGCTCTTCCGTGTTCACGTCTGCTTCTGATGCTGTGTCTTCCTGAGAAATTTCACTTTTGTTTTCATCTGCCTTTTTTCTAACTTCTGCAAAAAAAGCCAAATCGTAAAATACCAATGTGATTTGTTACATTGGCAGGCTTTATTTGGCTTATCTCAGCATATCTAAATAATCAAGAATCCAAGCTGGAAACTAATTGAATTTCACCAACTGTCCCTATATGCTGCCACATTGGGAGCATCATGAAAAATTAAAATGGCACCTGGACTCAAATGCTAGGAACATCTTATCAGAAAAAAAATATGAATGGAATATCTCCAGGAGACATGTCTGCAACGAGTCCTAACAGAGCCGATGATCCTGACATCTTCCTAAGGTTACCAGGAGAAATACCACTCAATTTCTTTCCCTTTTATCATTTAATAGGTGCTTATTGCAAACTATAACCTGAGATTAATATTGCAGAGTCCAGGCTTAAAGAAAAGTAGTCTCACAAATAATTATTGGCTTTGTTTACATGACTTGGTTAACGTTATTAACAAATCTAGTTGGTTTCATTGTGACTTCATATTTTTGTGAACCCAGGCCATTTGATTAGTTTATGGTTCAATACATTTTTATGCAAAACCAGAAAATGGGTGAACAGAAAAAACAAGTTAATCTTGGTGAATGCAGTCCATGAATTAAAACTGGGCATGGTTTGGAAGGAATACAAATAATCAATTGGGTATTTGGGCCAGATGAAGAAATGAAATAACACTTAAAATGTTTCTATTCTGCTTCTTTTTCTTTTGTTAAATCTACTATTGCATATAGCAGGGACCAGGCAGAAAAAATATCAAGGTGGCTTCCTGTCATTTAGATATATGAATTAGAGCAAGGATGGAAAGCCTGTTAGGTTTCCAGATACAACTAGATTGTGGCTCCCTTCATCTGATTAAGATTGATGGAAATTGGAATCCAATCTCCGGAGGACTGCAGCCTATGAATAGGGAAATGGTGTCCAGAGGTTTTGGACTATGTAATCTGCTGAGCTACAGATTCCTATCAGTATCTGCGTCCTTTACTAGTACAACTAACCAATGAAAATATATTCTCAAGGACAAAAAATCAGCAGGGGAACTTCAGAATACTTTTATATTCAGATGGGAAGCCCAATAGGTTTTTTTTTGAAATCACAGGTTTCCAAGGGCTATTTGGTCTTGTTCTGCTATTACGATCTTTATAATATAGATGCCAGTGAAATATGTCCATACTTCAGATTGCCTAGAAACAGTCACTTATATTTAATAACACTGATGCAGTTTTACCCAATATGTGGCCTATAGACAGATTGGATTATAACACCATTAGTTACATCCACTTTGGCCCTTGCTGGCTGGAGGCAATAGGTGCTGTAGTTGAGAATGGAGGAAAAAAAACCTCTACTAGCTCCTAGGAATGGAACAAGGGCATCTCAGAGCTGGACTGTAATTGCAAAAAGTACCAAAGGTCTTTTGTCCTGAACAAAAGAAGGTCAGCCAGTACTAGGAACCTGGCACTGACTTTATTCACTTGAACTCCTGCTGCGTCTTGGTGTTATCGAGGGGACATTTGCAATCAGCCAACTGACCTGTAGGTGCTTTCTGTTGTTCAGAAATCTGCTCCAATCTGCCCAAGAGAGCATCAATGTTGGATTTGATCTGCGTCAGCTCAGTTTTAATTGTCTGCAGTTCACTGCATTTCACTTGGAAGACAAAAGTTAGAAGAAAGCCTTATTCTTTTGTCTGGTATGAATGAGCAATTTGCTTGAGCAGAGATTTAATTATACTTCACGTATACCTTTTAGTTGCAGGTCCTGCTTGGCGTCCGTCGCAATAAGGGCTTATTGGGTTCAGTATAGGACAGGGTCTCGTTTGCCTTTCATAGCTGAGGAGAAGACAGGAGAATTTTGGCAGGTACCATTTCTCCCATCAGAGTGCACCATCAATGGGAACAAACTACCAAAACCTAAATGCTAGTGCACAGCTACTTAAGGGTTTGGAAGCCCTGTGCTATATTGACTCTGGCAAGATGGTGTCATTGTAGGTATCAAAGAATTCCTTTATTAATGCTTAGAACGACCTCCTGCCACACTCTTCCATCTTTGGTGATGTGCAAAATTTGCAACTCTGAGTCAATAACAAGCAAAAGAGGAATCTTTCACCTCATTCCTTGAACTTTGTACAAAGAAATTCCCCATAATTTTTAATTTCCATAACTACTTAGAAGTTGATAAAATGATCCTTACAGGTAAACAAATACAAATATAGGCATCACATTGAACAGGCCAGTATAGCTACTCCTTTATTTAGAATTCTCTGTTACATGATTTACTTATTTTTGTGCCATCCTGTCAAGTGGATTCTGAACTGTTGAGCACATGCAGACTGTTTTAAACTCCACCCCCTCCCTTTTTGGCTTCTTGGATTCTTTTTAACTAACATATTTCGTTTTTTGCAAAACTCTATTTCCCAATCTGACTGCTATTTCCTTCTTGTGTCCAGATCAGCTATTTGGGCAATGGTGAAATCTTTCCCGGTTTGCCACCAGTTTGCTGCCCGCGCATGTGCGGTGTGAGCCAAATGCATGCTGTGCACACACATGCACACATGCACAGTACGCACCAAACACGCACTTTGCGCAGAAGAAGGCTTGGAAATGTAAGTAGAACAGTGAGGGAGGAAAAAGAGCTCTGCCACGTGATTTAGATTCACTAGAAAGCAGGATTGCCTGCTTTCTAGCGATTTTAAATCGTGCGGCACAGCTGATCATTGGAAATACCGGTTTGGAGGAACTGGTAGCTTTTTTTTATTACCGGTTTGCCTGAACTGGTAGCTTTTATCATTACCGGTTCACCTGAACCAGTGAAAACCACTCTATTTGGGGCAAATGCCTGCCTAAGTTACCTCTTGCTATAAGGTGATTGCATTCAGTCTGACATTTACTTCCCAGCCTTCAATTTCTTATAATTTTCACTCACTTCCATGTTGGCAAAGCTGACTATACTGTTTTCACTGGAATGTTTTACTTTCTTAGGAAAGGAGGAAAGGAGTATTTTCCTATTTTTATTTGCAAAGAATCTGGATTGCAGTTCAAAAGAAGTTAATTAGATGAAGGATTAGTTCAATATTAGAACAGAGATGATAATTTGAACATCACTTTTTTTTTTTTTGTAAAAAGCTCAACCAAGGGCATGTATTCTTTCCTCCAGCCATTTAGTCTTTTGTTATTCAGTGACAGTTTGAATTCAGATGTTTCTGGCTGTAGTTACCAAACAATTGTATCTCATTGGCAGCCAGTTTTTGTGGTAAAAAGCACTGACAGAACAGTAGCTGAACTGTCTTGCTATGGAGACCAAGCTGGCTCATTCTATAGTGTCTTTCAAATATTTTGTCTTTCACCAAGTACTTGGCTTGATGTATTTTTTCCCTTTCTTCTGTGAAGAATATGTGTTTATTTTTAATGCTCCATTTATTTTTTATTGTCATTGTTCATAATATATTTTGATTGTATTTTTACAACTATTCCCTTGAGGGCAGAAAAGTATGATATTAATAAATAAAAAAGGCAACTATTCTACTCTTTATATAGATTCATTTTAATTCACAGGCGTAGAGAGATTCTACCCTTGCCTATCCTGATCAAATAACCAGGTTGCCACTGACCCCATGGTTAGTGGAGATAGTGTATAACTCATTGAGTATGAAATATATTCCAACCTGCTTAAAGAAACATTTCTAAGATCTTTTACTAAAAAAAAAGGGCCTTTCCTTGGCCTGGAAGGTCTCTTAATTATGGGCCACTCTCAAATATTCTATTCGTAGGTAAGGTGATTAAGAAAGTACTGCCCTCACAGCTTCAGATGCCTTTGGATGAAACTTATTATTTGGGCCCAAATAATAAGTTTCATCCAAGTGGTCCAGTTGGGTCTTTGTCTGGAAGACGGTACTAAAAATATTTTAGTCATGTAGTTAAAGGACAATTAGAAAGTTAATCAACCCAGCTCTACCACTACTTACTATCTGACTCCCAGGAACATTGCTCAGTTTTGGTAATGTTTTAAATCAGTGTTTCTCGGCCCTGGGAGTTTTAAGATGTGTTGACTTTAACATGCTGACTTGGGAGTTCTGGAAGTTGATGTCCGCATTTCTCAAAGTTGCCAAAGTTGAAAAATGCTAGCATAAGTGGGCATTTTCACCTTTGCAGTTCTAACAAAAAGACTGCTTCTCCTGCTATGGACCTACCTAGTTAGATAAATTAGCAGGTGAGGCCCTTTTGAAGATGTCCTATAATGGATTGTGAGAATAACCTTGAGAAACAGCAGAAAGTGCCACAACCCAGGCAACAATCACATAAAGAGAAACCCAAGTCCAAAGCAGGATCTTCTGCTTCTCTAAAAGAGAGCACTAAGAGTTTCATGATTGATAACAGCCCTTTGAGTTAGACCAGACTTGAACACCATAGTCATGAATACTAAAACTACTTGTCAGTGTGTATGAACATTCATGACTGGGATAGACATGGCAACAGGTCAGCCATTGGGGGCTGGCTGGAATAGGACATGGTAACAAGGTCAGCCAATGTATAGGTATAGCAACTAAGTCAGCCAATGAGGGCTGTTTGGGAGCTGAAACAGCTTGGAGCCTGGGCATGGCTTAGATTAACTAATATATATAGATATACATTGTTTGCTCCTATTATTGTCCTTCCTTCTGTTAACTATGCTTCTGTGATTATGCTTCTGATTCTGAGAACTGTTCTTGGTATTGTATACTGTATATGTCTCATGTTATATTATGTATATAAAGAAGTTTCTTATTTAATGAATCCTTCTGCATCAGTTATCTGTGTGTGATTTCTGCAACAAACCCTGATACTACTTTTATTATAGGATTATAGAAATAGAATCTTGCAATTCTGAATGTGCCTCCCCACTCCCTATGTTTACCAGAAGGAGAACTAGGAAAGGTCAAGTCAGATATTTTTTCAAATTCCATTCCTGCTTTAGATTCAGATTTTATCTTATCTGACATTGCCTTCACTGTGGCTGTTCCTTCTCTTTGTCAATTACATGCCCAGAAACACTCCAGAAATTTAGCTATCTGGTTCACAGGAGAGGGGCTTCTTTTCTGTGGTTCCCAAATACCAAAAGCAATAGCACTTAGACTTATATACTGCTTCATAGTGCTTTACAGCCCTCTTTAAGCGGTTTATAGAGTCAACAAATTGCCCCCAACAATCTGGGTCCTCATTTTACCCACCTTGGAAGGATGGAAGGCTGAGTCAACCATGAGCCTGGTGAGATTCGATCTGCCAAACTGTTGGCAGTCGGTGATCAGCAGAAGTAGCCTGCACAGTACTGCACTCTAACCACTGCACAACCACAGCTCATGGTGTAAAACTCTGTCCAGGGAAATGTGTTCGCCTGCATCCTCCTCATGTTTAGGGAAATGGCAACAATGCATTTTCTACCAAGCTTTAAATAATAATTGATGTAATGATAGCAATATTAATTCTGATTTTAATTGTATTGCTTTTACTCTCATGTTTGTGTTTTATTGTTACCCCTGCGGTAAGATGGGCGGCCAATAAATTTAATAAATAAAAAATTGTTGTAAGCAGCCTAAGTGAAGGTAATCATTGACTTAGGACCATAATAGAGACCACCCCCCATTATGGTTGTAAGTCACGATGGTTGTAAAACAGGTCAGTCATGTGACCGATCTGATTTCACAATCTTTTTGGCAGTGGTTGTTAAGTGAATGCAGTGTTCATAAACTAGCTGCTGCAGTCATTAAGCAAACCAATGGTTCACTACAAGTGCATTTTGCCGGAAAATGAAGGTAAATGGGTTTTTTGGACAAAACTGTCGTAAAACATGGTCATGTAATGGTGGAAGGCTGCAAATATTCATAAATATGTCCTTGTTTAGTGCCCAAAATTCAATGACTGGGAGGAGTGTGTGAACATCAGAACTTTGAAACTGGGTCATACGTAGCCCCAAGATAAGGTTCATCCTAACTTCAAATGTCTACCTGTATATAAGAAGCAGCTACTGCAATAAATTCAAGAATAAAAGAAAATCAATGTTTTGCAATACATAAAACACTTATTAGTAATTATGTTTGCTATGTATGTCTGCCCTTGTGCATTTTGTTTCAAAGGCAAGTCTGAAACCATTATAAACATTACCTCTGCACAGGTAGCATGAAACTTACATTTTAATTTGGCAGAGCTGTTCACAAGAGCAGCAGATCTGGCAAAGAGCTTGACCGGGATTGTTGCTTTGACACGTCGTACTAAAGGGATGGTGACTCGTGGCCGCTTCACGGGAACCATCCTGGGTATGGGAGACACTCTTCCTCGATACTCAAAGAGTCTATACAGAAGCAGAAGAAATGCTTTTCTGTAGCGATTCCGGCCAGATACATTAGCAAATATGGTATTTCTGATCAAGAGATGAAAACCATTGACGGCCTCTAGAGGGAGCTAAGACTTCATCCATTCCAGCCATCTGTTCTTGCCTGGGCAATAAAGCCCATCAGAGATTACAGCTGATCATTAAACTACTGAGGAGACGCATTGTTCAACCATTATTCTGCAAGTTAATGCTGACAACTCTCAGAGAAGTTATTTAATAGATTGCTTTAACAGCAATATTGTTGCCGTTAATTCATTTTTAAAAATACTTCAGTGTTTCATATTTAAGAATTCCTTAGGCAAATCTCCAGGATATTAGAAAAGATCATCCAAGGAAATACTTTGCTGTCCTATCTTAGCATATTCCACCCCCCCTCACTTATTTATTTTATTTATTTATTATTTAGACTTTTATACCACCCTTCTCCCGAAGGACTCAGGGCGGTGTACAGCCAAGTTAAAAATATACAATATACAATATTAAAACAACAAATTAAAATAACATATTATATGATGGCCAAAAAATTTAAAAGTTTAAATGTAAAACCATCTAATTGACCCCAATAAAACACAGTACCCCAATTTAAAATTATTAAAATTCAAATTTCAGAATTTAAAAATTAAAAGTTAAAAATTAAGCCAGTCCCGCTTGGATGAACAAGTACGTTTTCAATTCATGGCGAAAGGTCCGAAGGTCAGGTAATTGACGCAAACCAGGGGGAAGTTCATTCCAGAGGGTAGGTGCTCCTACAGAGAAGGCCCTTCCCCTGGGGGCCGCCAGCCGACATTGCTTGCCGTACGGCACCCTGAGAAGACCCTCTCTGTGTGAGCGTACAGGTCGGTGGGAGGCATAAGGTAACAGCAGGCGGTCCCGTAAGTACTTGGTGCCTACTCATTCCTTAAAACAGGATACAAAACTTTTTCCTAAGATGCAGCCAATAATATTTATAGTAAATTACACTCAGGCAAGAAAAAATACAATTGCTTAAGCCATTGCATCTGGATCCATCTCAGCCCTAATTACCAAGGTCTTTTAACAGAGCTAAAGAGGTTGAGGTGATGAGAAGTGAAAGACCTATTGAAAAACATGTCTCACTTTGGTAGAGAGGAAACACCTGAAAGCCGACTATAATAAAAACATATAGATCTGGACTTTGAAGTGCACCAAGTGCACTTTAAATGCACCAAGTGCTCTTCTCAGATTCAACAGAGATTGATTTAGTAACCTCAGGGGAATTTTGTAGTTCCACCTTTATGCTCTATCTGCTACTAGTTCAAAAGTTTGCTTTTTGTTCATGTGAAAAAACAAAACAAAACAACCTTCCACAGTTGCATTTTAAAAAGTTAAAATAAAGTTCTTTTTATATACCTCATGGCTGCTCAAACCCCTTTTTTACTGCTGCCAGCTAGGCACTTCTACTTTGATTTAAAAACAACGACAATAAATGTTAATCTTTTGGAGACAAACTGTATTGTACAAACGCTCAGACATCTTGGTTTTTCTTAAAAATGGCAAGGAAGAAACTGGGTTTATTCAGCTGAACTCAATTTACTGGTCAAGAGAATTGTCCAGTGGTAAAATCCAATTTTTTTTAATTACCGGTTCTGTGGGCGTGGCTTGGTGGGCGTGGCTTGGTAGGCGTGGCAGAGGAAGGATACTGCAAAATCTCCATTCCCACCCCACTCCAGGGGAAGGATATTGCAAAATTCCCATTCCCTCCCCACTCCTGGGGGAAGAATATTTTAAACCCTCCATTCCCACCCCACTCTGGGACCAGCCAGAGGTGGTATTTACCGGTTCTCCAAACTACCCAAAATTTCCACTACCGGAAATTTCAGTTTCTCTGAACTGTTCAAAATTTCTGCTACCGGATCTACAGAACCCGTGAGAACCTGCTGGATTTCACCCCTGGAATTGTCTGTATTGCTACCTGCAAAGGGTGATGCAAGAGAGCCCAATGGATACTGAACATGTTTGATGCTTTTAGAATGGGGCTGTTGAGTGGCTAGTCAAGTGACAGTGGTAAAATGACAAGCTTGCTATGCCTGGGCTGCAAAACGATGGACATCTCCTTCATGACAGCAAAAAGATTTTTTTGGTAACCCTTCTGGGGTTTTGCCGCTCCAATAATCTCAATGATGAAGTCTTCTGGCAGAGAGCATAATTGGCTGGAACCCTGTGGAGGAGGTCTCCTACAGGTATTTCTTACAGGGCAGGTTGTTTTGGGGAAATGCAAACAACCAGTGGAAAGTAAATGAAGAAGTCATGGATTCCTCATGGATATCCATAGAACAGGGGTCTCCAACCTTGGTCCCTTTAAGACTTGTGGAATTCAACTCCCAGAGTCCCTCAGCCAGCAAAGCTGGCTGAAGATCTCTGGGAGTTGAAGTCCACAAATCTTAAATGCACCAAGGTTAGAGACCCCTGCCATAGAATGTTAGCATCGCAGAGGAGCAGTCCCCTTAACAGAAAAACTGTAAGGTATTTCTTTAATACTTTAGGTATTTCTTTAATACCATCAATCTTTGGATAAGAACACATCTGGAACGTCTGTCTGGTAATTTGTTAGAGGACTGAAATCCTTATCATGAAAACACACAGAGAGCTGTTATATTTCTATCAAAGATTCTAAACCAAGAGCTAGTAAAGTTTATTATAACCATGCTGTTATCTTCCTAACAAACAGGAAGCAGCAGGTGAAGCTAAGCAAGATCACATCAAATACCTGTACAATTAGCACAGGGGCCCCCTAGGGCAGTGTGCTCTCCCCACTTCTCTCTATATACCAATGACTGCATCTCCAACGATCCATCTGTCAAGCTACTGAAGTTCACAGATGACACAACAGTGATTGGTCTCATTCGAGACAACGACGAATCCGCATATAGACGAGAGGTCGAACGACTAGCCTTTTGGTGCAACCAAAACAATCTGGAACTGAACACTTTCAAAACCGTAGAAATGGTGGTAGACTTTAGGAGAAACCCTTCCATACTTCCACCTCTCACAATACTAGACAACACAGTATCAACAGTAGAAACCTTTAAATTTCTAGGTTCTATCATATCGCAAGATCTAAAATGGACAGCTAACATCAAAAACATCATCAAAAAAGGACAACAAAGAATGTTCTTTCTGCTCAGTAAGCTCAAACTGCCCAAGGAGCTGCTGATTCAGTTCTACAGAGGAATTATTATCTGTCATTTGCACCTCTATAACTGTCTGGTTTGGTTCTGCAACCCAACAAGAAAAACACAGACTTCAGAGGATAATTAGAACTGCAGAAAAAATAATTGCTACCAACCTGCCTTCCATTGAGGACCTATATACTGCACGAATCAAGAAGAGGGCCGTGAAAATATTTACAGATCCCTCACATCCAGGACATAAACTGTTTCAACTCCTACCCTCAAAACGACGCTATAGAGCACTGCACACCAGAACAACTACACAAGAACAGTTTTTTCCCGAAGGCCATCACTCTGCTAAACAAATAATTCCATCAACACTGTCAAACTATTTACTGAATCTGCACTACTATTAATCTTCTCATCGTTCCCATCACCAATGTCTTTCCACTTATGACTGTATGACTGTAACTTTGTTGCTGGCAATCCTTATGATTTATATTGATATATTGACCATCATTTGTGTTGTAAATGTTGTACCTTGAACGTATCTTTTCTTTTATGTACACTGAGAGCATATGCACCAAGACAAATTCCTTGTGTGTCCAATCACACTTGGCCAATAAAAAATTCTATTCTATTCTATCTTGTCAAACTTAAAAAAAGATGTTTGGAGGTGCCCTGACCTGGCATAGAAATAAGCCAAAATACCCCAAAATATATGTGTGTTATGTCTCACTAATTTAATTTTCTCTAACAGGTACATTTTTTATATTGTATAACTTAATTTTATTTTGACAAAATTGCATCAAAATTGTATAAATTTGCAATTAGTATCATATCAGAACCCTAAATCAATTAACAAGATCAAGGATATCCTGTAATGGGATGTAAGTAAACCATATTAAACGCACTGGAACTTACTTCTGCACAGGGTGCTTTAAAACTTTATGTTTAAAAATGTAGGTTTTGAAGTTTATATTTTCACTTTTAGTTTCGAACAATTACAGGTAGTCCTCAGCTTACAACTGTACTAGAGCCTGCTGATCATGGTTTGCAAGTCTCAACGGTTGTAAATCGGTTCACCCATGTGATTGACCCAATTTTATACCTTACTTGCAGCAATCGTCAAACGATAACTATGACATTAAGCGAACCAATGGTTTGCTGTTTTTATTTATTTGCATCTCACCTTTTATTATTTTTACAAATAAGTTAAGGTGGCGAATACATCCAACATACTTTCCTCTTCCTATTTTCCCCACAATAACAATCCTTGGTCTTAGTCTGGTGCCTTAACCACTAGAGTAGACCAAGCTGGCTATAGGACAGTTTTGTCAAAAACCAGAAGTAAATGCCAGTTTTCATAAACTACAGTCATGTGACTATGGGATGCTGCAAATGGCCATAAATGTGGGATAGTTGCCAAGCACCCAACATGCAATCGTATGACTGCAGGGTGGGTGGGGGCAGAACTTCGGAACCAGGTTGTTAAATATTCCCAGGGAGGCATGTCATAACTTCAAATGTCAATAAGCAACTGGATGTAAGTCAAGGACTACCTGTATCCAAGTTTTCAGTCGTTTAAAGAAATCTTTACATCCATAGAACCAAAAGCAACATATTTAGAAAAGTGAAGCAGCCATTCAAATAAAACTATGGCAGGGTAGAAAATATAAGCAATCAAAATTTGCTTTGCACAAGCATTATGAAAGTGTTCCCTTATGTTCATTCTATTTAAAATAAAAGTAAAAAGCAATCAATGTGACAGCATCGTTCTTTTTTTATTTGCTCACCTGTCATAGAAGTCATCTCTGTAGTAATCATAGTCAAAGTCATAGCCACTGCTTTCAAAAATAAAACAAAGAACAGGATTAGTACTATGCTTCACCAATTACTTTTTTGAGGCAACATCTGTGAAGTAGCAGAATTCAGTCTCATAGATCTGAAAGGAAACCAGGAGTTCTGGATAATATATATCCAGAGAAGTAAAACTATATCACAAAGAACTCAGATTTACTGTTGTGTTTGTTTTAGGACACAACAAGGCATTTGGCAGCATCTGCAGAAATCCATGTAATCAAAAACAAACAACCAATGGATTTTCATTACGGCACAGGTTCTTATCGATGTTACAATGATATGCAGAATCTCAACTGGCAAGACTTCATTTGTCTCACATACAATACAAAACATACAAATATATACAAACTGCACATTTTCCACTCTGTGTGATAGGTGAACCAAGCACATAATACTTATTTACAATCCATGGATTTATGTGTGAACCAAATTATTGTTTGGTTACTAAAAGATAAATGGGTAGCAGATGGGAATTCTGATCTAGCCAAAAAATGGTAGATTGGGATATCATAGGTTTTTTCTTAAAATTCTACCCAATTAGATCGACCCAGACTCCAAAGAGCTACAAAAGCATTGAATTGGACAATAGATGTTTATGTCTCCCTATAAGTGTTACAAATGCAAATACATACATATGGAACATCCAGCAATCGAAAGAAGCTGTGTTTGACAAGGTAGCATAGAGAGCACTTGCCTATAAAGTTGTCAAGAGTCCAACACTCCTAAATGATTAAAACAATAAAGAGTCGGAAGATGTGGCAGCAGAGCTTCCAAAACACAACTCCCACACCTGTTTCAAGGTTGCTGTTTTATAGCCAATGCTGCCCTGCTGAGGCTGTAGAGAGCCTTCAGAGGGGAGGCAGGCAGCACAGGTGCCAGAAATTTTTCCAAGCAGCTTGCTCTTCCATTGTTGTGTATTTGTATATTTTAGCAATAGCACCTGTCAAGATTTGATTCAGATGCTATAACTACTGTGTCAGTGGGTGACTTAATAGCTCACCATTTTTTTTGTCTTCCAGGAGGAATATTTTATACACAGTAATGAAAGTATATTATTGCAACTCTTCCTAGAAGAAAACTTTAAACAGAAATCCAGCTGGCAAATCATAGAAATTGAAAGCTCTGACATTTCCTAGTAAAAAGAAGTGTAGTTAGCAACACATTTGTTGGAAAGGTCAGCTTAAAAGTGAAAATTTTAATTTTGGCTTGACACTTTTGACTTGGTGACACGAACATGACATTTCAAGACAATAAAGCCCAAGAGAGATTTAAAGCTCAGTATCTCCATCAAAGGAAACACTCTATAGTTGACGAGTGCAGAGTCTTCCTGTATAAGGCTGGGTTGAATAAAGGAGGACTCAGTTGGTGACTTTAGTATTTATTTATTTATTTATTTATTTTATTTATTTATTTATTTATTCAAATTTATATACCGCCCTATCTCCCGAAGGACTCAGGGCGGTGTACAGGCATTTAAAAGACATATAAATACAATATAAAACAATTAAAAAACTGATTCTAACAAGCCCGTAAATTTAGAATTAAAATATCAAATAAAACCCAATTTAAAACCAATAATTTAAAATCTAGCTCAGCCCTGCACAATTAAATAAATACGTTTTAAGCCCGCGGCGGAAGGTCCGGAGGTCCGAAAGCTGACGAAGTCCGGGGGGTAGTTCATTCCAGAGGGTGGGGGCCCCCACAGAGAAGGCCCTTCCCCTGGGTGTCGCCAGACGACATTGCCGCGCCGACGGCACCCTGAGGAGACCCTCTCTGTGAGAGCGCACGGGTCGGTGAGAGATATTCGGTAGCAGTAGGCGGTCCCGTAAGTAGCCCGGCCCAATGCCATGGAGCGCTTTAAAGGTGGTCACCAAAACCTTGAAGCGCACCCGGAAAGCCACAGGTAGCCAGTGCAGCCTGCGCAGGATGGGTGTTATACGGGAGCCACGAGGGGCTCCATCTATCACCCGCGCAGCCGCATTCTGGACTAACTGTAGCCTCCGGACTTTAGTGCATTGGGTTCACATGTTTTTCCATTATAATGTAGTTTGTTTGGTTTTGGCTTTGGGTATTGAGCAAATTCAGTCAACTGTTATTTCTCCTATAAACCATAGATAAACTGGGCTAAGTGTGCATAAACCCAATCAATAACTTGTTACCAGTGGGTAGCTCTTATAATAAAATAGGATAATCTCACAATTGTATCCAGACCTTCTCAGATGGAAGAAATAATAATATATTATTGGTAGATAGACATGATTGCCCGTAAATTCTATTTCAATCAATCCTAGCAGCAAATTTTTGGGATCTGCAAATGGCTCGAGTCTTCAGATGAAATTCCTATTTATACCACCTGTTCATTTATTTTTTTCAATCAAGAGCATCCTAGAATGCCATAAAATGAGATTGTATATATTTTGAAGATCTGCTTTTCTTTATTAATTTGTGACAAACATTTGCAGCCTGTTTATTTAAACATATAATTTGCATAGCATATTTTCCCCTGAAGTAGCTTACTTCAAGCTGCGGTTAGATTATAAAGAGGAAAAAACAATTTAGTTTTGTTCTTGCAGCATTATTTTTATTGTAAAAAAACTTATCTCCCCAAAGCCCCAAATTGGGTCCTATTCAAACAAGCAATTTACCTTTCATAGACTGTTAAAAATAATAGTGCACAATCTCCCTTGGATTGAGCTCAGTTCCTGATGGTTTCATGGACAACTACACACAAGTGATTTGCCACAGCCTTCTTCCAAGAAGCTGTTTTGATTCCACCCTCCCAGCTTAGAACTGACCCATCCAAGTATTAACTAAGTTTGATCTTGCTTAGCTGTTCTGAGATCAACCACTTTCAGCTACATGCTGTAAACTGGCATACATTCTGATTTGATTCTATATTCTAATCAAATATAATGAACAGAAATTGAAAATAACTCCTGAAAAAAAACTGTTCAAATGATATACAAAGTCACATTTGTGTTAACTGTGTTATCCGTGTTAACCCAGCTTTTATTATATACAAACCATATCTATAGGTTATTGTATACCTACATGCACACACACATAATGATTGGTCTAGGTCACACAACATGCTTAGCAAGGTCAGTTAAAGATGTAGCAACTATATTTGCATAAACTGCTACCTGCTTTACTGTTAACTTTTAGATTTTTTTTGCTCTGATACGGTGTCTTGTGTAAGGATAACCCTCTTTTTTCATTGGTTACTATATACAATGGCTAAATTCATAAATAAAACTAAACCAGAACATTTAATAATAATAACGGCTTGTGAACAAATCATGCAGATTTGGTTGATTTAATTCAATAACCCCAGCTTCACTGTGTTTCTGTGTTAACACAGCTTCTGTTTTATAAAAAGTCAAGGGAAGAAATTGGACACATTGAAAAGCCCTGATGAAGCCAACCCACTTCTCCTCCAACATGCCAAGTCCAAATGTCAGAATCTTCACAGATAACATTCATATACATGGAGACGTGATATAATATAACATCTGTATGTTTCAACTCTGAAAGCTTCAACAATATAGATTGTGTGTGTACATTTCTGATAGTCTATATATCCCTTCTTGCAGCAGTGCTAAGTGTTAGGAGCTAGATACTTCCTAAAATTAATAACATTGTAATAGTCATATAACATGCAATGGCTCATGAGTTCCATTCCTGAGATGAGGCTTGAAACTATAAAATAAGACCTGGCTACCAAACCATTACAAGTCCCAATAAGGATAAAAATGATCACATACTGCCTTCTGTTGGTCTATGTAATTTTTTCCCAGATAGTAGGTTTATCCATATTTTCCAGAAGAAGATATTCCTTCCTCCAAGTTGCTCATTTAAACCATTGGGAAATATTAAAGTGCGTTAGAGCCCTCGCAGATTGCTATAAGGACATAGGTGTAAAGTTCATCTGTTAAGGAGGCCAAAAGTGTCTTGCAGGCTATACATTGCTTGTTTGCTATTCTTAGAGTTCAAATTCCTTTCGAGACAAGTCAGATGAGGTTTTATCATTGTTATAATAAAGACGATCATGACCAAAAATATCCTGTATTATATTTCCAGGGACTGCTATGCCATATTTCTTCAGCTGTTCTTTCTCCATGCTATTAGTTTATTTTAAGGCTTTGTGCAACTTTGCACGCAAACTTCAACATAGCCTCAAAATTTTCTTTCCAAATAAAACTCCCTTCCAAGTATTATTTCAGGGCACTCATCTAGCTTCTACCTGGATGTTCAAAAGAGACTCTATATGAATGCTGCACATGCCAGGGCAAAATTCAAGGCAGAAAAATAAATAAACAATTTTGTTCATTACTTTGAATCAGATTATTTTAACAATGTTAGGCTCCCTTAACAATCAGGGAGCAGGAACTGGTCCTGGCGAAACCTTTTTTATTTACACAACTGTGAATTATGTTCAGTCATAGTCAGCAAACTTTGTCCAAACAATTTTTCAAAGGAATATTTCTCAACACTCCTTATCTTGTTTGGCAAGCTGCCACATAACTTGTTTCCAACCGCAGTACAAGGCAAACTTGGCACAGAGTCTCTCAGAGTCATGGAACGAACGAGTTGTTTCCTGCAAAAGCCCACTCCCTGTTCACTCCTCTTTTATTTCCTATGGGAGGGGACAATCACCTCCAAGGTGTGGCTTTACTCCCAAGTCAACCCTGCTTTCTGAGTTGTCTTGTCTTCTGCCAGTTCTGTGCATGCGCACACTGGGAACGGGCTCCAGCTGTTCCTCTGCCTTGCTGCTGTCTAACTCCCTCTTTGCCTATGATGCAGAGCCCTTGTCCGAGCTTTCCCCAGCCCCTAGGACTGGCCCAAGTTCCTCCCCAATCTCCTCACTGTCCAACTCTGTTGCCAGCTCTGCTGGCCACTGGTGGACCACAACATAATGTGGACTAAGATAATGTCTCAAGGGAGAACAGAGTACTTTACACAGCCTAATTTATCAACCATTTATTTACCTCAATCCATCTGTAGGGCAACAGGTCCTTCTAGGCTAGCAAGCCTTGCATTATTTTCCAAAGTTAAGGTCCGCTTTTAGAAGCTGCCACCCTACTGAGTCTATAAGGAGGAGGGTATTACTAAAGGAAAGAAGGTCTAAGTTTTGAGATAGCCACAAATAATTGCTGCTATTTATTCTTTAATTCTTCAATAGTTGAAATGATTAAGAAATAACCCTTTTTTCCCCATCTGAGCTCTGAATAAGATTCCTGGCTAACTGCTGGTCTTTTTGATGCTGTTGCTTGTGGGGAGGGAACATTTCCTTTCTTGCTAACTACCATTTGATAAATGAGATAGAATAATGCTTGCTTCCTTTTTTTGCTGACAGAGTTCCTCTTAGCTATATTCCTATAATTGCTTTCTGGTTACTCCTACTCTGAGACTGTATCAAAAAGTGAAGCAGGGGCATCAGAGAAATCGATTTCCTTCCAGAGCCTTACAGAATGACATGACAAATAGAACAAGTGCAGCTCCTTGAAACAGGGTTGGTCAATTTGCTTGCACTCAAAGGACTGGGAATAGCCTAACAGCTTCATCGGTTATCCTTACCCAATGGTTTAACACTTCAGAGAATTTCCATATAAGTCTTATGAGTTTCCGCTCCATGAGATCTTGAATATTTCAGATAAGAGACTGGGGCAAATCAGTGTGGTCAAAATATCCCTAAGAATAACAGTCCTATTCTGTGGTTTGTGCCTCACTGGCTGGATTCATACATCATACCAGATAAGCTAAAATGGGTTGGATACTTTGACCTTAAACAGGAAGAAGGATGTATCCATAAAGGTATTGATGCTAAGAGTCAACATCAGTTTGATGGCACATAATTGTGGGAAGGGGCTGCAGGATTCTTGAGCCAGCCCAACATTTTTAGCTATACAGTAGCTTGGTTGATATATTCGGATACAACTCGTTAAGCAAACTTTGAAATCAAGTTGTGTTAGCTGGGCTTAGTGTTTTGGTAGTGTGAAAATCCAGCCAAATGTATAAATGATAGAGGAAAAGAATGGGAAATGAGTGATGGAAAAATGGAGTCTGAGTGTGCATTTATTTAGAACACAGAGAGAAATGGTGAATAGAAGAGAGAATGGATGCATGATGCTGCCTGAATGGGGAAAGACAGGGAAGAGTTACTTGATGTTACTGGTATAGTCAAACTGCTGGCAGCTGGTGATCAGCAGAAGTAACCTGCAGTGCTGCATTCTAACCACTGCACCACCTCAGTATAATCTAACTCTTATTACCTATTGAGACAGGAATGATCATCATGTAGCCTTAGAGCTGCATGCCACCTTTAGGCTGAAGTTCTGTGACATCAGATTAATTGCAAAACCCCTACATGGGAAATCAGATCAGAACTCTGATAAGAGCTACTTCTCTCTTCTGTGGCAGCCTGCTACTTAGAAGAGCTGGAGAAGGAGAAGAAGAGATGTCTGAGAAACGATCAGCATACTACCTACTGCCCTCTGTTTTTCTTAGATGCTGTTTCTTAGCTGGATGTCCCATAATGGCTGCCAATAGATTCTCCTGGGAGAAATGCAATCCTCAATCTTGAGAAGATTAAATATCATTTGTTAGCTGAATTACTTTTCTAGGAACACAAATAAATATTTTGGAGCTTACTTCCAAAATAGTACACTTAGAACTGTGGTACTAATTTACTAACTCTAACTAGAGATAGAGAAATCAAATCTTCAACTATAAATGTTTTTCTTACTGGTTTGCAATTAAAAGGAAAAGTCCACAAGAGCATTTCCATTTCAACATGGATGCAAAGGCGTAATTGAGAATATATTCTCTCTAAAGATAGCCATTATCCCTCACATTTCATTTATTATTCCAAAGTATTTCAATTGGGTTTTTTCATGTTGTTGTTACAAGTTGTTTTGAGAGGGCATAAGGCAGTGAATAACTTTTCCCAATCTGTAATTCATCTGGCAGATCAGGTTGGTTCACAATTGACTTCAGAAAGAATGAATTCATCCAGGGTCCTTAGTGGTACATTAGGCACCAAGGGATTCATTTATAGCAGATCAGCTTTCTTTCATGCAGGTTCATTCTAGCCTAACCATGCTGTGCTTAGTTTGAAGTTATTCCATTTGGCTAGATATGAAATTGCGAGTTGCAGATATTTGATTAGAATCCAGCATAGTTTTATAAGATCTTTCAGCATAGATTGTTTGACCAGGTCTCGGATTTTTCAAAGGGCTGAGGCAAAGTTTCCTACATTATTCCATAAAATCCATTAATACAATCAATTTACATTTACTATTATATCATTCTTAATCAAAGATGACATAAAACTTAATGCAATTAGTAAAATTACAATTGTTAGTCTGTTAGATAGCTAGAGAAATTAAAAACCTTTCAGTTTGCAAAAAGGGTGCCTCTGATTACCTGGTTGGCCAATTTTAAGCAAAATGTTTGATTATATGTAATGCAAGGACATCCAATAATTACAGGAAACAGATAGATGTAAGAGGACTACCTCTTATAATCATGCTGTTCTAACATCAAGCTAGGATCCTCTCTGAGGAAATAATGTAAACAGATTTCTTCAAAGTGATTATTTTAGGGATATGCAAATGTTCAAAATGCAATGCTCCATCAGCACAGATGACTTTAATCGACCCACGAGTCTTAAAACAATGGCTATGGTGATCACTTTAATGCAGCAGGAACAAGAATGGGTTTGATCAGAAAAAAAATTCCCGCTTTTCTATTCATCTAGAATCCCAGAATTCAAAATATCAAAGAATTCTGAATTATCCATGCAAATCACCTGGAACATCACCTGTTCCATGTAATACGTTACTTTAGATCTATATTATCCTTTACTCTAAAATTTCAGTAGGGCACTGTAGAGTTAAATTAAATCACAAAACAAACAGGGATCAGAGCAATTATGTATGATGTGCCCACAGCAAAAGAAGTATCTTAACAGTAGTACTTGATGCCATTAAACATTTCATCCTGTTGCTATGGCTATATAACAAGTGTGTTGTGCTGATATGTTCATGAGATCTGCAAAAAAGTGAGTAAAACCTATACTTGTGTAAGTGCCCCAATTTGCCATATTATTTGTTATTACACATGATTACATTTTATTCAGCTTTTAGTAATGGAAGTGTTTGATGTGTCTGTCTAGCTGGGTGAAGGGAGCATAACAAGGATGAAGCCAAACATCCTCCTGGGCTGAGGAAAAAGCCCAAGGATGATAAAAACAAGGCAGATCACGCCTTCCCTTTAATCTTCAGAACTTTTTCCTTTTGTAGAACTACCTCGGGGAGCAACTAATATTTATCTGAAGTAATAAATACGATAAAAGAGCAAAATGGAAAAAGTTATTGACAAGACAGCTGTTTAGTAACAGTAGGCAAAGGATGAAAACCTCCGGATATGTTTTTACATGAACTGTGATGTAGCTGAAATTAGGTTGAAGATAATTTAGTTTTTTACTTGGCTATCATTATGCAAAAATCACAACTGGGCAGAACCCAGCCTAAAATTTGCTTCTTAGTTTATACCAATCTGTATTATTATCATCACAATTACATCAACAAATCATTCTCTACTCTGTAATGGATGCCAAAATGCAAATATCTGTATACTGCTTTTTCTATATCAGTTGAACTTCAACTCTCAGAATTTCCAGCTAGCTTGACATTTGCTCTAGTATCTTGAGGACTTCAGACAGGAAAAGTTGTGGTGGAAAGACAAGATGATCCAGTCATTTAATCTAATGTTTTGACATCCTTTCTTGTGTTTACCATCATCAGGTCTTCTTTGCTATTCATCACCCTTATTCCCTTCCATGGCTTATTGCTTCCATGCATTATTATATTTCACTTGTAATGTTGCATATCTGGAGAGAACAAGAGTTGCCTGACTTATCTATTTACATGCTTCTCTACTGCTCTTGTCTTATGATCCAAATCAGCTTCCTGAAACCTCAGATTTCTGCCTGTCATTTTTCAATGATGCTAAGTTCTGTTGCTTCTTTCTTAAGGTCTCTGCTAAATTCTACCCCTCAGCTGATTTCTTATTTTGCTTGCTGTCAATAACTGTGTCAACTTCTATAATGTTCAATCTATTTCTGGATAAACAATCTATTCCAATCTCTTTTCTGCCATCACCCTCTCTAACATCTGTCTCAGCACTTTCCACTTCCTTCTACCTTTCTTGATAAATTTAGTATTCTATGACCCTCATGTTACTCTTCCATTGCTGTCTCTCAGTTGCATTGATAGCATCGTCCTTCTGTCCTACTATATTCAAATATGACACTTATTGCCCCTCCTGTTGTCAGAAAGTCCTATGTTTTGCTTAATCCTTTTCCTCATTCATTCCCTTCTCCTAATTTTCACTTCCAAACTCCTGCCACATGCCATTTGCTGCTGTCTGAACTTCATTGCCTTTGCCAACTGCATGCAACCTTGCTCAATGACCCATTTATTTACCAAATGTCTAGGCCAGGGATGTCAAACTCATGGCCCAGATGTGCCATGCGCTGGCCACGCCCACCCCCATTTTAGCGAAAGGGGAAAAGTTGTAATAAGAAGTCACATGACGATGTATCATCATGAATTTGATACCCATGGTCTAGGTTTACATGTTTTCCAGGTTTGCCTTCAACAGTTCTGGGGGTCAAAAGGTATCAGGCCTATTTCTCATTAGGCTGCTGAAGAATTCTGACAGCTGCCGCTTATGATAGTAGGCTCTGATAGGCTGCCATCATGCATGATTAAATACAGGTGTAGGTAAAATCCTCAGCAACCCTACCTGTACAAGGCAGATGCTGTTCTCTTTAGTCCTTTTGGTCTGTTGGGCTTCGGTTCTCCAGCCATGTTTATATCTGCAACGAATAATGGTTTGGAATTACTGTAGTATCTTTCCCTATTTGTCCTTAAGGCAAACATTCAAAACAAATGTAAGCTATTTTTAACAATTCTTTTGGGGTCAGGGTTTGCTACATAATTTTGTTTTAATACCAGGCAACAGTTATTTTCTTCAGCTATACCTGTTATATTCAAAGAAGCAATAGTGTTTTCTTTTTTGTGAAAAATATACAGTATATTCTATATTTATATTCTGCAATAGTTTTCAATAAGACCTGTGGTCCCATTAATCATTTCCCATCTAAGTAATTCATTAATTAATTCATCAAATACAATTAAATATATTTTCATATTATCAAAGCCTTAAACTTATAACAAAAATCTATCCCATATAAGGAAGATAATTCATCTTAAGCCTTATGCACACAATAATCATCAGGGTCCATTATGAACAAGAATAAACCTCCTTCCTCCCTCACTATTTGCAGGACCTTGAACCACTTAGAAAAATTGATTCATGAAGAATTCAACACCCACCTAAGTCATAGATATTATAACTAAAAGTGTGCGTTCCTATGACAAGCATAGGAAAAGATAGACCCAGATCATTGTGGTCCCATGGCATAAAGTGAAGATATAATATAACAACTTAGTAATGTGAAACAGGATGGGATCTGGATCAATGCCTGGATGGGAACATCTGCTTTTAGGAATCCTATCCCTCAGACTAAGGGTGTCAAACTGGAGGCCCACGGGCCTGATGTGTCATGCACAGGCCATGCCAACCCCAGCTCCGCAAAGGGAAAAAACCATCATGAAACGTCAAGTGATGGCAATGTGACACCGTGAGTTTGACACCTGTGCATAGACTAAAGCAATTCATAGTGGCTTGATTGATTTTAGTTCAGTCTGTCTGTCTGTTGTATTTACATACTATTGAAATTATATGGCTCTGAATGGTATAGATTCACAGAAACATAACACAGTAAACTTTGAAACTATACAAATCCACCAGTAGTAAACATTACAATGCAGTGGCACAAACGCACACATTCATTTTTAAAGCCTTGGGTAGCTTTTTGAAAGGCCACAAGTTGGTGTCAGTTTGACCTCGAATGGGAGGCTTCTTCATAGAAAAGCATTGCTCTTAAGCCCCCACAGATCTCAGCTTTCATAGATTCAGAGGTTGGATATCCCCACCTAATATGAGGGAACTAAATGGATCAGTTCTTATCTGGAGGTGATGCTGCAAGTATCTAGGAGCTAAACCATTTGGGTTCTAAAAGTTTAAACCAACATTTGAACAATATTCAGAAACTTACTGAAAGTCAATACAGCACCCTCAAATAGCACAAGGGCAAAGAGACTCAAAGGATTATTTAATTAAAGACAAGTTTATTATCTCAATTTTTAGTTATGTCAAACAACTACTAAAAACAACTGTATATTGTACCGTATACATAAAAGAATAGAAATATGGATGTTTAAAATTTTGCATTCTTTAAGTTTACAAAGTTGTTTATATATATATGTATATATATATACACACTCAAAATGTGTGTGTATCATTTCTGTTTTTTATTTTCTTGTCTTCTGTGCCTTTTTCATTCAACATTATATGATATATATATATATATATATATATATATATATATATATATATATATATATATATATATATATATATATATATTTAAAAGCATTCAACTGTCTAGTAGTGAGTAGATGCAAAATAAATGAATAGAACCATTTTATTTACATGTACTGTTGTAGTCTCATCTGACATTCTTAAAATTATATTTTAGTATTGTTCTAATTTTGCAAAAGACAATCAGAGGACAGACTGTGCTGTTTCAAACAATTGTTTCCCCCTTAATAAAGCAAAAGGAAAATGAAGCAAAATGTGGGAGTTCTTATTGCAAGCCGTACACCCGTCTTTGCAAGGAAGGGAATAGGTTTTCTGCCTCTGCAGAGGTATGTCTGGTGCTCCTGCTGTCTTCAATGTTGCTACCACCTACTAGGAGATCAAAAATGTCAATTCCAGATTGAAATGCTATATTCAACAACAATTCTCAGTTTACTCCGGGTGACTTGAGCTTCTCAGTGGGTGATATATCAACACCTCGTTAAAAAAAAAAGTTAACTAAGCAGTTTGTTTCACGTAGGAATTATGTGGCTGTTCTATTTGGCTCTTCCATACATTGGAAATAGAAGTCTGAAAAGTAACATTTATTATATTAAAGGCCTTGTAAGAAGGCCAAAGACTCATGCCACCCTTTACCCTCTTTCCTCTCTGGCCTCCCAGTGAACCCCAGAAAACAGAACTAAAAAACTGATTAAGCCTTTTGACACTTAAGCTGAAATTGACAAAGCGCATCTTAGAAATTGGCAAAGCAACCTAAAAAAGAAAGAAGAAAAAGAAAATCCCCTCTAGATATTGAAAGTTCCTCATTTCTATAGATAGATTTCCTCACATAAAACCTTTACCCTGAGGGCACCACTTCAACTGACAAATGATAAAAATGGCAAAATCTCACAAGAAAGCCAAACCACATGTCCTCTCTAGTGGACAAGGGAGGCTAAGTTCACACATTTTCTAGGAACAACCAAAAGACTCCTCTATAAAAGTAACTGCTTTTAAACTGTAACTTGTAGCCACCTTTGATTACTGTGATTATCTGTCTTGTTCTTCTGAGAGATCCTTGGTACTCTCTGAGCTTGGTTGCTTCTTTTAGAAGATTTTTCATTACCTAAACTAGGTAACATCCTAGCTTGGTTCATGAAACATTTGCAAGCACTGGTGATGTTACCTAGGTTGGATAATGAAACATCTGCAACAAAACAACCAAGCTCAGAGAGCACAAGGACCCTGAACTACAAATATTCTCCTTTATTTATTTATTTATTTATTATTTATTTTATTTTGTCACAACAATATATGTAGGTATCATACAAAAAGATTATATAGTATATAAACACATATATGAGTAAATATAAGGAGGTATAAGCATATATATATATATATAGGAAGAAGAAAAGAAAAACAATAGGAAAGGAACGGTAGGCACGTTTGTGCTCTTTTTTTTTTTTTTTTTGCAAAATTTTTTTATTTTTCCATAATAATTCCCACAATTTGACCAGTGTACAATACAATCACTTATCCAACAATCAGTCCTATACTCAAATTATACTCAGTCAGGGCTGCTCGACTGCCACTCCCCCCTTTAATCCTTTCTTCCCTTCTCATCCTTCTTAAACTTCCCCCACCACCTTCTCCTCGCTTTCCTACTTCCCCTCCTCTTTCCCACTTCTCACTACCATCCTTTCTAACCCTCTATCTTCTCCTTCTTCTCCTCCTCCTATCCTTTCTTCTCCTCCTTCTTTCCTCCCTACCCACCTACCTACCTACTTTCTTCCTTCTTTACTCCTCTTTCCTTACCCTTTCCCTTCGGGAGTGTTTGCCGAGCAGTCCCGACATTACACCATTCCAACTTGTTTAATTCTACCATTATTCCTGTACAATGGCAACCAATCAATTTATAGTCTTCCCTTCCCGCCTCCTTCCCCGAGACTTCCCAGAACAGAATACAGGGTATTGTAACTAACAAACATAATCTAAAATATAACATAAAACATATTCCATTTCACACCATCACACTATCAATTCCTTCTTTCTTAAACTAATACATAATAATTCCTAACTTCACTCAAAAACTAATTGATATTTTAATCTGATACTTATTTTGAATATAATCAATCCACTTCCTCCATTCCAATATATATTTTTCTTGTGTACAGTCTTTCAAGTAGGCAGAAATTTTTGCCATTTCTGCTAAATTTGATACTTTACTAATCCATTCTCCAATTGTAGGTAAGTCTTCTTTCTTCCAATATTGTGCAATCAATAATCTTGCAGCAGTTATTAAATTCAGAATCAGTTTTGTCTCTATAACAGTGCAATCTGAGATTATTCCTAATAAAAGAACTGTGGAACAAACTTGATCTTCTTTTTCAAAATGTTCTGCATAATCCACCATATTTTAATCCAAAAGGCTTTAACTTTTTTGCAAGTCCACCATATATGATAATAGGTAGCATCCTCACAATCACATCTCCAACATTTTGCTTTCACATTTGGATACATACATGACAGTTTTTTAGGATCTAAATGCCATCTATTAAACATTTTAATAAAATTTTCTCTTAAATTTTGTGCTTATGAATTTAACATTCCTCACCCAAATTTTTCCCATGTTTCTAACATTATAGGTTGTTGAAAATTTTGTGCCCATTTTACCATACAATCTTTAACCAACTCCATTTCTGAATCAATTTCAACCAATACATTATATAATCTCTTTATATGCTGTTGACCTTGATCTTTTATTTGTTTTACCAGATTATCATCACTTTGCCTTATACCAATTTTCTGATCTATTTTCCATCTAGATTGCAATTGTCCATACTGGAACCATGTATAATTTCTTCCTTCATCCTCAATTTCTCCCTAGATTTCAACTGTAATTCCCCTTTTTCCATAGTCAAAAGCTCTTTGTAAGTGATAACTTCCATTTTTTGTAATATATTTATATTCTCTATCATATGTCTGGGGATGGTCCATATTGGTATCTTTCCATCTAACTTATATTGATATTTTTTCCAAATCCTCAACAACGCACTTCTGACCATATTATTCTTAAATGTCTTATCAATTTTCTTGTCATATATTACATATGCGTGCCATCCATATAACAAACCATAACCTTCTATATTCAAAATCCTTTCCTCTGTTAAATTAATCCAATCAGAAATTAAAGTTAAAACAACTGCATCATAGTACAATTTCAAATTAGGCATTTTTAAACCCCCTCTTTCCCTAACGTCTTGCATTATTTTTAACTTTATCCTCGGTTTTTTACCCTTCCATACAAATTTATTAATCCCTTTTTGCCATTCTAAACTGTAACTTGTAGCCACCTTTGATTACTGTGATTATCTGTCTTGTTCTTCTGAGAGATCCTTGGTACTCTCTGAGCTTGGTTGCTTCTTTTAGAAGATTTTTCATTACCTAAACTAGGTAACATCCTAGCTTGGTTCATGAAACATTTGCAAGCACTGGTGATGTTACCTAGGTTGGATAATGAAACATCTGCAACAAAACAACCAAGCTCAGAGAGCACCAAGGACCCTGAACTACAAATATTCTCCTTTATTTATTTATTTATTTATTATTTATTTTATTTTGTCACAACAATATATGTAGGTATCATACAAAAAGATTATATAGTATATAAACACATATATGAGTAAATATAAGGAGGTATAAGCATATATATATATATATATAGGAAGAAGAAAAGAAAAACAATAGGAAAGGAACGGTAGGCACGTTTGTGCTCTTATGCACGCCCCTTATGGTCCTCTTAGGAATGGGGTGAGGTCAATAGTAGAAAGTTTTTGGTTAAAGCTTTTAGGATTATGGGAAGAGACCACAGAGTCAGGTAAAGTATTCCAAGCACTGATGATTCTGTTACAGAAGTCATATTTTCTGCAATCTAGATTAAAGCGGTTGACATTAAGTTTAAATCTATTGGTTGCTCTAGTATTATTGCAATTAAAGCTGAAGTAGTCTTTAACAGGAAGGACATTACAATAGATGATTCTATGAGTTAAACTTAGGTCTTGTCGAAGGCGACGGAGTTCCAAGTTTTCTAAGCCTAGGATTTCAAGTCTGGTGGGATAAGGTATTTTGTTGTTTTCAGAGGAATGGAGACCTCTTCTTGTAAAATATTTCTGGACACGTTCAATTGTATTGATGTCAGAGATGTGGTGAGGGTTCCAAACAGGCGAGCTGTATTCTAGAATTGGTCTAGCAAATGTTTTATATGCTCTGGTTAGTAGTGTAGTGTTTTTGGAAAAGAAGCTATGCAAGATTAGGTTTACAACTCTTAGAGCTTTTTTTGCTATGTAGTTGCAGTGGGCTTTGGCACTTAGATCATTTGACATGAAAACTCCAAGGTTTTTAACGGATGGGGGTCATCTGTAAGGTAATGTCCATCTAGTATGTACTTAGTGTTTGGGTTCTTTTTTCCTATATGTAAGACTGAGCATTTGCTGGTTGAGATTTGGAGTTGCCAAGTTATTGTTCTGCTTCTAGAAAATGTCTTGTGTTCTTTGGAAAACCCAGCTTGAATCAGACCAATAATTTCTTCCAAGAGTCTAAAAAATAAACTCTGGACCAGCATTAAAAATATTTGTTTTAATATGGAAGACTGCTAGGTTTCTGAATGCTCAGGAAGGAATCAGAATCATGGCCATAGACAAGAGGAAGGGAGCGTTTCAACCAATGTTTTTCAAACTTGGCAACTTTATGATGCTGACTGGGAATTCTGTGAGTTGAAGTCCACACATGTTAAAATTGCCACGCTTGGAAAATATTGGTGGAAACATTTCTTTCCTTGCTGAAGTTCTAACCCAAATCTTAATCTGCTATTTTCATGCTGAGGAGTCAGCTTTGAATACTCACTAATCCTCACAAATGCACAGATACTATTATACTCATATTGATTGGCCAGTAACCGATCCTGAAAAAAAATATAATATTGCCTGATATTAAAGCTCTGCCAAAAATCTGCCTTGAAACTTCCTAGGAAAGTTTGCTTGTAGAAGAGGTTTCTGTTTTATTCCCCATCTTCTCAAAAGGCTTGAGTATTTCAAATTTCTCTTGATGGTGATTTGTCTTAATATTGGAAGTGGTGGAGGGTGTTGTTGCTATTTGCTGTTATAGATCTGAAAGCATCACATCAAAATCTCCCTGTCTGCCAAGATAATCCACTATTTTTTTTCCTGAAAAAGCCCAATGGGAGGAATTGCTTGCTGGTGCCTTCCTTGGAGATTGAACTGAATCCTGGGAGGGCTGCAGAATGCTGGAGATGAGACTGTGGGCAGTGAAAGACAGGATGTTGGCACACAATCCTTGACCAATTTCTAATAAGATAATGTCAAACTATCGTTTTAAAAAAAGTATGTTTTTATCAGAAACATATACAGGACAATTTTCCCATATAGCATTGCAATACAGGTAGTCCTGGAATTACAACCGTAATTGAGCCCAAAATTTCCGTTGCTTGGCAAAGTAGGTGTTAAATGAATTTTGTCCCATTTTATGAACTTTTTTGCCACATTATCACTGCAGTTGTTAAGTTAGTGATATGGAAGTTAAATGAATGTGGCTTCCCCATTGATTTTGCTTGTCAGAAGCTCATAAAGGGTGATCACATTACACCAGAAGTGAAATCCACATTTTTTTACTACTGGTTCTCTGGGCGTGGTTTGGTGGGCATGGTGTGGCTTGGTGGGCGTGGCAGGGGAAGAATACTGCAAAATTTTCATTCCTACCCCATTCCAGGGGAAGGACACTGCAAAATCCCCATTCCCTCCCCACTCCTGGGGGAAGGATATTGCAAAATCTCTATTCCCTTCCCAATCTGGGGCCAGCCAGAGGTGGTATTTGTTGCTTCTCCAAACTACTCAAAATTTCCGCTACCGGTTCTCCAGAACCAGTCAGAACCTACTGGATTTCACCCCTGCATTACATTGAAGCACTGCAAATGTAAATACACACCAATTGCCAAGCATCTGAATTTTGATCACATAACTATGGGGATGCTGCAACAGTTGTAAGTGTGAAAGGGGTTCATAAGTCACGTTTTTCAGTGCTACCATAACTTTGAGTGATCTCTAAACAAATGGTTGTAAGTCAAGGACTACCTGTAGATATAACTAATAGATGTAGATGTAGAGACTGGTAGATAAAGCTACTGTACCTGTAGATATAGCTAATGCCTGCATAATATGGTTTGAACGCATACAAGCGCTGCAGAAAATGGCACAGACAAGATCATGATGAATGGCACAGACAAGTTAGCCAGCTCATTATGGTTTACATTGCTAATAGCAGAACCATCTCAGTATACTAAGCTAACTCCCTATTCTGAGGTCCAGGCTTTTGAAAAGCTATGTAAAAGGTTGCTCAGCATTGCTTCCTGCACTCTCAGTTGTGTACTACAGGATGCAAACTTGCTAGGTTAACACGTCCTTTAAGTTCCCTGTGAAATATCAATATGTAGCCATTTGCTTATTTAATCAGTTTATAGGAATTTATTTATCAGGTCTGTGTAAGGATTTGGTTTGCAGTTTGATCCTATTTCCAAATCAAATTTATTTTCCAAGTCAAATTGTTAATTGGAGTCATATGCTTCCCAAGCAGATCAAAATAGGTAAAATGTATTATTCAAATGAATTCAGAGTCAATCTACAACCCTTTATATGCTGGTTTTGCAAAGTGTTTATAGTATAAAATTAGTCTTGTTACAGCAAACATAAATGAATGCAGCACATTAAATTCACACCAATCACTTGCTCAATAAGACAGAAAGAGAGAAAACCCCCCACAGAGTCACTCACTCAAGCAGATTTGGCTGAAACCACTGAGAGAGAGAAGTGATTTGAGATGAGATGAGCCTTGGTGGTACAGTGGTTAGAGTGCTGCAGGCTACTTCTGCTGACTGCCAGCTACCTGTAATTTGGCAGATCGAATCTCACCAGGCTCAAGATTGACTCAGCCTTCCATCCTTCCGAGGTGGGTAAAATGAGGACCCAAATTATTGGGGCAATATGCTGACTCTGTAAACCGCTTAGAGAGGGCTGTAAAACACTGTAAAGTGGTACACAAGTGCTATTGCTATTTAAGTGCTATTGCTATTTCAGCTCAGCATTCAATACCATCATTTCAGATATTCTTCTAACTAAACTAAATCAGCTAGCTGTACCTGACTACATTTGTAAATGGACCATAAGCTTCCTAACAGAAAGGAAGCAGCAGGTGAAGCGAGGCAAAATTACATCAGATACCTGTACAATTAGCACAGGAGCCCCCAGGGCTATGTGCTCTCTCCAATTCTCTTTCTCTATACACCAATGACTGCATCTCAAAAGATCCCCCAAGCACGCTCACATTTTCGGTTCTAGGCGAACCAGTTGTTACAGTATGTGACGCCCACCTCTGCTAAGACTGTATTACTATTATTCTTCTCATCCTTTCTAGTACCTATCTCTTCCCACTTATGACTATAACCATGTTGCTTGTATCTTTACAATTTATATTGTTTTATTTGTTTCCTAGTATAACTTGATTGCTTATTAGTAGCCTATGACTATCACTAAGTCTTGTATCTTATGATTCTTGATGAATGCATTTTATTTTTCTTTATGTACACTGAGAGCATATGCACCAAAGACAAATTCCTTTTGTGTCCAATCACACTTGGCCAATAAAGAATTCTATTTTATTATTCTATTTTATTGCTATTTCCTTCCCTTTGCAGTCCTCAAAATGTCCTCTCCTGCCTAGATCCTTTAAATAAGAATAGACAAGAAGACTTGAATAAAGACAGATGCAAGCAACAAGGCCTCTTGCTTCTTCATATGGGGGCAGATAGGATCTGGGTCAGAAATGTCTGTGTAATTTCTCAAACAGCAGCAAAGATTTTCTCAAAGTAGCACAGGTAGTCACAATTGGGACCAGAATTTCCATTGCTAACTGAATCATGTCTGTTTTTACTATTTTTTCCATGATTGTTAAGTGAATCACATGATCAGTAAGCAAACCTAGCTCCCCTCATTGACTTTGTTTGCCAGAATCTGACAGGAAAGATCACAAATGGTGATCACATGATTCCTGGACACTTTGTTGTTGGTTGCAAAGTCGTGACCAACTCATCGCAACTCCATGGACAACGTTCCTCCAGGCCTTCCTATCCTCTACCATCCCTTGGAGACCATTTAAGTTCATGCCTACTGCTTCAGTGACTCCATTCAGCCACCTCATTCTCTGCCGTCTCATTCTTCTTTTGCCCTCAATTGGTCCCAGCATTAGACTCTTCTCCAGCAAGTCCTTCCTTCTCATTAGATGGCCAAAGTATTTCAGTTTCATTGTCAGGACCTGGCCTTCTAAAGAGCAGTCAGGGTTGATCTCCTCTAGGACTGACCGGTTTGATCGCCTTGCAGTCCAAGGGACTCGCAGGAGTCTTCTCCAGCACCAGAGTTCAAAGGCCTCGATTCTTTGGCGCTCAGCCTTCCTTATGGTCCAAGTTTCACATCCATACATTGCAACTGGGAAAACCATAGCCTTGACAATACACACTTTTGTTGTCAGGGTGATGTCTCTGCTTTTTAGTATGCTATCTAGGTTTGCGATAGCTTTCCTCTCCAGGAGCAAGCATCTTTTAATTTCTTGGCTGCAGTCCCCATGTGTGGTGATCTTGGAGCCCAGCAAAATAAAATCTGTCCTGGACACTACAACTTGTAAATTACAGTACATGCCAGTTGCCAAGCACTCAGTTTTGGATAATGTGAACATGTGGATGCTGTAATGGTCATAAGTGTGATGACCCATCGTAAATAACCTTTTTAGTGTGATTATAACTACAAATGGTTGATAAACAATGGCTGTTAGTCGAGGACTGCCTCTGTATGACTCCCAACATGTTAAAACTGGGCATCCTGCATTAAAGAGAATGAGCTAAACTGAATGCAAGTCTCAGACAGTTTGATCAGAACTATGTTTCACAGGAACAACAAAGGCTTTTCCAGCCAGCTGGCTCTTACGCATTATGTTTACAGTGGAGGTAATCAGGATTATCCCCAAGGAAATCCTGTGGTTTCTCAATAGGGTTTGTCCATTATACTTTGAGTTGCTTGTGATTAAAAACCCTTCTTGGACTGCATGATTATTCATGGCTGATTAGTGGACAGGCTGCTTTTTATATTGAGTGAAAATGGGAGGTTTTTGTTGTTGTTGTTGTATCTCATGGCAGTAAAGCCCTGAGAATAAGTTTTCTGGCTTGTTTTTATTTTTTATTTTTACAGTGTTTGCCACATCTTGTGCCTAATTTGATTTGGGACTTCTCAGTGGTGTTACAGCACACGATATAGCAAATATTGCCATCATTTCCAAGGCATTATTTTCAACAGCTGGTGGCACTGCTGAAGAAAAAGCAATATGCTAGACAATGCCTGGGCATCTGCTTCTAGAACATCTGTTTTTCTTGCAGCAAACTGTCAGACCGATCTATAGCAAACCGCACACATCAGGCAGAAATTAGCTGCAAAAAAGTCACATCACACTTGAGGAAGGGATCTCAGGTGATGCAAGAACCAAGGTGTGCATTTTATGCAATTCCTGTTCAATTTCCTTAAAGAAGGACTTGGCATTAGATGATAATAGCCATATATTTGGTCAATTAAGACAATATAATAAAGAAAAATATCCGAGGATATTAAGACCTTTGATAATGATCTATATCTTTAGACAGGAAAGGTTCTCTTTAAGTGCGCTCTTGACTATTTCTAATGCTGTGTTTGGAAGTATTCACTGTTACTAGAGAAACAGGAGGAAAAGAAAAAAATATATTGACTGGATAACAAGGTAGAATTCAATTTTATATTTCTCGAGACAACATGCAGCTAAATAAAGCAAAAAATACACTAACTAAAAACTAAAACTAAAACCAAAGTAAAAATAATAGATACAAGACTAGTTAAATACTCCATCTCAGCATAACTCCACCACATTAAGCTTGATTGATTAATACAAAACAGAGTTTTTAAATTTTGTGAGTTGAAGTCTACAGGTTTTCATTTGCTGAAGTGGAGAAACACTAATCTAGATCACATCCAGTTATTTCAGCAGACAATGGCTCCAATTTGACAGTGGGCAATGATTGATTGTTATTTTGGGTGTATAAATTAAAACAAACAAAATGAAATGAGACCACCAGATGTCCAGAGGGAGTTTGAAATGAAGTACTATTAATATTTGATAATTCTTACATCTATTATTTTTTGTTACCAAACTTCAAAAAAAAAAACAAAATAAAAAAAACCCCACCCTCCCAGCAGGTATTGTCCTTTTGTATTCACAGCCCCTGTTTGAAGAGCAGGTGGCAACTATGGGCAAGAGGGCCTTTGCACAACACCTATTACACTCCTTGCTCAATTGTGACATTGCAGGATCCTACGTATGCACCCATCATTTCATAGGTCAACTGTTACAATGTGCTGTACATCAGCCTGTCTTTGAAGAACATTTGGAACTTCAGCTGATTCAGAAAGCAGTGGCATAGGTAATGATGGCCTTCCCTCACTGTGATCATGGGCATCTTATCTGCATGAGTTGCACTGGTTGCCAATGTGCTTTCAGGGGTGATTCAAGGTGCTGGTTATTACCCATGAACTCCTATTTGATATAGGACTTGGTTATTTGAAGAACTGCCTATCTTTCATGGTTTCTTCCTGGCCAATAAGAATCAACAAAGTGAGCATGCTCCAAGTCCACTCTCTTGGGATCTAGGTTCTATGTTGTAGTGCTTACCCACTGGAATGAAGTCCCATCTAGGATCCAGATAGTTTCCCTCCTGATATTATTGCGAAGGCCTTAAAAACCTGGCTGTTTTCCTAGCTTTTAGGTAGAGTGATGGAATCCTATTTTGAATGTGCTTAACATATGCTTCCGTATATTGTCAGCCCATTATAGATATTTAGTTGGTTGTCTGGATTCTCTGTCTTGTTTATTTATTCCATTATGTTTTTCTGTGTTTTCTTTATATTGTGAGCTATCCAGAGTCAGTCTGGAATTGGGTGCTATCAAAATTGAATAACAAATAAATAAAACAATCAATAATATGTTGATAATTGGATGGATTTGATATCATGATGAAAATAAACAAGTTTATATCTAAAAAAATGATATCTAAAAAATAGATGGCTTAACAACTGAAATTCAATTTATTCTGAAAGAGGTGATACTGCCTCTAATTCATCATTGGGAAGACTTCTTGATCCCATCCTATCCCTGCACTCACAATTGCTCAAGTGGGAAAGAGAGAATTCATGCCAACTTTTGCCATTCCAGTCTGATATGAAGGCAGTTGTCTGGGTCTTGGCATGATCATAGGCTAGCCCTAAGGAATATCTGGAAATTTTCATAAATACAAAATGTGGCAGTTAATGTGTCAACTTGTGCATAATATAGCAAGCTTCAAAAACTTCACTAATTGTCATTTATTTTCCAATTTCATTTCAAATGTTGCTTGTAATTATTAACACTTTAAATAGCATAAACTATTCCCAAATTGTCTTGATCTGGCTGAGGACTCAAAGGAAACCAATTATGGAGTATATCGATGCAGATTTTCACAGCAAGCATCAATCCGGTGTTGATGAGCTTCCAGGCTAATAGGCCATAGTCTAATTATCTGGTATCCTGATGTTTCGCCAGCAAGCATGGCTGGCATCTTCAGAAGTGAAAAGTGATCTGCTGTATAATGTACTTTCTTGGAAGCTCACAGGCAATTGAGCAGGAACTGACTGAGCTCTTGTGTTTGTAATAGAACTAATCTCTAATTGGATCATATCATTGGAATTTTGAAAAGCCAGTTTCTGATTGGTTCCTTGCCTCAGTCAATTTGTAACTGGTCTACTTGTGACCAGTTCCAACAGAGCTAAATTATGATTGGCTGTCCTTGAAACATGCTACTGCTGCTTTTAATTTAGTTGAGACTACTGTAGATTCCAAATGGGGTTGATTAATTAAGGGCTGTTGTATTTTGTTGAAAAAATATAAAAAATATATTTTACAAAATATAAATATCTAAATAATCAGTCTTGTTTAACAGGCATATGCAGTATAAAGTTGTAAAATTAGGATGTTATAACATTGCGGCAACAATAACCAGACTGAGGTAGAAATTAGAGCTTACAAACTTTTAGCTCAGGGGTGTCAAACTGGTAACCGGTGGGCGGGATGCATCATGTGCAGGCCATGCCCACCCCAGCCCCACCCAGCTCCACAAAGCCCCACTCTGCCCACCCCAGCCCCACCCACCCAGCCCCACCCAGCTCCACAAAGGCAAAAAAATTTGCCTGTCACGTGATGTCACATGTTGCAATCGAGTTTGACACCCGTGCTTTAGCTTTTGCTTCAAAGTATCTGATAAGTAATTTAATAATAAGCAGCAGGTTGATTCTTTGAGTTCTTTGCTAATTACAGTAAAGTAGAAAAAATAATAACTTCTGCTGAAAGTAATATTCTGGTGCAACACCAAAGGCCTTTCTATTTCTATCTAGTTCACTGTATTTCTAACACAGTGATGCTGTGGACATCCTATCTTAATATCTAAGGGGTGCTGGGGACTGAATGGGGTGAAACGGGCTTTGACCCAACCTAAGCAAGACAGAGTGACTGAGAGTCTCTGGATAAAAGGTTCTTCCATCTTTAGTTCTGAGGGGGAGGAGGGGTTGTGAAGAGGAGGTGGTAGCTGTGGCTAGGAAGACCTATGTACACTTTTGAGTGGTGCGCAGTTGCACCCATGACTGGACTGGGAGGCCCTGCTTATAGTAACTCATCTCCTTGTAACCTTTGGTAACATGTTGTAACATGTTGTACATGGGGCTGCCCTTGAGCAGCATCCAGAAACTTCAACTGGTACAAAATGCAGCTGCGTGGGTAGTAAATGGAGCCAGATATATGGCACATGTAACACCACTTCTGCCTGAGCTGCTTTAGTTTCCAGTATATATATGGGCCAGTGGTGGGTTTCAAATTTGTTTACTACCAGTTCTGTGGGCGTGGTTTGGTGGGCATGGCTTGGTGGGCGTGGCAGGGGAACGATACTGTAAAATCTGCATTCCCTTGCCAATCCAGGGGAAGATTACTGCAAAATCCCCATTTCCTCCCGATCAGCTGGGACTTGGGAGGCAGAGAATAGATGGGGGCGGGGCCAGTAAGAATTTTTATTACGAACTACTTGAAATTTCCACTACTGGTTCTCCAGAACTGGTCAGAACCTGCTGAAACCCACCTCTGATATGGGTGCAATTTGAGGTGCTGGTTGTAACCTTTAAAACCCTATTTGGTTGGGACCAGGTTACCTGAGGGACCGCCTTTTTTCCAGGGTCTCTAGTCTTCCAGCTAGATCAAACAGAATGGGCACGTTGCAGATCCTGTCATCCAAAGAATGTCAGCTGATGGGGATCAGAAGACAAGTTTTTTTTTCTGCAGTGATCCCTCAATGGAGGGGAGCATCCTCCCTTTGGAGATTAGAATGGCCCCAACCCTGTTCGCCTTTCGTAAGGCCCTACAAATCTGGCTATGTTCCTGAGTCTGGGGTGCTGAATGTGTTAAGGGCCCCGTTTTCTGGCTGTATTGCTATCTGGCCAAGTATCTCAGCTGCTAAAGGTATGTTTATTTTGGATGTTTTTATTGTTTTTTTTATTGTTTAAAAATGTTTAGTGTCTTAATAGTAATATTTTTTGAACTGTCACAGAGTCATTGACAGAGATGGGCGGCTATAGAAATTGAATAAAGTAAGTAAGTAAGTAAATAAATAAATAAATACATTTCATCTTTATATTTATCTTGAAAATAGCAATTTTGGGGGTTTCTTTTAGCGATAATCCAGAAATCCATTGGACAACAGTTAGCTACCCCTGTACAATAAATATTTGTGATTTTTGCCCATTTTGAGTTGTTGGGATGGTACCTTCTTAAAACATTTAAATAAAACTTTCTGGGGGTTGTGGAAATCTTCAGACAAGCTTTAAATGATATGCTTGAAAAGGTGTCACATCTTAATTTAATACAGATGAAAAGGAAACTTGGAAAAAAAAAACTTTTTTCCAGATTATACTCTTTTAAATTCAGTATGTTATTGCTTATTTGGTTGAATAAACTTTTATTTTATTATATTGTCACACTGTTGTATTTGTCAACAAAGTGAACCAATGTGAAGAACTTTCTCTAACAAGCATATAAAGAAAGTAGGTGGACCAGTGAGAAGGAATAAACAGAAAGATGCTTAGAAGTTCAGTATATGGACCACATGACTTATGAGGAATTTACTCCATCTCTGAGGCAAGGGGAATGTTAGGGTCTTTTTTGGAATGGGGTGAGGTAAAATGTGCTATGTCAAGAGCAACTACTTCAAGATAGCAAAGGCCTGCCTGGCTATTAGCTGGTAGCAATGAGATACACTCGTTTTGCTATGTCTGTCATACAACTGGATATTTACAGCCCAGATATGATAGCTATAATTTTTATTCCAAGGATTTTTGTGGGGAGAGGCTTCAAATAAGTTTTTACTTTGGCAACTGCCAGGACCCTGCAGTTTTCTTGCCAAAGCTTTCTGGAAATTTTTGGCCACTGCCTCTATCCCAGAACCGAGTGAGAGTGACTACTATCCCAAGGTTATCCAGATGGCTTTGTGCCTAAGGTGAGACTATAATTCATGGTCTCCCAGTTTCTAGCCTGATGTCTTAATCACTACATCAAATTGACTCTCTATTCTAGGAATTAAAAAACCATTTATTTTATAATTGTTTCCCACACAAAACCATGGTATTTCTAAAATTCAGCAGTCCAATTAGAGAGGTAGCAGGCACCTTAGAAAACAGGCCATTGGGTTTCATGAGGCTCAAGGTTGGAGATTGTCTGCTTAATTCAAACTGAATGCAAAGACATCCACAGAAGAGATAGAGAGGGAGGGAGGATGAAATGCCTGTTGTGATGTAAACTCTCTTCCTTACAGTGTACTCGCATGCAGTGTCCAGTGGTGAAATCTGAACCTGTTTGCCACTGGTTCGCTGGCCGTGCATGCGCACATGCGCAGTGCGCTAAATGCATGCTGCATGTGCAGTGCGCACCAAATGCACCCCACACACGCACACACGCACATACACAGTACACACCAAAAGGAGGCTTGGGAACGTAAGTAGAGCAGTGAGGGGGGGATCAGCTGTGCTGTGTGATTTAGATTCACTAGAAAGCAGGATTTCCGGCACAGCTTTTTTTTTTTTACTACCGGTTCAGTAGTAAAACTGTAGTAGTGTGAACCGGTAGCATTTCACCACTGGCAATGTCCCTTCACAAATATTTAAAGGCCAGAACCTGCACTGATCCATTACAAGTCACTTTTGCCATTTTGGCATCATTGTGGCTAGTTCCAGATGTCTATGATTATAAGCACAATTTGTCTATCAAAGTGGTCTTCTCTGATTTAAATGGCCCTAGAAATGTCTTTTGAACCTGGGACATCCTGCATTACAAAGCATGCATTTTACCAGGAAGAAATCCCTGGTAAAGCATGTATGTTATCAGGAAGCAATTAAAAAATACAACTTCCAAGCAGCTGAATAAGTATATCCACTGTACCCATTTAGAACTTGTTAGTGACTTTTCAAGACTCTTAAGATTTCTTAATATTTGTCTTCTAGAGCCAATACTCTACTTCTATATTGTTTTGAGACTCTGAAGTGTTTTCAAGCTTATCATTTTGTGTTTGCTGAGGTCCTTGACTTTAATCCAAGGTTGAAAAGCCATTCTTGAAATATTATTAGGACAGCAATGTTTGCATGAATTCCTCCTTTACTTCAAATATGTAAAAATTCTTCTACTGTAGAAGACAAATTTCACTGCAGAACGACTAGGGAATATTTATTTTAGTCTGATATGAAAAGCGCTTTTTACAATTCCACAGCAATCTTCAGTTTTTCTTAGAAAATACAGGGGAAGATAGAGAGAGATGCAAGGAGACCTTACCTAGAGTCTGACCGGCGAGTACTCTCCCATTCTCCCCTAGGACAGCAGCCCGTGCATGCCTTTCATTTGAATATTGTACAAATGCATAGCCTTTGTGCACAGAGCAGCCCACCACTCTGCCATATTTAGAGAAGATGGTTTCTACATCTGACTTCTTGACCACTGCTGTGTTGAGGTTCCCAATGAAGACCCTGGAGTTGATGGATTTGGGATCATTCTTGTTTGTGATGTTACTTGTCTGTACTTTCAATGACATCTTGACACCTGAGTAAGCAAGATAACGAGGATCAGGAAGGCACTAAAAATCTATGATAAGGTCCATCAATGGAGGCAATGGTGTACATACGAGCTTATTGCAAAGGTCACCCATCAAAAACTTGCAGAACACTAAGTGAATTTGAAACAACGTGCAGAGTTTCATACATTGGTATAGTTTTTTAAACAGTGTAAATCCTGAAACAATTTAAAACAACCTCACTTGGATTCCTGCACAGGAGTGTATAATAGTGGATCATATACTTCTATGCAACAGAAGTTGTCTTGCCTGTATTCATGGCCCCCTAAGGCTGTGTCCCACATCTGTTTATGGCACAAATATGTGCCAGCAGCATAGTTTTTTCTGCAGTTTCCCCAGGTCATTGCTTTCATCTCATCTCATCCCAAGCCCAATAGCAATAGAGGTTTAAGTTGTCCTCTAGCTGTACTGTTGTGGAAGTTTTGTTTTCTTGTAATGCTGGTGGCATCTGATGACAGTCACAAATCCATTACACTGGAAGTCAGGCAATTTCAGGTGACAAGTAGTAGCATTATGGAGACCCTAACTGCCCATTCAAGGCTGATGTGAGCATTCACCCTCTGCATGGTTTTTTGTCAGTCTCATCTGTTGCCTTTCTGTTGATGTTTCTCTAAAAACTTGAACACCACAACCCTGTACCAGTGTTACATGGTTTTGCACAACAATGCTAGCAGTCTAGCATATTAATTCACACTGAGTTCCTAGATACAGGGACATTTTTTCCCTCGTGCCATCACTTTGCTGAACACCTAATTCCCACAGTACTGTCTTGCCTAAGCATATTTACGCATGTCGTATGACTCTAGTACTATTACCCCTCCTCCTATTGGTATTATTATGATGATTATTACTCTGTTGTTTTCCACGTACACCGAGAGCTTCTACATTGGAAACAAATTCCTTGTGTGTCTAGTCACACTTGGCCATATAAAATAAAGTATTCTCTGCTGCCCCTGTCTAGTTAAATGCAAATAGCTCTCTATCAAAAGCAGTACAATATGAAACGTCTTGTCCAGAGTAATAGAAGTGGCTGTGCTTGGTAAATTTTAAATGGTCTATTTGAATTGCATAATAGTACAAACCTCTTAGTTAGCAGTGCTACAAATGCTTCCACTTTGTGGTTCTTGTTAGCTTAGTGCAAGGCTGAATTAGTAAATTAATGGAATGACAGGACCAATTCCCACTGACATCTGAACAAAACAGAAGAATCTGAAAGTTGGTATTTGTTTCTTATATAAATAAATGAGAAAAATTCTAAATAAGTGTGCTGTTTGGGACTCAATGCCTCTTATCACCCTGGTGGTTTTCCCCCCACTTTATTTATTTAGTTATTTTAAAATAGTTATACAACTGTCTAGAATAACAATGCTGACGGTATTGTGAAACTCAAAACTGTAAAAATAATGAAGCCCCAAACCGTTGGAATAAAACTCAGTAAAAATTCTATAGAAAACTATAAAAACTCATTGCATTTCAGGATGCCATTTGTCTATTTATCCAGAAACCATCTTACAGCTTGGTTTATGGTAGCATGACATGTGGGAAAAAACAAGGAAGGGGCTTAAAGATGATGGACAGTCTAAGTCACCCCATTCCTGTAACAGTGCTTTGATTAGCAGCTTTTCCTCCATTGGTTATTTATGTTCAGAAGAGGACAACGGGATGGAGGATTCAACCAGTTTCTTTGCCTATCACACTATATAGGTATAATTCAGATGGCACATTTGATAATTACTTAGAGGCAGGAATGAGGAGTGGCAATGAAAGCAGAAAACTGCATGCTGGTATATTTTCTGTTGACTTTAGCAGTCCATCTTTGAAAGTGGGATAGGAAAAAAAATGGCCAAGTTTCCTTTATTAAAGTTAAACTATTTCAGTTTCTGTTTGTCTAAATATAGCCAGTTCCAAGGAGCAAATTCTGTAGGCTAAGGACCAAGGAGGTCTGATGCATTCTTTCATTCCACCTCCATCGATATTCATCTACAGATGAAGAAGGCAGCATCTTCTTACTGCTCTTCATTGCACCCTGTTCAAATCCCATCCTTCCTGGGCATTTGCCATATTTGTTCAAGCAACATTGGTCTCGCTAGCAAAAGTCACCTGCCTATGATTTTGATTACAAATCACCTTAAAGAGGAGGGCTGAACACTGTTTTAATGTACAGAAGCAATGCTAGCCTTGGAATATCACCGAATGAATCAGATTCACCTTTCCTCATTGTTCTTATGCCTTATAAATGATTCATGCCCCCAGAGCAATTCAGATGGATTTGCACTCTGAGGATGCAATCTGAACAGAATATAGAGCCAGACTTCATATTTCATTCCTCATGAGGCAGCAACGGCATAATCAGTATGAGTGTCTCAGGTCCCTGTTAGTAATTCTAAAAATCAAGACTCATGAAACAAGAACCTGAATACTCATTTATTCCAGAGAGCCCATTAGTCATTCTGGCTGGAATCCTTTATTCATAGTAAGAGTGACTGGGGCATGTGTGTGCGTAACTACTGATGATGTATGGTGGAAGTTTGTGATGGAATAGTAATATTAGCAGCCTCACATTAAAATGACTTCAAGGAAGACTAGTTGTGAAAGTAGTGATATGGAATCAGGCTAGAATATTTACATTAACTTTATTTAATATACTCCAGTGGGAATCTTGCTTTTGCTTGTGTATATAATGGGGGATGAGGATTTAGAAAGATTGTGTCCCCTGCTAAAGGTTGTTAGTTGGCAATCACTCCCAAAAAATTGACTCATTTTGTACTCATCTGACACCCAAAGCTTTTCGCAATATATCATTTTTTAAACATTTTAAATCATTGATCTGATTTAGCCCCTTTCAGGAAACAAAAATTAGACCCTCTTCTCTCTCCATATTGGGAACAATATGTTGCTTTGCCTGGTTAGGATGCTGGGTTGGAGGTTACAAGCTTGTGTTAAAACTTGAGTGCTGCCATGGGGATGGGGTTGAGCTCCTGTCCTTCTCTCTAGCTCCTGCTGGAGACATGAAGGGAGCCCCCAACTGGGCATCCCCCGGGTAATGGTGATGTCGCTGGTTAATCCTTTCCATCCAGAAGCCCTTCAGTGCTTTTGACATGAGTGCAATGCAATCTCCATATTAGGGTTCAAACTAATGCCCTAAATTTATTGCAGAATAAGAAAGGCATAAACATGTTGCCAGTAGCTCCAACTTTAAAGCTATGCAATTTCAACCTTTCTAAGTTTTTAAGAAATTTTTTAATTTAATTTAATTTTTAAGAAAATGTTGGATAACCATCTGACTGAGATGGTGTAGGGTTTCCTGCATGGGCAAGGGGTTGGACTAGAAGGCCTCCAAGGTCCCTTCCAACTCTGTTGTTATTATTATTATTATTATAAGTCCGGCTGGACTCTTGGTAACTACATGGTTTTCTTTGTGACAGGATGAAAGGATTTGGTGTTTCTTATTTCTAGGATATTTTCTAATTTCCCCAGGAATTTCCTAGTGGTTCCACACTGAGGTGTTACCCAGACCTGATTCTCCATAGGTTTTCTGAGACCAGGCGAAATGATATGCAGTGAATTTAGCTGTAGAATCCCCTATAACTGATAACATGGCAGCTATTCCTTTACACAAAGTAAAACAAGACAAAAATCTGTATTTTTACCCATCAAATTGAGTACTATAGCTCTTTTCAGCAGAAGACACATTGGGTTACCTGCCTGCAATGAGAAAAACTACTGAAAATGGGAAGAAAAAAACAGCAATTCAAATTTGGCACTATAAACTTGATTTGATATACAAAGATTCAAAGGAAGCCAGATTCTTAAGAGAAGTGCCCCAAGCCATCTGCCTCCCTACATTTCAGAAGTACATAATCTGTTAGGTCCCACAAATGTAACTTCTTGCCATTGGCTATGCTAGATGGGGTTAGAATCATAGAATCATATGACTGGAAGGGACCTTGGAGGTCTTCTAGTCCAACTTATCTGCCCATGACAGGAGATGTTACATCATCCCAGACAAATGGTTGTCCCATCCTTTCTTGAAAATTTCCAGCAATGATGCAGCTGCAACTTTGGGAAGGCAGCTGTTCCATTGGTTAATTGTTTTCACTGTCAGGAAGTTTCTCCTTAGTTCCATGTTTGATCTCTCTTTAATGAGCTTCCAGGTGTTGCTTTTTGCCAGTAGCTTTGGAAAATAAGTCGACCCCCACCTTTCTGTGGCAGCCCCTCATGTACTGGAAGACAGCTATCATGTCTCTCTTAATTCTTCTCTTATTAGGCTAGACCAGTGATGGCTAAGCTTTTCTGGACCGAGTGCCCAAAGTGTGCACGCGCAAAGGCACCTGCCCCTGAACCCCTAAAATGCAATGCATGTGTGGACCCCATGTGCCCTGCCCCCCTGCATTTGCATGCGCTCTACCTTCATGCATGTGCACATGTCCCCTGCATGTGCCCTCCTCCCACACATGTACGTGCATGCCCCTGCATGTGCCTTGCTCCCATGCATGCACAGCAGAGACCTGACAATCAGCTGGCTGGCGGGAGGTGCATGCGAATGTGCGGCAGAACTGAACTGGGATGATGGCTTGTGTGTCCACAGAAAGGGCACTACGTGCAACCTGTGGCACACGTGCCATAGGTTCGCCATCACCGGGCTAGACATACGTGGTTCCCTTAACCATTCCTCATTTGATTTATTCTGCAGTTCCCTTATCATCTTAGTTACTCTTCTCTGCACTCTTTCTAGGGTCTCAGCATATTTTTTGTAACATGGTGACCAGGATTAATTTAAGGGTTATTTTTTTTATTTAATGTGGTGACCAGGGTTAATGGGGTTTGAAATCCCCCCAAAATCTGGAGGGTAAAAAGTTGCTTGTCCCTGTATCAGTTTTGTTCACTTGCAAAATCTCAAGCTCTTTCCATTTTATTTCTGATGAACAGTGTGAATGTTTTTTTTTAAATTTGTTTTTTTTGCCAAACAAAATTCTTGCCTGCCTCTGTTAAAAGATAAATAAGGATATGTGATGCTTTCTTTTCTGCCTGTATACAGCATGGAATCCTTTTCACAAAACACTGGTGTACGATGCCATGTTCTTCTAAGATTTCCACCTGAACAATGAGTTAGCAATGAAATCCTGCATCTGATAAGCTTCCCATCTTTCTTGTAATCCCTATTCTCTTAACAAGATGAAAGAAAAGAGTGGAATGGAATGAGTTGTTTTTCACTCCAGAGCATCAGTTTACACCAAGGTTTGGCCTGATTGATTGCAAACACCTTCTGGACACTTGTTAAAAGCCTAAGAGACTGTGCTGGTTTCACTCCACCTTCAATGAATTATAGTTTGTCTCAGCAAAAACATTAACTTGTTTCTGTGAGCAAATGGAGAAACTGAATGCTCAACTACATAATGGCATCTGAAAACCAATAGTGCACCATTCGAGAATAGAACTCACTCATTCGTGGTGAATTTCATTGCTGGAGAGAAAACACTGTTTACAAACACTGGTGTAAAGTCATACAAATGTTTGATTCAGCCTAAATAATGCATTCATTAATGCATATCTCAGAATATTGCTGCCAATGTTGTGTTTGAAAAGAATATTTTCTTAGTACTTTACAATTTTTCCTGTTGCCTTTATTGTCATACTTAACTACTAATTTAATAATCCTCAAGTAAGCTTGAGAGAAGCAGATTAATGGTTTTGCTGTGAAAATGATGCACTGAAGCTAGTATACCATGAAGGCTTACTGAGTACTAGAGACATCAAACTGGCCTACAAGAAAGACGAAGAATAGAACAGAGACATGGCCAGACAAAGTATTGTATGGCCAGTACATTAAAAAAAAAGCAGGCAAAGCAAATAATCATAAGAGCAAGAAAGTCGAAGAAAGACACAGAAGGGTTGGATTCCTGCTGCGAAAGGCCAAGTCTTATGAACAAATGTTAACAAAGCCAGAATTGAGAAGACATCAACAGATAGCAAATGCGATGTTTGCAAAGAAGCTGAAGAAAGACTGAGCTACCTAGTTAGCGGCTGCAAGAAGCTCACACAGATTGATTACAAACAATGGTAGGATAAAGTAGTAATAATAGTGCATTGGGATATTTGCAAGAAATAGCACTTGCCTAGAAGCAACTGTTCAGTCCACAAAATAGACAAAATAATAGAAAATGAAGAAACTGAAGGGTATGGGGCCTATAGGATTGAAACAAGCATAGTGCTGAAGCATCTGAAGCATCACTTCAGCACCACTGGCATTGACAAAATTACCATTGGTCAATTGCAAAAGGTAGCTTTACCTGGAACAGCTTACATCCTGCAACAATGCCTTTAACACTATTAACATCTTTCTATCCCAGATCGTTGGGAAGGACTCAATAGGTGGATAAAATGTGTCAAATGTATTCTATATATTTGCGCAACCAATTATAATTTATTAAGTGCATGTGTCTCCCAATTCCGAGAGGTGCAGTGACCTAGAGGTAGAGCTCTGACCTCACAATCAGAAGGCTATGAGTTCAATCCTAGGTAGAGGCAGATATTTCTCCCATGGACACAGAGGCTGCATAGACATGATCTGATCCAAGGTTGCCATCACTGCTTATTCCAAGCAATGACCAATTGAATCCTCCTTGGTGCAGTTGAATCAGCCAGTAGGAATTGGTGGTAATGTATCACAACTCCAGATCATATCACCATTGCCCCTGTAACGAAAACATTAAAATAAAATAGTCCTGTCCATCAATCCCAAAGGTGCTTTTTCCAAAAGGTAACCAAGAAAGTCCAATTGCCTTTTGGAAAAAGTATCTTTGGGACATCCATGACCTGGATGATTGAGAATCTCCACAGACATCCTGCCCATCAGGTTCCCCCTGCACCCCTCCCTCAATTTCTTGGGTCATTAAGGATTTACAGAAAACAACACCTGTGCCTATACCAAGAATGCATAATTGGCAGATGTGTCTTGTCAACTCGGCTACTTGTCAGCTATAAAGGTAAAGGTAAAGGTTACTCTTGCACATATTTGCTAGTTGTTCCCGACTCTAGGGGGTGGTGCTCATCTCCGTTTCAAAGCTGAAGAGCCAGTGCTGTCTGAAGACATCTCCATGATCATGTGGCTGGCATGACTAATCACCAAAAGAGCACAGAACGCTGTTACCTTCCCATCAAAGGTGGTCCCTATTTTTCTACTTGCATTTTTATGTGCTTTCGAACTGCTAGGTTGGCAGAAGCTGGGACAAGAACGGGAGTTCACCCCGTTACGTGGCACTAGGGATTCGAACTGCTGAACTGCCAACCTTTCGATCGACAAGCTCAGCGTCTTAGCCACTGAGTCACCGCCTTTCATTTGTCAGCTATATAATTAACTTATAATTGATCTTAGTTTCAATTATGGAAGTATGACCACTTCAGTAGATTAAGATCAGAGTTCATTATACATATAGGAATTACAAACAAGATTAAAATTACATTTCAACTAATTAGGTGTTTCAACAACACCACTAATTTAAATTGGCTTCCTTCATGCTAGCAGTACAGAGTTCGGTGTATGGTGAAAACGTCTGTGGGTTTTCTGTTAGAGTGAAGGTGCCACTATTACATTAGGATTATGCAATGAGAGACACACACTGGCTGAGCTATTTACAATTCTGGGTTGGTTTCCAATGCTCACCTGGTTCTTGAAATCTCCACATTTGAGACATACAAATTAAGAAATATAGATATGCTTCTATGTGATCCTTGTTTCTTTCACCTTTTCTGTCTATGAGCCTGATATTAATTCTTCCTTGCTTTCGGTGGTTGAGGAAACCTTCAGATCGGAAGCATACCAAATAGGGATGGGTTGTGACTGACAGGTTTTCAGAGGAAACGAGCAGCTATAGTTGCTTTTCCACTTATAAGAAAGCAATAGTTATTATTCCAAGAAGTCATCGTAAATATGACCAATGTCTAGAAAAGCAATAACAATTTTTTTTGCCAGATGATTGGCCAATTATTTATGTGGATGTTAAAATATGCCTACAACTGCAGTATTAGAACTACAGTACCCTAAAAGAGGGAATCAGATGGAAATATGCAATTTAAAATTAATAGTGGTCTTATTGAGTAAATTTGATTTTAATTTTCTTTATGCCAAATGTGATAAGCATATCAAAGATGGGTTAATTGTGGATTTTACTAAGGATAAAACAGATTTATTCTCCTGAGCTAGTGGTGCTTATATTCCATACATTTGAACCTAACATGCTATCTAGACAACAACAGACCTTCTATGACTCTAATATGCTCTTTAGACAATAACAACAGATCTCCTATTTCCAAACCACCAGGAACAACACAGAGACAAACAGATATCAAAATAGAATGAATTTATTCTGTATAGAATTCCTAAGATGATCAGAGCATATGAATCAGGAAGAAGTTAAGATGGTGACAACTAGCAGCTCTTGTTACAAGCTCCTGTGTTGTAACTAGACCAACACCCCAGAGGGAAGAAAATTCAGACCAGTCCAGGTAGTGAAAGCTGGGGACCATAAATCCAATAAAGTGAAGATTTACAAAGAATGGGATTGGAAGAGACCAAAGATAATCTAGTTCCACCTTCTGTTGTCCCAGTACCCAGTCTGATGCCCTGAAAAGTCCACAAGCCGGATAAGACTAGAGTAGCACATTCTTATATGTGAATCCCAGCAATTATGGTATTAACTTGCAATTGGTTCCATCCCCCTTTAAAGCTAAATAAGTAAGGGGTCATTATTGCATCTTCTGGTAGTGAGTTCACTATAACTTGTGTGAAGGAGTCTTTTCAGAAGGAACATAAAATATTAATTAATACAATTAACTGAAAAAACATATTTGTCGATCACACACATAATAACAGAATAATCAAAGGTTATGCCCAGCAATAAACAGAGTAACAGAATTGGAAGGGACCTTGGAGGTCTTCTAGTCTAACCCGCTGCTCAAGCAGGAGATCCTGTACCATTTCAGACAAGTCTGAATCCAGTCTCTTCTTAAATGCCTCCAGTGATGGAGCAACCACAACTTCTGAAGGTGCTCATAATCAGTTTAAAATTTCTGAAGGCTGAATAATCAGAACAAGCCCCTCTGAGTAGTTTAGTGAGCAGTTACTCTATTTCTTGCTGCTTTCTGTTTTTCTCATCTATTTCAAAATCCGTCTGCTACTGAAAGAATCTATGGAGACCTTGTGAATGACTTTGACTGGTATTGCAGAGTGATCTTTACCTACATTTATACTTTGCCTTTGGCTTAAAGTGGACATAGCCCTTCCTGCTCCATTTTTCTTCTCACAACAGCTGTAAGGTAGGTTGGGTGAGAGCGAGTGACTAGCTTAGAGTCACCCAGTGAGTTTCTACAAGTCAGGGTGGATTTTAAACCTGGTTCAGTTTAGTCCAACATTTAAAGCTTTCAAAAGGTTAAGAATACACTAAATGTCTACATTCAGAGACTGAAAGTCAAATGCTGTTAACTAAAGTTTTGTTTATAAACTTTCCAGAGATATAAGAATTACCGTATATACTCGAGTATAAGCCGAGTTTTTCAGCACGTTTTTTGTGCTGAAAAACGTCCCCTCGGCTTATACTCGGGTCTATACGGCTTATACTCGAGTTTTTTTTTTTTTTAAGCCCCTCGGCTTATACTCGAGTATATACGGCTTATACTCGAGTTTTTTTTTTTCTTTTTTTCACATTTTACCGGACGGAAGCCCTGCCGGTGCAGTGAGAGGGCGGGGCGGGGGAGCCGCCAGCCTTCTCAGCTGAGGGAGGGGGGGTTTCCCCAACCGGTAGGTGCCTCATTTCCCACCCTCGGCTTATACTCGAGTCCCCAGTTTACCCCAGTTTTTGGGGTAAAATTGGGGACCTCGGCTTATACTCGGATCGGCTTATATTCGAGTATATACGGTATGTCCATTTCTGGTACTAAATGGACATTACGCACAGCCCAGCAACAGTGGTGGGTTCCTACTGGTTCACACCGGATCAGGTGAACTGGTAGTGGTGGTGGGAGGCGCCACCTGACATCTCTGCGCATGCGCAGAAGCATCATGCCTGCGCGTGAGCACCTATGCGCCCACAAGCAAACCTGTAGTGACGGGGTTTGAAACCCACTATTGCCCAGCAAGGTAATTCTTCTAGTGTGGTACGACTTGGTTTGCAGCTAAGAGGGAGGCAAACGAAGCCAGCAACTTAGAATCAAAGACGTGTTGACGTCCAAGCAAAGCCAAGATTCCAGATTATAGACATGAGAGTAGGAATAGAATTGAACAGTGTTGAAAGACAACAGAGTTTGATCCCACAAGGAATTTTAACAAGATTGCCAAGTTAAGAAAGATTTGGCAGTCACATGGGAAGAAAGCTGGTGGTGACTTAATAGGTGTATTTAAAACAGAAAATAGGAACATAGAAAATAAAGTTCTGTGAATAGTTAGCATAAGACATGCAGATTTTATCTACCTGAGTATAAATTCTTGTTTAGCACAGACTTGACAAACTCCCCCACCCCCCAAAAAAAACCTTAATGGGAGAAAGAAAAAAGAAATACATTGTAAATAGTGGACTATTAATTTTTAAAATATTTTCCCCCCGAATACATTATTTTAAAAGCTCCAGAACAGTCCATTAAGACTGATAGTGAAGCTATCTATTAGCCTGCTAGAAAATCAGAAGAAAAATGAAATATTTTCATGTCTGGCATTGTTGTAGGCAGAGTTTTTTTAAAAGTGCTTTTACCAGAACAGTTTAGATACAGGCATATACTCTATGTAGATAGTATTCCTTGGGGTAAATTTAGTAAACATGTTTCAATGTTGCTGCTTTGCTAGGCTTCAAATTATATGGTGGTTCTGTTGGATGGGTTCATTAACTGGGTGAAGGTTAGTTTTAAGGACACTTAAAACATTATTTTGACGAAAACAATGTCATAGGATATTGTTATTATGTGCCTTAGAAATGCATGATGCCCTGTACTGCAAAAATATTGCAAAACTATCCCCAAATAATCTCAACAGGTGTAGTTATCATACCAGATAGCTAAAGGATAATAAATAGACCTAAAGACATTAAAGCTTCTGCTTACTGCCTGAATTTTGTCACGAGAAAGGTGGGAAAGATGACAATATTGGCTGAATATTCAAAATGCTTCAGGGCGTATCTATCCATATGGTTTTAAAAACATCAGTCCTCCATTTATTTCTTATTTCTATATTTTTGTTTGGCTTGGATGTTAGGGAAGATTGATTTTTTAAATAAAAACTCTTAAGTGATTTAAAAAATTCTCAGTTTGCTGTCAGTATTCAAGACCACCTTCAGTTAAGCTGCCCAGCAGCACACTATTTGATCTACAAAGACATATAGAAGAAGAAGAAGAAAAAACCTTTGCATGTGCTCTTGGGCCTCTGCTTGCATCTGTTTATTTCCTTTCAATATAAATTGAATTGGAACGACTCCATCACTATAACCAGAAGACTCTGAGTTGGGATTTTCAGACATATCGCTTGAAGCCAGAAGCAGTTAAATGTTTCCTTCATAATACCGTATACAAGTTTCAGGCACAGAAAATTGAACAGGATGCACAAGTATAGAAAGAGGGTCAAATCACTAAGATTTATTGCATGATATTTTTTGTCTATTCCTTTCAAAAATATTTCATGCATTACCCTTTTCCAGGACTGATTTCAGGCCCTTGCAGGTTTTCATGGAAACTAATATGAAACAACAATGTATAATAACATATGGGAAAAGAAGAAATAACAAAGAGATAATGCTTGAAATTGAGAGGTGTGATCCTCTATATATGTCTTTCTATTGTTGGAGATTAAAGTTCAAAAATATCATACTGACAATAAAGTTACATACTGTGAGGTATGTGATTTTCCCAGTTGTGAGATTTTCCCAGAATATGAGAGTGGAATGCTGAAATTGATGCTTTGAACTGTGTTGCTGGAGCACTGATGTTGAGAATAATTTGGACCACCAGAAAAATCAAATCATTTAGTACTAGTTGAAGTAAGACCAGATTGCCACCAGAAGCACTATTATCTCTGCAAAATTTCAAATTTAGAATTTTATAAGCTTATAATTATTTTGAATGGGTAGTCTAGACATAGTTTTCATTAGTTTACAGAGGATGAAAGGAACAAACTATAGCTCAGAATGTCATCATCTTTGTCAAAAACATTTTGAACACATAGTCAGTGGTGGGATTCAGCCAGTTCGCACCACTTCGGGAGAACCGGTTGTTAACTTTCTGAGCAGTTTGGCAAAATGGTTGTTGGAGGAAATCATTAGGGCAGAGAACCGGTGGTTAAATTGCTTGAATCCCACCACTGCACATAGTGTAAAGGGAAGAATCACTAGAAAAGATCCTAAAGTTTGGAAAAAGGAAAGGAACTGAAAAAGAAGCCATGGAAGATGAAGCGGCTAGAACATACTGCTGATGAAACAGGCAAGAGCTTACAGAAGTAGTTGCTAATTAAAAAAATCCTATCTATCAAATTGAAAGTTATGTGACTACTGTCTAGGGAGATTCTCAGTCATCCAGGTCATGGTTGTCCCAAAGGTGCTTTTTTCAAGAGGCAACTGGACTTTTTGGTTTTGAAATATTATCCTTTGGGATAATATGATTACTGAATCACAACAATTGTTGAATATATTACACTTCATCAGAATTTACATGCCATAAAGATTTGGGTTCAGGAAGAACATTGATAAAGCATATCAGTAATGTTGATATTATTACACAAATCATGGAATGCATTTGAAACTTGGAAAGTATTTCATGCTCTGCTGTGATGTTTAGTAAATGTTGCTGCATGGATGAAGTTGAGAAGGTTCTCAAGTTACATAGCTTGGAGTCATCTCCAGCTTTGTCATTGCAGAAGTTGTATAATGGCATTGAAACTTACTTGTCAATGAAATTTCTAACAAGGAATTTCTTAGATATTCCAATGAAGGCTTGTCCATTAATTATTTTACAGTGGAGGTTTATTTATTTATTTATTTATTTATTTATTCGAATTTTTATACCGCCCTATCTCCCGAAGGACTCAGGGCGGTGTACAGCCAATTAAAAACATAAGAATAATACAAATAAAGCAACAATTAAAAAACGTATTAATTAGGCCGAAATTAAAATATCACTAAAATAGTATAAAACCCCATTAAAACTAAATTTAAAACTAAAAACCCTAGGCTAGCCCTGCGCAAATAAATAGATGTGTCTTAAGCTTGCGGAGAAAGGGTCGGAGGTCGGGAAGTTGGCGCAACCCTGGGGGAAGCTCGTTCGGGTCTAGATAGACAGTTTCATCCAGGTACCGGGGAAGCTGACATGCCACCACACTCTCTACAACCTTCGCCACAAAGTGAAGGTTGGAGACCGGACGATAATTACCTAAAACAGCCGGGTCCAGGGAAGGCTTCTTGAGGAGGGGTCTCACTACTGCCTCTTTCAAGGCGTCAGGGACGACCCCCTCCAACAATGAAGCATTTATAATCCCCCGGAGCCAGCCTCATGTCACTTCCTGTGTGGTGCTTCTTATTTGTATTTCTATATTTCCATTTTCAGGAAGGAAAAAAAATCTATGGACCAAGAGACATTTTGTCAGTTTGACTCTTGAAATGAATGTTGAGAACTAAGTCATATCTAATCTTCATGGAGGATCTCTAAATTTATGACCAGGTTGCATTCTGGGGATATTATAGTTTACCACCCTTGATAAATTGACTCCTGTGTTCTGGCAGAAGAGTGGAACTGCAAAGAACTATCTTAGTTTTGTCACACAGGTGAATCTACTGCCCTTAGTATTCTTTTTTCAGACCAAACTCTTCAAAAACATCTTAGCAAAGAAAGAGAGAATGAGTGAATGTGAGAGAGATTTTTATTTCATTTTATTTTGTCACAACAGTATACACAAGCATCAACATAAATTAACAAAATATCATATAAGCATATATATGAGCAAAAGTATGCAATAACTATATTAATTTGATATAATGAAAGGAAACAATAGGACAGGAACGGTAGGCACTTTTGTGCTCTTATGCACGCCCCTTATAGTCCTCTTAGGAATGGGGTGAGGTCAATGACTAATCATTGTCAATGACTAAGAATAGTCCTGAGGGAGTAAAATCAAAAGTCCAGCTCCGCTAAACACCTCAGAATAAGTTCTATTAAGTTCTTTTGCTCTCCACCTCCAATTTTTTTAGAGGTAGTTCTTCAAAAGAGTTTCCAATCCAAATGGGAGATCCATGTCCCTGTTTCTATGCTAGAGGGCTGCTTTTAAAAGCTTTAGAACAGGATTTGGAGCACTTCGATTCCAATCTCCACTTGCTCCTGAAGTTCGCTAATTGTTTTTGCTTCAATACTTTCCTCTGATCTTGATGAACCCATATGCTTATGGGATTTGAAGTATTAAACAAAGGAAAATCATATCTACTTCTGGAAGAATATAATACAAATTTAATTCATGCCGAGATTAGTGATGCAATTTTCAACAAAATGTTGCAACCCTGTTTACTCTATCTCATAGCCCAGCTCCCCCTGAGTTCTCTATTTCCAACCTACAATTGACTGAACATTTAGGATTGGATGGTAAATGTGGACACAGTTGTGCTGGAGCCCCTAAATTAATTTAGAAGCTCTGCTGATTGCTTAGCAGCTCATACTTTTTATTGGTCAACAGCTGATATTTGAGAGTCGCTCCTGAATGGTACTCTTCAGTTTGCCAACATGTGAATCAGAGAAGCCTTAAGCCAACATAAATATTGTATTGCATTCCACTGGGTTTGCTGAGAGCGTAAATCAAAGCTGTCAAGTGCTATCTGCTATTGGTGTGTAATATGACATACACATAGATGTTGCATTATACTGCACCACCAAGACAAAAGAGAGCAACCTCTCTAAATTTAGAGTGTGGATTTGGTGCCACAATACAGGAAAACAATCAGTGAAAAATCCTTAGATTCATCCAGATGAAGAGGTGAAATATTGTAGAACCAGAGTATGTACTTGAAAAGAATTCTGTTTATTTCACAATCAACACAAATCAAAGTTACTAGTGTAAAAGGAGTGACTTAGGTTTACTGTGTTATTTATTATTAAGAAATATCTTCCATCAAGATATTTCTCAGCTTAAGTTGACATGAGATGATTTTTGTTTATTGAAATGAATTATCTTTACTATACTATCAACAGAAGTTGGGAGACGACTTCCGGTATCCAGCGGCAACGGACGTCTGGAAGGTTTCTCCTGCCTCCAGCGCCCGAATCCGGCCGCCGCCGAGGCCCTCAGGGGCCAGGTGTTCCGAAAAGGACACCTGCCGCACGGACGGCTCGCCAGGGGTCTCCCAGCCGACATACAGGACTGTGGGGACCGATGCTGGCGCGTCCTAGGCTCGGCGGGGTTGGGAGGCCACAGGCGCCATTATTTTGGTCGTCGCCTGGGCGCTGTGCCCGGTGACACGGGGCATTGGATTTATAACTGCAGCAGCCTGGTGGTGAACAGGGCACGGAGAAGAATTGAGGAGGAGAAGGGAAGGAATATCGGTGGCGTGGTGGAGTGCTCCGGTGCGGGGGTTTTCTCTCCCCTGCGGTTGGAAGGAGCACGAGTTATTCTGGAGAGAGGAGAACTTAAAATAAGAAGATTACCGGTTTTGTGGAGCTCTGGAGAAGAGGTGATGGAGAAATTTAGGAGGAAGGTTTGAGGCCCCCTCCTCTGGGGAACAGTAGTGGCGTCCAGCTTCCGCCTTCACTATGAGAATTTTGATGACATCACTTCCTTGACTTCCTGGTTGACTAACTGTACTCTGGACTCGTTGCTCCTGTGAGTGCCCCTGGTGGATCCGGAGGAAATTACAAGGATACCGTGCCTGCCTGAGGATTTTGTATTTTTCTCCTTAATGGCAAAGGTCAGAGACCAACTGCTGGAGAGATGGAGAATTTTGGAAAAGTTATCTAATATGGACAAGAAATTGATGAAATAAGAGCAGAAATTGTGACTATCCAAAAGGATTTAAAGGATACTCAACAAGTTTCAGCAGAAAACAAGCAGAAAGTGGAAGGTTTGAGGGTGAGATGCGGCAGTGCAGAAAAGAGAGGAGACGACAGGCAATGCTGTGCTTGACTACAGATGGATAAAATGTCTTATTTCCTTAGGTTTCAAAATTTGGAAGAAGTGGACCAAGAAGACTTGAGAGATGTTGTGACTAAATTGTTGGGAGAATTTCTTGGGAGAGGTGTTGATTTCATGAATTGGGATGTGGATCGAGTTTATAGAGTTAATTCACAATATGCACGCACGCATGCAGTTCCCAGAGAGGTTCATGTCAAATTTGTGAGAAGAGGCGAGATGAAATTCTTAGAAAACATAGGAGTGGGGCACTGATTTACAGGGGCAGGAGATAGCCATTCTGAGGCAGATTCCCAGACAGGTACGTGAAAAAGAAAGAAATATTATTTTTGTCAAGCAAATTGTACCAGAAGGAGTGGGCTTCAGATGGCTGATGCCAGAGGATTGATGATTTTCCGGGAGGGCATTACGAAAAAATCAGTACAATTGCGGAGGCTACGGCCTATGTGGAGGAACACAAAGCCTTCCTGGAATCAGATGACCCAGGAATTGAAGAAGGGGAGGTTATAGATCATGGGGCTGAAGCGGCTGCCGCTGTTGCGGCCCTGGAGTTGGGTCAGGCTGAACCCAGAGTTCTGAGATCCAAAACTAGGAAGTGATAAAGATATTTGGGATTGTGTTGGTTTTCCTTATTCTCTTTTGTACGATATTCTGTTTATTCTTGACTCTTCTTTATTACGTATTTAAAATTTGCAAACTTAGCTACTTCGTGTCACCTGCTTGCCTTATGGCTGTTGTATGTGTTAAAAAATTTGAGTAAAATTTTTATTTTAGATAAGAAAAATGAAAATTTACCATACCTGATATGTATTTGTATAAACCTTTTTTGACTAATAAAAACTTTTTGAATAAAAAAAAAAAAAAAAAAAAAAAAAAAAAAAAAAAGAAGTTGAAGCTATTTATTATAGAGCTATGTTATTGTTATGTCTGTTGAACACTAATAAGTTTGAGTTGAGTGTATGTATGCTTTACATTGTTCATCAGAGAATATTCTTTACTTTCCATCCAAGGGCATCAGTGAAGAGGGGGCAGAAACATCAAGATAGCAGCTCTGACCTTGCAATTTTTAACTTTTATCAGATGCACTATAAGTGTGTAGGACAATTGTAGTTTTGGAGTTATACATTCTAGAATATTTTCCTCAAGCTATATGTGCTTATTGCTTTTTCCTTATTTGCTTTCCTTTGCTGTAGTATCCAACCCGTGCTCTACATTGCATTGCATCACATTATTTGTTGAAATAGGCACCCAATCAAATATTTATTTAACAACTATGATCAACATACATAGCAAAAAAACTACAACTAAGTAGCAACTACATAGCTAAAAAAGCTCTAAGAGTTGTAAACCTAATTTTACGTAGCTTCTTTTCCAAAAACACCACAGTACTAACCAGAGCATATAAAACATTTGCTAGACCAATTCTAGAATACAGCTCGCCTGTTTGGAACCCTCACCACATCTCTGACATCAATACAATTGAACGTGTCCAGAAATATTTTACAAAAAGAGTTCTCCATTCCTCTGAAAACAATAGAATACCCTATCCCACCAGATTCGAAATCCTAGGCTTAGAAAACTTGGAACTCCGTCGCCTTCGACAAGACCTAAGTTTAACTCACAGAATCATCTATTGTAATGTCCTTCCTGTCAAAGACTACTTCAGCTTTAATTGCAATAATACTAGAGCAACTAATAGATTTAAACTTAATGTCAACCGCTTTAATCTAGATTGCAGAAAATATGACTTCTGTAACAGAATCATCAGTGCTTGGAATACTTTACCTGACTCTGTGGTCTCTTCCCATAATCCTAAAAGTTTTATCCAAAAACTTTCTACTATTGACCTCACCCCATTCCTAAGAGGACCATAAAGGGTATAAGCGCACAAACGTGCCTACCGTTCCTGTCCTATTGTTTTTCTTTTCTTCTTTCTATATATATGCTTATACCTCCTTATATTTACTCATATATGTTTATATACTATATAATCTTTTGTATGATACCTACATATATTGATGTGACAAAAATAAATAAATAGATAAAATAAATAAACATTTTTGGAACTAAAGACTTCAGGGTAAAGGCCTTCACAATGCTGCTTAAGCTCTCATTACAGTACATAGCCCTTTACACTGTTTTTTGTCCTAACTTCTCATCTATTCAGATAAAGCTTCTTTATCTTTTCTGCTCTCAGTTATTCTTAGAGACGTAGGCATGAGGATTCCCATTTTTATAATTAATCCTAAGAAAAGCAGAGAAGGAAGAAAAAAAATACAGCACTGCCTACACACACACACACACACACACACACACACACACACACACACACACACACACCCCTCCCAACATTGATTCAAATAAAATGAACTAACTCCTGCTGCACACCCTATGCTAGGAGTCAAAAGAAATTAAATGCCTCTATCACAAATGCCTGCTTCCAAAAGCTACATTCTGTTCTTGATCTAAATGCTTCTCAAATTTGAATGGAGCCCAAACAATGATATTTACAAAACCTTCACTCTTTGACCAGTTGGCTAGACCTGTAAACAATAATACCATCATTGCCAGCATGCTAAGCTATGATTTGGAAGCATGTGGCCGCAAACACGTTTAAAGCTGTTAAGTTCTGGAAGTAACGAGGCTGGAGACCAGAGTAGTGACAACAGCTCTTTAATATAGGGTGAACCCAGCAACTGGCTGGGGGAAAAATCTCTCCTTTTATACAGTTCTACTGGTCGCTCAAATATTTACCGCTCAAATATTTAAAGGTACAGACAAAAATACATAACACTCCTCCCCTCCCAGAAAACACTTTGCCTCTATTTACATTTTATTTACATGTTATTTTTCGACGTAGTCACGCAAATAACCTGGGCGTCTCCTAGTTCTCTCAGACCTGCGCGGTTCAGTTCTGGGTGGTGTTTTGAGCTGTTCGGAGGGTCTGTTTTCTCCTCCCAGCTCTTTCTCTAGGCCGTCGGGCCCTGGATTATTTACAGATTCTTTTTCTTGGCCATCCGGCCCTGGATTACTTTTGTAATTTTCCCTGTCGTTTCCCTCGGGAACCTGATGGCGTCGCTGGACCTCCGGGACCTCAGCTAAGTCTTGCGCCTCCCCCGGGTCATGGTCAGCTGTGGGTTCAAATAAGGAGGGTCATAAATTGTTTCCTGTGGCTTAGTTTGTTCAGTTATTCGCTCCTTATCTGATCTATGTGGCGCCCATACCGGTTGTCTTGTAATTCGATCAAGTATGATTTTGGGCCGGTTGTTTTAATTATTTGCCCTGCAAGCCAACTCGGCCGTCCCGTAGTTGCGGGCCCACACTTGGTCGCCTATGTCAAATTCCTTGTTTTGTCTATTTCCTTGTAACCCTCTGGTGTGTAAGGGGACTCAAGCGGTCAAGTGGGCACCGGAGTTTCCGTCCCATCAGTAATTCGCTGGGCTTCTGCCTGTAGCAGTGCTTGGGGTTCTGTGCTGAACGGCCAGAAAGAAGTCTATCTTTGTTTGCCAGTCACCTGGCTTGAGCCTGACACGCCTCCTTAGCGCCCGGACGGAACGCCTGCAAGGCCATTCGACGCAGGGTGGAAAGGCGCAGAGAGGCATGTCGGATGCCCTCCTCTGCCAAGTATTCTTCAAACTGGGCTGCCGTGAATTGCGGCCCGTTGTCGGACACCAGAGTGTCAGGCAACCCGTGGAGTTGCGAATAGGTGGCGCAGGCTGCGATTACTGCCTCGGCCGTGGTGGATTTCATGAGTATGATCTCCAACCATTTAGAGAATGCATCGACAACCACTAGGAAAGTTTGGCCATGGAAAGGGCCAGCAAAATCAATGTGGATTCTTGACCAGGGCCCTTGGGGTTTTTCCCATTCCTGACTGGGGCCGTTGGGGTAGGGGTCTGGACTCTGGCAAGCCTGACATTTCCCTACCCTCTCAGCAATCTCTGAATCCATGAGTGGCCACCACATAGCTTCTTGCTAGCCCCTTCATTCGGACGATCCCTGGGTGGCCCTCGTGGAGGAGGTCCAGTACCTTTCCCTTAATTTATCGGGATTACCACCGATCACCCCATAACAGGCACCCCTTGAGCCGAGAGCTCATCCCTTTTTTTAACAAACTCCTTAAAACGTTCGCCCGGCGCAGCGGGCCACCCTCTTTGTACCCAACCGAGTACAGTCCTTAACATAATGTCCCGGTATGATGCCCGAGCCACTTCCTTAGACGTGACTGGGCCAGAGTCCAAGGAGTCAATAAGCAGGATAGGCGTCCCCGGCGTGGGGTCTTCGATGGCCCCTGGCAGTGGGCATCTGCTTAACGCGTCTGCATGCCCCACTTCTTTCCCTGGTCGATGATGCAGCTTGTACGAATAAGCGGCTAAGAAAATAGTCCATCGGGTCAAACGTGGCGAAAGTGCCACAGGCGTTGGGCGGTCGCCAGCCAGTATCCCTAGTAGCGGTCTGTGGTCAGTCACGATTTCAAAATCCCGCCCAAAGACATATTCGTGGAATTTTTACCCCTGACACAATGGCTAGTGCTTCTTTATCTAATTGGCTGTAGTTCCTCTCTGGGAGGACATCGTTCTAGAGTAAAAGCTATAGGGGCTTCTGTGCCGTTTGAAGTCTATGGCTGAGTACAGCCCCCACCCCATAAGGGGAAGCATCGCAAACCAGCACTAGGGGTAATGAGTTGTGATATTGGATGAGCAGGCTATCACTTGAGAGCAGGTTCTTGACTGCTTCAAAAGCCCTATTTTCCGACTTTCCCCAAGACCAAACAGTATTTTTTCCTAAAAGCTTATGCAGCGGTTCAGCAACGGTCACTTTGTTTTTTAAAAAGACCGCGTAAAAATTCACTAGCCCCAGGAATGCCTGTAGCTCTGCTTTGTTTTTGGGCGCTGGAGCCTTTTTTATTGCCTTGACTTTGCTCTCAGTGGGGTGAATCCCTTTCTTGTCTATCCGGTAGCCCAAGAACTCAACGGATTCGACCCCTATCTGGCATTTGTTTACCTTGACTTTTAATCCGGCTGTCCGGAAAATGCCCAGAACCTTTCTTAAACGCTCCCCCAATTCCTCTAGGTTCTCCCCTGAAATCAAGACATCGTCGAAGTAGGGAACTACCCCGGGGAGCCCTTGCAGAAGTCGTTCCATTAAGTTTTGGAACAGCCCTGGTGCCACACTCACCCCAAATTGCAATTGGGTGCACTTGAAAGCCCCCCTGTGCGTTACAATTGTTTGGGCTTCGGCTGTGCGGGCGTCTACGGGCAGTTGTTGGTAGGCTTGGGCCAAGTCTAGCTTCGCAAAGACTTGCCCTCGCCCCAAAGAGTGCAGCAAGTGTTGCACCACGGGAACTGGGTAAGCGCTTTTCTGTAAGGCTTTGTTAAGCGTCGCCTTGTAGTCAGCGCAAATTCTAATTGACCCGTCTGGTTTTATCGGGGTGACGATTGGCGTCTCCCACTTTGCGTGATCGACTGGCACCAAAATCCCCTGATTTATGAGCTTATCTAGCTCCTTATCGATTTTTGGTTTTAGGGCAAAAGGGACTCTCCTCGCCTTAAGCCTAATGGGAGCTACCTGGGGGTCTAAGTTGAAGGAAATAGGGGTCCCCTTGTACTTGCCCAGGCAGTCCTTGAAGACATCTTCGAACTCGTTAAAGAGAATGTCTTTCAGGTTACAGTCACTTCTGTAGATGCCAGTCACTCCCATGCCCAGGGCACGAAACCAGTCTAGTCCCAACAGACTGGGCAGGGTCCCTTCGACGATCGTGATGGGCAGGGTCTTCTTGTGTGGTCTGTACTCGACTCGGACGGAGGTGGTCCCTCGAACAGGGATGCGATTCCCTTGGTAGTCGTGGACTCGTAGCCGTTGTGCTTGCAGATGGCGCTTCGCGACTGATGGCAGTGACTTCGCCAAAGTGTCCCAGGACATGATGGTGATCGCTGATCCCGTGTCTACTTCGAGCCGGCACCGTACTCCCTCTATTTTTGGTTTGGTGAAGATCTTCTTCTCCACTCGGGTCGGCGCCTATAACCACAGTTGTTTGGTTTGAATCGCGCCTTTCTTGTTGAGCCAATCGCGGGTCGCCTTGCCGATTCAGCGCTCTGATTGGCCGATTTGAATTTTCGGGGAAGGCTGGGCGCTCGACAAACTTGAGCTAGGTGCCCTTTCTTCCCACACCGACATGTCGCGTCCTTAAACTTGCAGCGCTGGCGCTGGTGTTGACCCCGCAGCTTCCGCATTCGTCTCGGTCCCCTTGTCGCTTTCGGTTCGGCAGACCCCTTCCTCATCTTCACCGCCGGATTCGGTCTGAACCTCCTCCTGGTGCACTGGGGTTGGCTTCACGCCGCCTTTGGTGGGACCGGCTTTGCAGAGTCTCCGCCGCTTGGTGGACATTTCATGTGCTCTGGCTTCGCCCAGAGCGCTGGCCAGCGTTAGGTTGCTCTTTGCTAGCAGCTGCCGCCGCAAACGGATGTCTCGACCCCTCGGATGAGTTGCTCGAGGAGCACCTCGCCCAGGTCGCGGTATCCGCAGTCCTTGGACGCTTTCCTGAGGGCGGCCATGTAGTCACCGATGGATTCGCCTCCATCTGCCTTCGCCTCCAAATTCAAACCGCCGCACGATTTGGACGGCGTTGGTGCAGTGGTTCTTTAGTAAAGTCTGTAGAGTTGGCCACGACACCGATTGTAACGGCGTTGGCTCTGCCAGGGCTTCCGCGATATCAATGACCTCCGGACCGCAGTGGCTTAAGAAATAAGCCCTTTTGCGGTTATCTGGAACTCCTTGCAGTTCGTTGGCTTCTAGAAAGCTTTCGAAACGGGTCATATATGTTCCCCATTTCTCTTTAGCCGGGTCAAACGGTGCGGGCGGAGTGTAACTGGCCATCTCCGCTTTTCTGCCCTGTGTTTGCTGGGTTCGGGTCTATCGTGCTTCAGCTCGGTTCTGGTTCTCCTTAGCCTCGAAATCCCACCTTCGTCGCCAGTGTTAAGTTCTGGAAGTAACGAGGCTGGAGACCAGAGTAGTGACAACAGCTCTTTAATATAGGGTGAACCCAGCAACTGGCTGGGGGAAAAACCTCTCCTTTTATACAGTTCTACTGGTGACTTCGTCCAATCAGCAACGTGCTGATTTCCCGCTCAAATATTTAAAGGTACAGACAAAAATACATAACAAAAGCCACACAAAGCAAGAAGCAAAGCAGATTGGTGATTCAGCCCCCCAGAAAAGGATTTGGTTACTGACAGCCATCAGTTATGAAAAGACTGGGCCAGTTCAGTATTAATGATTTTCTCTCTTTTTCTTTTCTTTTCCTTCTTTCTTTTTCCTTATCATTCTGATTATTAACTTGGAAATTACATGGCATTGTTAGTATTGGCTTATGCATGTATATTTTCTTCTATTAATCAGCTTGACAAAAGTAAAATTTGAATGAGTTTTTTCAACAAAGGAAAATATGAAATAGTTTTGAACAACATGTGGAAACTTCAGTAGTTCTGCTTATAATATTCCAGATTTTTTCATCTTTCCCACTTTTTCTGTTTAAAAAATCCTTATTCTGATTATTAATTTTGAAGTTACAAGGTATTTTTAGGACTGTACCTCTGCTTATTATTTTTAATATATCTATGCATTGATTAAGGGATGCGGTGGCTCAGGGGCTAGGATGTTGAGCTTGTCAATCGAAAGGTCGGCAGCTCGGCGGTTTGAATCCCTAGTGCTGCCGTGTAACGTGGTGAGCTCCCGTTACTTGTCCCAGCTTCTGCCAACCTAGCAGTTTTGAAAGCACGTAAAAAATGCAAGTAGAAAAAATAGGGACCACCTTTAGTGGGAAGGTAACAGCATTCCGTGCGCCTTTGGTGTTGAGTCATGCCGGCCACATGACCATGGAGATGTCTTCGGACAGCACTGGCTCTTCGGCTTTGAAATGGAGATGAGCACCGCCCCCTAGAGTTGGCAATGACTAGCATGTATGTGCGAGGGAAATCTTTACCTTTACCTTTTTATGCATTGATTGGAGGACAAATTCATATAAAGAACGGTTGCTGGAACTGGGTATGTCTAGTCTTATGAAAAAAA